>NC_143583.1:209976987-210337030 GCF_048544385.1 Mastigoproctus giganteus
TCTTTGTATCGTCTGCAAACGTGAAGCCTGACTATATCTCCATCGATATCATTAATAAATACAGAAAACAACAATGGACCCAACACTGAACCCTGGGGGCCTCCCCTAATAACATTAGTCCACGAAGAGCAGTGTCCATTGATTACCACTATGTCTTCTCCCACTTAACCATCACTTTATCCATAATATATCCATATTCTGAAGAAAACACCCGTCCAGTAACTTGTTGCTGACTTCTTAGGCCATGTCGTTCTAATGTCTGAAGTCTCTATAAGTGTGTATTAACAAGCCTATTTGCAGGTTGTGGGTGCTGAAAAACCCAACCCGCTCTGGCTAATTACAGCCGACTGAAGAGCCCTTTTCGAATTCTTCCCTTCTCCAGGTACATGATACGATCCTAGGCCTCTCATAGTGAGTAACAAGGGCTAAACCAGTACACTGTCACGAATTCCAAGAAAAAGGATCTCTCTGGCTGTTATCTGGGCAGACATAATGCATACACGCGATCCACAACTTCCAAGGAGGAAATATAATTGCTGCAAGGTAAGCAGAAAAATCTTTGAACCTCATGACAAACTTCTGAGCTGTACAGTAAGTTCCCAGTTCCTTATAAACGAGAGGAAAGAGTCCAGCTATTAGTGAAAAGGTTTGATCAGATTGAGGATATTTTCCTTTTTAATTGGTTCCCGGGTTTCTCAAACCTGAATTACATTATTTTTTTTTTTATGAACACCCCAAACACGAGAGGTATCAGAACCTATAGTACTTAGTACCGTGCATGGGTAGGAGGTTGAGAAGACGAAAGAAGATATTTGTTGACATTAGATTTGAAACTCTACAGACTGTAATTTTCAGGAAATACGTATGAAGGAAGTTGTTCCAGAAAATGGCAGTTGAATGAATAAATGGGGAATATGAAATGTTGGTTCTCTGAGTTAGAAGTTGGACAGTAAATGGATGGTGGCTGGTGATGGCACGTGTTCGGACCGCTTTGGAAAAGAGAGGCAGGAGGAAATTGTAGAAGCATTTAGAAGAACAATGCCAGAAGAAGTATCTTCAGAAAACGCATGCAGCAGAACGTCTTTAAAATAGAAATTAAAGAGACTCTGTTAGAGATGAGTTATTAATTAACCTAACTACCTGTTCTGAATGGAATCTAGAAATCTGTGAGAGGTTTTGGGGGCACCACCCCAGATGTGGGAACAATATTCCATGGTAGGGCGGATTTGCGATTTATACAGAGTGAGCAGCTGTTTAGAAGAAAAGTAACGCCGACAGCGAAAGAGAAAACCAAGTTTTTTAGATGCAGAAGAAGCAATATTTGTAATGTGCTTGTCCCAAGAGACATTAGAAGTCAGGGTAATCCCCAAAATAGATATATCATCTTGCCTAGAAATCGGAGCGGAAGAATTCTTTTTGCGAGATTTAAGACAAATTCTGAGTTTTAGAATGATTGAAATCAACTAAATTGTATTCGCCCCACTGGAGAATTACTTGGAAATCGGCATTTAAGGAATTGATAAATGATATTCGAGAAGTTGAAGCTGATTGAGTATGGCGAGATTTCTCAAACTAGAAAGTGGAATGCAATGTGCTATCATCAGCAAACCTATGGATAGGATTTGTGGTCAATGGAAGGAGGTCATTAATATACAAGTGGTAAAGAACTGAACCTTCTGGACACCAACATTCGCCACCGCCTATGGCTAGAGTCACTCAACATAATAAACAATTCTAAGACATTAAATCGCCAGAAAGGCATGCGTCTACATCCCATCCTGGAAACTACCGTTTTATTGCTGGATGATCAGTGACGTAGAAGCAGCACACGTCCGTGCAACAACAATGACGCATGATTAACGTGCCACTTTGCTCGTTGTATTGTATTCAAAAATTTGTATTAACTTGTCAGTTGACAAAGGGATACGCGTCCCGAAAGCTACTGGTTTTATCTTATTATATTTTTATTATAATTTGTTTTGTTAATAAACTGGGTAATAACTATAACTATACAGGGTGTTTCAGTTAAACGTTTCAGAACTTCTAAGAGGGGTAGGGTACATCCTGACAACTCGAAATCATATAGCAATGTGGGGTCGGAAATGCTTTCCTGAAGCGCTGTTGTACACAGAAGCACCATAAAGAAAAGAGACCGTAAGTGAGAAATCGTTTTAATAATACATGAAAAGAAGCAAAAGGTACATGGATTAAAGTAAGTGTTCGAAGTTTCTTCCACGGGCTACAATGCACGCCTCACATCTCCGACGCATGGACATCCGAACATTCTGGAATACTCCAGGCGAATTTCGAATTTCTTGAACAAGAACGCCAAGTTAGTAGGATGGATGATTACACGAACGCAGAGTTAGCCGATATGCATTTGGCGTACGGGGTTACAAATTGTAGTGGGCCAGCCGCACAGCGTTTGTACGCCGAACGATATCCGACGAGGCGTATTCCCAGTCATAATTTCTTTGCAAGACTGCACCAGAGGTTAGCTGAGAGAGGTTCATTTGAAAGAGCTGACAGGGACAGGGTAAGAACAGCACGGACTCCAGCCGTCGAACAGAATGTGCTGCAGCATGTACAGGGGAATCCAAGAACGAGTACACGAAGTCTAGCAAACGCAGTCGGGGTTTCCCATTGCAGCGTCTGGAGGATTCTCCGAGAACAAGACATGCATCCGTTTCACGTGCAGCGTGTCCAGACACAGCAACCGGAGGATTATGCACCTCGTATTGCTTTCGCACAGTGGTACCTTGGAAAATGTGCTACAAATCCCCTTTTTCCTGCTGAAGTGTTGTTTTCCGATGAGGCATCCTTCACAAGGGAAGGAATTTTCAACACGCATAACGACCATATCTGGGCGGTCGAGAACCCGCATGCAATACGACGTCGTGCAGCACAGATTCGATTTTCGGTCAATGTATGGGCCGGTATTATGGGAGATCACCTCATCGGACCTTACCTGTTACCGTGTCGTCTAACCGGACCTATCTACTTGATCTTTCTGCAGCAAGTATTGCCACAACTTTTGAGAGATGAACAGATTTCTGCATCGACGCAACAGACAATGTGGTTCCAACACGATGGAGCCCCTGCCCATTATAGCGGAGATGTTCGTAACTACCTGGATGTCACATTTGGTCAACAGTGGATCGGACGTGGTGGTCCCGTGCGTTGGCCTGCTCGGTCACCCGACCTATCATGTCTTGATTTTTATTTCTGGGGTCATATGAAATCGCTAGTTTATGACATCCCTGTTGACAATGCTGAGGAGCTGGTTGCAAGAATCGCAGTAGCTGCCGAAGAAATTCGAAATTCGCCTGGAGTATTCCAGAATGTCCGGATGTCCATGCGTTGGAGATGTGAGGCGTGTAGCCCGTGGAAGAAACTTCGAGCACTTACTTTAATCCATGTACCTTTTGCTTCTTTTCATGTATTATTAAAACGATTTCTCACTTACGGTCTCTTTTCTTTATGGTGCTTCTGTGTACAACAGCGCTTCAGGAAAGCATTTCCGACCCCACATTGCTATATGATTTCGAGTTGTCAGGATGTACCCTACCCCTCTTAGAAGTTCTGAAACGTTTAACTGAAACACCCTGTATATGTATTTGTGAATTAGTGGAGAAGTTAGAAGATAGAGATTCATCTACCATCACCCTCAGTGAGCAGTCAGAGAGAAAACTGGATAACCAATTACAAAAAACACTTGGCAAATCATAAGATCGAAGCTTGTTTAGAAGACCTTTATGATAAACACGATCGAAAGCCTTTGAGATGTTAATAGCAACTGCTTGTGTTTCACCAAACTTTTCCATTGTAGTTATCCATAAATGGGTAACAAAAGCCAGAATATCACCAGTGGACCGACATTGACGGAATCCATACTGGCGATCGTTGATCAGACGGAAGGTTCCTAGGGGGTTTAAGAGTTGGCGGTTAATTGATTTCTCCATTACTTTAGAAAGAGTAGAAGTAATTGTAAAGGGACGACAGTAATTGTAAAGGGATGGAAGGGATTTGTCACCCTTTTTAGGAACTAGCTGGATATGAGCAAGTTCCCAAGCAGAAGAAAAATCACCTTTGAAGTAAGAAAGTAAAAAAGGCGGCAAAGAATAGGAGTAAGTTCTGTAGCGCAGATTTTGAGAACAAGTGGAGAAATAAATCAGGACTGGAGCTTTCTTAGCATTAAGATTCGTCAAAATCCTTCTGATATTCTTTTGACCGGAAGGGGCAGGATGCATTGAATGGGGTGTGCTGGGAATGGTAGGAGGTGTTTTACTAAGATCATTAATACATGAGTTGGAAGAAAAATGGGATGCTAGCAGGTCAGCTTTATCTTTGGCTAAAGTGACAATAGAATCATGTGGTTTTGACAGAGGTGGGAGCAGAGATGGGCAAAAGTTGGGGCCAATAGCTTTGGAAGGAGACCAGAATTGTCGGCTACCATTAGGGCAAAAAACAAGTTAGTTGGTTGGTTGGTTTAGATTTTATTGGCGCATTAGCAACTAAGGCTATAATGCGCCAAGACCAGGTCATATATAAAATTTTTTTAACTTTCAGTGACCTAATTAGTTACGTCACCATGTCAAAATATATAATAACAAATGTATAAAAGATAAATCAATAAAAAATCACAATAAAATGTAGATTTTATATACGAGCAAATACGTTTATTGATTTTAAAAAGCTAAAAACAGCAGACACATTGTCATTGTCGGATAAAACCTGACTGAGTGTATAAGGCTCAGCCGGATGACTAAAAACGGTAAAATATAAATCATGTTTGTGTCTAAAACGTGGACACTCGGTTAAAATATGATGTATACTTAAATAGGTGTCACAGTTCTCACACATAGGACAGTCATCTGCCCGCAGCAGAAATGCATGTGTAAGATGACTGTGTCCTATGCGGAGACGAACTAGAACAACTTCCTCTTTGCGGTTCCTGCGCAGACTAGACTGCCAGTGTTGGATTACAGGCTTTATCTGATACAGCTTGTTTGTGATTTGCTCATGCCAAGATTGTTGCCATTGGGACAGTAATTTAGCTTGTATTAGCTGCCTGTAGTCTGTATAGGAGACTAACAGGCAATAAGTGTTGTGGTCTTCTAGTGATCTGGCCGCAGCATCTGCCAGTTCATTCCCCCCCCCTCCCGATCCCAATGTGGCTTGGGATCCAGCAGAAACGGATGTCGAATAAACACTGAAACAAGGAATGTAATGTCTGCTGAATCCGGATCACAAACGGATGAGGATTATACCTCTACCCCGATAAAATCTGCAGTGTACTTGAAGAGTCAGTGTACACCTACATCTTTGGTGCTTACGGGTTTTAATGTGGTCCAAGGCTAACTCTGTAACATAAAACTCAGCTGTATATATGCTGCATTCTTGGGGAATCTTCCCAGATATAGTACTATCTGGAAAGACAGCAGGAGATCCTACAGACAACTCTGACTTCGAGCCATCGGTAAACACAGCAAAAAAATCAGAGTAATCGGATCGGTGGGCAGCATAGAGTTGTTGGTAGACAGAGGATGGAGTTATAACCTTACCCCAACTTTTAATGGAGAAGTCACATGATGGTAAGCGAGCATGCCAGGGTGGAAGTAGATGCCTTGGTGACTGGGCAACATTGTCTACCGTGATACTGAGCTCTCTGAGCAGCTCTTGGACACGGATGCCAAAGGATCGGTGAGCAGTCTGGCGGGTTTTATAAAGCGTTTCCCATCGTGGCTCAAAAACGCAAGTCCACTTTGGGCTGTCTGGCAGGGATTTTAATTTAAAGGTATATTTTAGCGACAACTGCTTTCGTCGGAGCAATAATGGTGGTTCACCTGCTTCGACGTATAAACTCTGGACAGGGGATGTTCTAAATGCTCCAGTAGCAATACGGATGGCTTGGTGGTGGAGTGGGTCTAGCCACCGTAGTACGCTATTTCTAGCCGATGCGTACGCTTGGGACCCATAGTCTAATTTTGAACGAACAAGCGCACGATAAAGACGGAGTAAAGTGCATCGGTCTGCCCCCCCATTTATTTGAGGAGATGGCACGAAGGAGATTCAATCCCCTCGTGCACTTTGTTCACAGTTCACGGATATGTGGTAAAAATGTCAACTTCTTATCGAATGTGAGACCCAAGAATTTTGTCTCAGGTACTACTGGAATGATGTGTTGTCCGAGTTGGAGTTCTGGTTCAGGATGAATGTTCCGTTTGCGACAAAAGTATACGCAGATGGTCTTCTGAGGTGACAGCCTGAAACCATTAGCCATTGCCCAAGTTTTGACATGGTCAATGGCATGCTGCAATTGTCGTTCAATAACCCTCATGTTGCATGACTGACAGAAGATGGTAAAATCATCAACAAAGAGGGTGCTGTTTACAGTTGGAGGAAGTTGTTCCGTAATAGAATTAACTTTGATAGCGAAAAGCGTAACACTTAACACTGACCCTTGGGGGACTCCTTCCTCTTGACAAAAAGATTGAGAGAAAACAGAGCCGACACGAACTTGGAATGATCGGTTCAATAACAATTTTTTAATGAAGAGGGCTAGATGGCCCCTCAGACCCAGATCATAAATATCCTTTAAGATTCCAAATCTCCAAGCCGTGTCATACGCTTTTTCGATATCAAAGAAATTTGACACCAGGTGTTTGCGTTTAAGGAAAGCATCTCGGATAGATGTTTCCAGTCTTATAGGATGGTCAAGTGTTGACTTGTTCCTTCGGAAACCACATTGAACTTTGGAAAGGAGGTCATTCGCTTCTAAATACCACATGAGACAGGCATTCACCATCCTTTCCAGGATCTTGCACAAGCAGTTTGTCAGAGCAATTGGACGGTAATTACTCGGAAATTTTGGATCTTTTCCTGGCGGCAAGAAGCAAGTTTTCGACTCGTAGCCTGTTTGGACTGATTAATAAAAAATCAAGTTTGGACTGATTAATAACGGCTTTACAATTGTTGCGAACTCTGGTATGAGCAGAATATGAAACTAAAGAATTGGAAACAAACCAATTACGATATGCAACGTTCTTCTCTTGAACAGCCTTAGCACATTTATTGGAAAACCATGGTTTAGATAATTTACGAGATTTTAGGGTGGAATGTAGAATAAAGAATTCCATTCCTACAAGAATAATTTCACTGACAAGATCAGAGCAAACGCTGACATCAGAAGTTTTGAAACAGTAATCCGACCAAGGAAAAGAAGAAAAGAAATCCCGCAGATCATCACATTTTGCATTCTTGAAATCAAACAACACGAGGTGGGGAATAGCCATGAGACAGAGTCTCCATTGGAGAAGTATGAATGAGACGGTCTGAGGAATCAAATCTCGAGTCGTTACCTCTGATCTCAAGTCATCCAGAAGAGCAGTTCGTAATTCATGTAAGGCTCGAAGCGAATGGCAGATAACGAATGGGAGGAAGGACATTAAACCATCTGTTCTACCCACAAAGGCTACATTTCGCGCACCGGTAAAATTATCACAATTAATTTAAAAAGTTTTACAGTTAAAAAACTGTCACACGACTCACACATAGGAGGGTCATCTGCCCTCAGCAGGAAAGAGTGTGTAAGACGAATGTGTCCAATGCGGAATCGATCAAGAACAACTTCCTCCCTATAATTCTTGCGCAGACTAGACTGATATGGTTCAATTGCAGGCTTCATCTGATATAATTCATTTGTAATGTTTATTAGTCTGCCTATTCTACGAATCCTGACACTGGGGGGGGGGGGGGGGAGAATCTTATTTGTGTTGATTTGAAATGATCAAGATTTATTGGCCCATTAGTATCTAAGGCTATTATGCGCCAGGAGATAATTATATCAGTTTAAAAATAGATAAATAAATAAGTTTTGGTAACCTTTGAAAAAAGATTACCTCGTCCCAAATCATACAAATAGCAGCATCTATCTATACATTAAAAAAGCTTTCTCTCCTAGTGATATTTATTCGGGCCAATGGGAGAAGAGAACGGGGCAATTACGTCACTTATTCGAGCCAATGGAAGAAGAAAGAGCGCGGGTAAATTAAGTCACTATAAATCCGCAGGTAAATAATTACTTAGGTAATTTCCTGATTAGATTTCGATCAGTGCGCTGTAATGTTAATATTATGTTGTTATTATTATACAACTAATAACATAAAACTACAATATTTACAAAATACTAAACAATTTACAACCATACCTCTGCTATATCGGGACAACGGGTCCCACCATCAGCTTACATTAATATACAAAAAATGTTAAATGGAAGGAACACAAATGAGTTACTGGCCACAATCAGACACTTGCTGTTGACAATGTAGAGCATGTACGTGGGAAACATGCCAACATTCGTCGCATAGCAAGACAGCTGCCTCCATAACGTTCACCAACCTCGTGCTTCACTGTCTAAAACATGACTATGCCCAGCATCATTTGATGTACCTTTACATTTTATGTAGAAAAGCGTGCGGAGGTTGGCGATCAAAGCGAGCAGGGAGCGAAGCCACCTAGTAAGCATTATATATATATATATATATATATATATATATATATTTCAGGAAGTTATATATATACATTTATAGAAATTAACATGATGTAAAAATTTAAACACAGCAGACACATTGTCATTGTCGGATAAAATCTGACTGAGTATATACGACTCAGTCAGATGATTAAAAGCGGTAAAACAGATATTACTAAAATCTGGACAGTCAACTAAAATGTGCCTGATGAATAAAATTGTGCCACAGGACTCACACACAGGAGGGTCATCAGCCCTCAGCAAAAACGAATGAGTTAAATGACTGTGTCCTATGCGGGTCCGGGCAAGAACAACTTCCTCCTTACGATTCCTGCGCAGACTAGACTACCACGGTTCAATTACAGGCTTTATACGATATAATTTATTCGCAGTCTGTCTATTCCACGAATCCTGCCATTGGGAATGTATCTTTTGATCTACTATTTGCCTGTAGTCTGTGTAGGGGACTAACAGGCAGCGATTATTATTGGGAATTGCTGATTTGGCTGCGGCGTCAGCCAAATCATTTCCCCTAATCCCAATGTGGCTGGGAATCCAGCAGAAGCGGATGTCATATTCACGTTCATGGAGAAAGTGAATCTTCTGCTGAATGTAAGACAGAACTGGATGAGGATTATACCTCGCAGTTATTAAACCCTGTAACACACTGAGAGAGAGTCGGAAATAAAAATGAACCGTTGGTATTGGCATTCACTAATGTGATTCAAGGCCAACTCTATAGCGTGCAGCTCTGCAGTAAAAATGCTGCATTCGGGGAGAATCTGCTGCGATGTAGTGTCTGTAAAGACAGCAGCAGATCCCACATATGATTCTGCCTTCGAACCGTCTATGTAAACTGGCACGAAGTCAGAATGTTCAGCTCGCGGTGTGTTGAATAAAGCTGCAGGTAGACAGATGATGGAGTGTCCAACTTTCCCCAATTTCTAACATGAGCATGCCAGGGTGGAAGGGGTTGCTTTGGTATTTGGGCAACCTTGTCTACCTTGATCTTAAGTTCTTTGAGTAGCTCTTGGAGACGAATACCAAAAGGACGATTGGCAGTCTTACGGGTGTTGTACAAATTTTCCCATCTTGGCTCAAAAACGAATGGCCACGTAGGATGGGCTGGCAGGGATTTCAGTTTTAAAGCGTACTTTAGAGACAACTGCTTACGTCGAAGCGATAACGGTAGATTAGACAGTGCCCAGGCGATCAATGGCTTTTTGCAGTTGTCTTTCAATAACCCTCTTGTTGCATGACTGACAAAATATGCTAAAGTCATCAACATAGAGGGCACTGTTTACAGTTGGAGGAAGTTGTTCTGTGATGGAATTTACTTTGATGGCGAAAAGCGTGACACTTAATACTGATCCTTGTGGTACTCCCTCCTCTTGGCAGAAGGGACGAGAGAGTGGGTATCCCACACGAACTTGGAAAGATCGATTGGCTAAAAAGATTTTAATGAAAATGGGGAGATGCCCTGTAAGACCAAGGCTATGCAAATCTTTCAAGATGTGAAATATCCAAGTTGTGTCATACGCTTTCTCCATGTCAAAGCTTATTTGTGTATTATTTGCCTGTAGTCTGTATGAACAGACAGAGCATGATTATTCGTGGGTATTGCTGATTTGGTTGCAGTATCAGACAAATCATTTCCCCTAATCTCAATGTGGCTACGGATCCAGAAGACGCGCACTTCAAATACGCGTTCATCGTAAGAATATATCATCTGCTGAACCCGAGCCAGAACTGGATGAAAATTAAATCCTAAAGCTATTAAAGCTCGTAATGCACACAAAGAACCGAAATATAAAATGAACCATTGGTAGTGGCAAGTGCTGATGTGATCCAAGACTAACTCTATAGTACGCAGCTCTGCAGTGAATATGTTGAACTCGGGGAGAATTTGCTCGGATATAGTGGTGTCTGGAAAGACAGCAGCAAATGCTACACATGATTCTCACTTCGAGCCGTCTGTGCAAACTGGCAAAAAGTCCGAATGTTCTGCTCGGAATGCTGAACAGAAATGAAGGTAGACAGATGATAGAGTATCTGACTTTACCCATTTCTTAAAGGAAAGGTCGCATGCATACTGGAACACGAGCATGCCAGGGTGGAGAGCTTTGTTTTGGTGTTTGAGCAACCTTGTCCACCTCAATATGTAAATTTTGGAGTAGCGCTTGGACCCGGTCTGAACGGGCGTTGTAATAGTTTTGCTATCATGGCTCAAAAACGCATGTCCATTTAGGATGGTCTATCAGGGATTGCAGTTTTAAAGCATACTTTAGAAACAACTGCTTACGTCAAAATTCTTCAGCAGCAAGGCGGATTGCCTAATGATGAATGATGCCCATTCATCCATCGAAGTACACAGTCTCTCTGATGCGTATACCTGAGACCCGTAATCTAGATCACATCACACAAGTGCACTGTAAATGCCTAATAAAGTGCATCGGTGCGCACCCCAAGATATAGAGGGGGGAGAGAGAGAGAGCACGAAAAATGTTCAAACCTTTCATGCACTTTATACGGACTTAATGGATGTGATCGAGAAAGGTAAACTTTTTATCAAATACGAATCCCAAGAATTTTGTGTCTATCACTGCTGGAACAGCAATTTGTCCAAGCCTCAATTCAAGTTCAGGATGAAGATTACGCTTACTGCAAGAACAGTCTTTGCGGAAAGAACCTGAATCCATTTGCCAATACCCAGGAGTTAAGCCGATCAATGGCATGTTGCATAATCTTTCAATAACCCTCATATAGTTATTGCATGACTCAGAAAAAATTTGCTAAAATCATCCAAATAGAGGGCACTATTTACTGTTAAAGGATAGGATTCACTTTGATGGCAAAAAGCGTAACATTTTAGCCTCGTCTGTGAAGTACTCCATCCTCTTGATTCTAAGATGCCAATGCACCATAAAAAATTTAAACCAACCCTCATCTTGGAGAAAGGAGCGAGAGATTGTGGATCCTAAACGAACTCGGAAATATATCGATTGGAAGATTTTAATAAAAACGGGGAAGTGCCCTCTAAGACCGAGACAATATGTCTCTTAAAATGCCAGATCTCCAAGTTGTATCATACGTTTTCTCCACATCAAAGAACAGAGACATCAGATTTTCTCATTTTAGGAAAACATCCCGGATCGATACTCCCACTCTAATTAAATATTTCTGGGTTAGCCTGTTTTTTTAGAAACCGGGCTGCATGCTGGAGAGAAGGTCATTGGATTCTAACTACCATATTATACCAGCAGTAACCATTCTCTCCAGGAGTTTGCACAAATAGCTAGTCAGAGCAATAGGTTAACAGTCGGTAGGAATTTTAGGATCCTTTCTTAGCATAGCAAAAGCAAGAATCAGCAATTTCCAGACGCCGAACACCACCAGGCATCCGAAAACTGCTCTTCAAGAAAAATTCTATTATACAGAAAGAGCAGTTGGTCCATAGATGTTAATGAAATCCATGGATCACCTGCTATGCATTCTATCATGGTTTGGGAAAAGTATGAAATTGGATGGAAGTTTGTTGAACTGCAATTACAGCTACATGAACAATATTTTCTGCGATGTGCGTCACTGAATTATTGATATATTTCTGACTGACTTCAGTGATGTCAAAGTCTTCCAGATTTCGAAAGGCACTCCAGTCAGCCTGATCAATCTTCCACTGTGATAGCCTAAAAGATCTCACTAAATAAGGTGGTTATCACAGGGAAGTGATCAATTCCATTCGAGTTCTTCTCCACCTCCCAGGTAAGTGAAGGGAGAAGAAAATGGGAGCAGATCGGTTGTTTGTTTTGTTTTGTTTGTTTCGGGATTTATTGGGCGCATCGGCAACTATGACCATAGTGCGCCATACATATGATAATTATGCATGCTATTTCTTCTCAATTACAGAAAATGGAAAAAGAAACCAGAAAATAATTTTTTTTTTTTTTCCTTAACTAAAGGAGGTGATATACTTTAATCATCTTCAGAAAGTTATATATGCTTGAGACATTTGTTTCATTGTTTAAAAGTGAGGTAATTGTAGGATCTTTTGTTGTGGCTGAAGTGCAAAGAATCTGGCGTTCTCTTGTATATTTTGTGCATTCAATCAGAATGTGTTTCTCTGAGAGCAGTGTATTACAGTGATGACATTGAGGGGGTATTTCTCCTCTTAAAAGATAACCATGAGTGATATTTGTGTGCCCTATTCGCAGTCGAGCCAATATTACCTCCTGGTGTCGGATTGAATTAAAGCTGGAAGGCCATCGCTCAAGGTTTGGCTTAATACTTCGAAGTTTATTATTAGGTTGATTTTCCCATAATAACTGCCATTGGCACATGCATTTTTCCTGGATTATTGGTCGATAGTCTTGATGAGGCACTTTTCACTTGTTCTCGGGCGGTAGGTGAGCTGATTTGGCAGCATTGTCCGCTAGTTCGTTTCCAGGAATTCCCATATGTCCTGGGACCCAGCAGAAATGTATGTTTTTTCCAAGTTCTGATAAGCTATGTAAAGAGCTGACTATTCTTTTCACGACTGGGTGGGTGATGTTCATGGTGTTTTTTAGTGCTTGAAGTGCACTTAAAGAATCTGTGAAAATTATACTGTTGTTAATATCAGAGGACTCGATATGATTCAGTGCAACCTGAATTGCTATTAGTTCGGTGGAAAATATACCGAACTCAGGTGATAACTGATAAGCTAATGTGATGTTTGGAAAAACTGCGGCGAGCAGATCGGTAGATCAATGGCAGAAAACTTACGGGTAGGCATGTGGAAGAAGGTGTTAGTTCCACATTTAGAAGGGAAAGATCGTCTCCAGTAGTAGTAGTAAGATTTTAGAAGCATCAGCAACAAAGACCATATTGCTCCGTAAAAAATGTCTGTAAATTTCTGTGTTCGATTTTCTGTTTGCTAGAATGAAAACTCGAGTTTTCCGGGAGAAAAAACCATGTTACCCTCGCCTGAGACAGACTAACTCACCACGTTGTGAAAAAGGCCCATAAAAATTCCTCACATCATCGACGGTACTCAACTCAGGTCTTTTCTACCAGGTGCAGGGAAGACGCGATTCTACCACTGTACTACCCACGAGGGGCTCATTACCAGATAGCATATTCCTCTATGACACATCCCTTTCCATTAATGTCAGCACTGAGTGGTTCAGGAATTGAGATTGAAGAAGGGGGGGGGAGAATAATCGTCT
Organism: Mastigoproctus giganteus; assembly: GCF_048544385.1. NCBI lineage: Eukaryota > Metazoa > Arthropoda > Arachnida > Uropygi > Thelyphonidae > Mastigoproctus > Mastigoproctus giganteus. The sequence goes on from NC_143583.1 coordinate 209,990,722, forward strand.
CCATTCTTCTACCTTCCCCCCCAATTCTTCAATCTCAATTCCCGAACCACTCCTACCTTACATTTTTTTTTTTTTTTTAATTTAATGGCACTGAAATCTTAGGAAACTAGGTGCCAGGCCGTGCCAGTGTACGCCGATCCCTCTCTACTGCCTGGCCTGCCTTCGTGTAGCGCTGGGTGGACAACGGGCAGTCCCACTAGGGGCCCAACGGCTAAACGACCAGAGGAACAACACACCACGCAAACACACATATTACGCTTTTTAAAAACTTCTAGCCTTCGCAGAGTCTGTGACACACAAACAGTGACATAAACGCAGAGATGAGGGGAACCCCTAGTGCGGCTAGGCGCTCAGCACTTTTACACTGACAATAATAATGGGCGTGCTGCATGGTCAGTAAACCTGACCATGCAGCACGCCCATTATTATTGTCAGTGTATTGTCAGATCCTGGCTGGTGCACTTCCACTTGAATTGGAAGTAATCCTAAAAGGACTTAATTATAGACTTCAGAGACAGATCCCAAATGAAATCTTAGGGATCACAATTAATCTTTAAGAGCTAATCTGAGATGGGTGAGGAAAGGGATATTAACCTGCCTCTACCAACACTGGCAAGACAGGCGGACAAACACCCAAATGGGAGGTCATTAGGAGGTTCCTGCCTCCATTAACCCTAGTCTCCCCTAAACCACCCCCTTGGTTTGCCCTAGGACCGTATGCCACATTCCTGCTTACAGGGCACGGTTCCCTGATTGTAAAGTTATGCCAACTGGAACTGACCCAAGATCCTAAATGTACATGAGGAGCCAATGAAGGCTGGGCCCATGTCATTTACGACTGCACCAATTACCATCCCCACAGATATACACTTATGACTAAGATTGGTCCTATAAACCGGGGAGATGAGCAAATAATCATCTCTGACGAGACACACTACATGCCCTTCTTTCAGTTTGCTCAGAAAGTTTTTTTGAGACTATACGAAGAAACCATGTTGTGACCAACTGACTGTGACAGCCCTACTTAGACTACTACCCCGGCTGTGACAATCATCAATTACAAACCCGAATGAGAATGGCCTGTCAGAATGCGTTTCCTAACCAACAGGAGTTTATATTAAGTGTGCTACTATATTATATTATGGTTTCTTCTGCGTGTTGTATATTTATTTGTAATCATAGATTCATGATGAGTGTCTGTTGTAATCATAGATTCATGATGAGTGTCTGTTGCCGCAAAAGGAGATTCAGTATATCAAAAATGTGAAAGCGTGTTTGAGTATGAAAGTGTCGATCCATATGCATATGAGTGGGTACTGTCCTATTAGGGGTACTGTACTGAGTAAGATAAATGCGTATAAATATTGACTTTTCCCCCTCGGAGGGTGGGCTCCCTCCACAGGTGTGCCCCTCTATACCTTTCATTCCTTGCTTCCAGATGGAAAGCCTTCTAATCGTCCACCTCCCTTGTCTTTACCCCTCTTCCCCAATACTTAACTATCAACTCTGCGGTCCTTTTCCAATAAAAATTTCCAGAATTGTATTATTTTTTTTCAAGGGGCCCTCCTTGGCAAGCTCAGGTAACGCCCTGGGTTCGCCTCAGCCAGAATTTATATCCACACCCTCCTCCCGGCCTACATCTCCGAGGTGTAGACGGGCAACTTAGGGGTCCTACTAGGGGACCCATGGCTAAACGGCCGGAGGAACAACAGACCAACATAAATCAACACCAACGTGACTACATACAAACTTTACAATATCGCTGGCCTTTACAGAGTTTGTACTGCAGAATTCGGGAGGGGGGGTATACCCCGGGTTCCGCTTGACAAGATACACAATACGTACGGACTATAACTGAATAAAGGTTTCAAATTTTTTGGCCACTGAGTGTATTATAAGTCTTTTGGTCTCCATCACTAAGCTTCTGGGGTAAAGGGGATATTTTTAACAGAGATGAATCAAAAGTGAAAACATGGGTAAGCAATTTACAGTGAACTGACTTTACAATGAAGGCAGGTCACTTACTGTATTGTGACGTACTTTTATTCTATTCAAATCGCATTTGAATCATCACCACCGTACGGGGGACCGATTCGTGTGAGAGCTCCATTCCACTTTGAGCCGAACTGCATACATAAGATTACACGTTGAGTGTTTCTTCGCTGCACTAATTAAAACCTCTTTTAATACGCTTATCAAGTAAATGCATCATCATCATCGCTGGTGTAACCCTATTTCTTGCGGTGCCCAAACACATCCGAACAGATGCCCACTTAAAGCGCGACTTTTCAACTTAAATCTCCCCATTATTGTTTATTCAAGTAAATGCAGCGTCTCGCGTGAGTAGCGTCGGACTAAGCCAGAGGGAGCACCAGGCGCTTCGAAGTCATTGTTGTTTGCGTATGACACGCGCGGAAGCGTGCCGTTGAATTTAGCCCGTGCAAGTGACTGCGTGCACAATTGTTAGGTGTCGTCTGCCGGGCCATCTGTCGTTTTTATTGCCATCCGGGCTACCTTTAGCTGCGAGGTTCTTCACCCTAAACTAATCGACAGATTTTGGTTATTTGGAGCTTAATTGGGGGAAAAGAAAGCGTTTTAATTTATATTTTTTAAGTCACAAACAAAGTCGGATCGTTAAAACCCAATACTCATCAGGAGGTTGAGGAGTCCGTCTTCACAGAAGCCATAAAACCTTTTATAGTCACATTTGGCAAAGAAAATAGTAATTTCACGCAATCGAGCATCAGAGCCCTCTGGGGAACTGAAATTTTCCTAACAAGTAAGGCAACCACCACTTAGCCGCAATCACTTGTGTTATCCAGCCGGTACTTGCCCCGGGCTTGTTCGCTTCTCCGCACAACAAGTCCCAAGTGTCTCGTTACTTGGGAAACGCTCCTGACAAGCTCTCGAGATTGCTTTCCAGATGACTGCAGGGCACGCGGAGAAAGAGTAAGTAATGAGAACAAACGCGAACTGTCGAGATGACGCTGTGGTTGGAGAAGCCACATTACTTCTGACACAGCATTATGCCATCAGAAGAGAAGGCACGCGACTTGACGATGAGTATATCCGTCCTCTTCGGGATGTCCTTATCCCCCCACCCTCCGAACCCCCCCCCCCTTCAAGAGTGTCAGACCGCTCGTTTTTCACTTCTAACAGTCGTCCGATATTTTAAGAAAATTTTCTGAGTGGCGAATGCGGTGTCACCGCGAAAAACCCCCCCATTAATTTCTTGGTTCCCCACTGGAGCCTCACCAGAAAAAAACTCCAGAGTCTTCGGTATTTGCAGAGTTTTTAATGAACTCCAGACATTGGCGCCTTTGATCAACTCCAATGGTTACCTCCAGATCTTGGAAGAACCAAAAGAAGTTATTTTGAATCATAATTACAGTTTCGTATACAATACTTTCTAAACCGCAATAGTTCTTTAGCTAAACCTGCTGCTGGATAACTTGATCAACTCCACCAGTTTCAAAAAGTCACGATGCGTAGCCATCTTTGCTTTACTCTTCAGCCTTCTTCGGGGAAATAGCCGCATAAATTCGCGATGTACAGCTGCGATCCTAACATTGTCTCAGCGTTTGCTTCAAAGAGACCCTTAACAGTACGGAGGACTAGGAGGAGGGCATCGGGCGATAAAATGTCACCCCGCTCCCTCTAATGTTTTATGCTGCTGACAACCAATGTCGTCTATTGTTTCGAAGGCTCGTTAAACATCGGAAAATAGAGATACCCTCCGATACTTCGATCTCCTCCCACTTTAGTCGCTTCCCCTTGTGGGTGTTATCTTGGTAGTATCGAACCATTTCAAGAGCCTCCTCCTAATCTTGTCTTTTGGCAGATTCTTTTATCTTTCCGGTGTTCTTTAAGCTCTTTATAAATGGGTTTGCAAGTAATCTTAAAAATCATTATGAAAAACTGAACGCCAACTTTCACCATTGATTCCCAGTAAATGCACAGGGCCATTAACATGGTTTAGGTGCCAATCAAGCGTTCCCTGCACAGTAATGCGACCCCATTAAATATCCCCCACCCTTGTCTTCCCCTTCCCATTGGCAGGCTTTTCATCGTCTCGCGTTTATACTCAAATGCATCCAAGCGTTTTTTCATCTGCTTCCCATCGATAAATGCGTTAATTTTTTTCTTCTTTCGGAGAGAAAAAAAACGCGACTTCGCTCACAATGAGACTGGAGCAGTTAGTCGGAGATGACGAAATAAGCGATAAAACGCTGGAGCAGTGGTCATAATTCAGAGACGGGAAAACTAGCGTGGAGCGAATGTAGTTTTTCAAAAACCGCATCAGCAATTGCTGATTTATCTTACGGAAATTTCCCCTCCAATCAGCTTAATCAACACTTCGAAATGCTCTCTATTTCTGTCCGGGACTTCGGCCTTTCAAAGCGCAAGGGGAACTTTTAATCAAACAAATGGAAACATTACTAGTCAGGAGACTCCAAAATGGTCAACTGGAATCATCGCAAACGGCTACTCATTATCACCATCTCGCTACAATCAACTTAAAATCGCAATCAACATACAGATATCATCATCAGTCTTTCTTCTGCAATCTCCAAGAACAGAGGGAAGATCAACCATTATTGACATTGCTTATGATGAATAGTTTCTTTAACAACCTCCTACTTTTTAAGAGAGTAAGTCCAAGATAAGAAACAAAAACCAAACTAGCAACAAGTTTGGTTTCTCTTCCTTTATATGCACCACAAATAGTGCTTTGTTTACTTTTCAGCTCTGGAGAACAGATGAATCATAATATGGTATAAGTGAAGGACGCCGTTCATCGAAGAAGACCCTCACTCATGCCAAATGTACGATCTTGATCCACCAGAATAAAACTAACCGCACACAACTAGACTTCCCGTTATTATACCGATCAGTAATGCCTGGGCGATTTGTAGAAAGTAGTATATTTTATAAGCATGTACATTCAGGGGCCAGTTCATTGGGTTCACTTACCATTTTGTGAAATGGAGCATTCCTTCAGTAAAAGCATCAGGTGTTCATACCACGCGATGTAAAGGGTATGTGAAGATGTACGCATCTAGGAGCCAGTGGAGCAACATTTGGATGCTACAGGCTATTTGGAGATGGTTCGAATTCATTCTTCCAACAGAATAATGCGCCGAGACATAAGGCCAAAATTATGCAGAACTGATTTCAGGAACATAAGAGTGAATTCATTCCACCGTGGTGTCCTCCCTAACACCAAAACTCAATCCAATTGTAGAGTGGAATTAGATGGAAGGAGCTCTTCGGAGTAGAAATCCGCATCCATCCAATTTCTACCAACTGTGGGAAGCAATTGAATCAACATAGACGTGCATCGCTGTGGCACGATTTCAACAGCTCGCTCTCACGCTGTTCTGAGGGAATAACGGGGACCTACTCACCATTAGATGGGTGTAATCTAATAAAGTGGCCACGTTCGTCTTTCCGCGTGCCGGGAACACACTGTCAGGTCAAGATGGCATGCATGGAGTGTAGGGAAGACTGTGTTAAACACAGCTTACGAGCAGTAAAATGTTCTCGCATCCATTTTGTGTTTACTCATGGAGAATAAAATATTTAACAAACTATTCAAAAAGAAAAATAGTAAGTACAATAAAAACCAATTAAAAATAAAATAACGAGTGGGGAGCGGAAGTAGGGGGAAGAGAGAGAGATATTAATCAGAATCTAAAGAGCAAGAGGACCCGTATTAATAACGTTAAACAAAACTTTCGAAGGCTTATGGAAATAATAACAGTAGGCGTCCGTTCTTCCTGGATCTCTGATTTCGAAATTAATAAAATAAAACTTTTCACTTTCTCTCCAGCCTAAAAGTTTGGAATTCCAGCAAATGACATTTTATTCGTTAATATTTTTGAAATTAAAAATGATAATGCGAGGTTTAAATATTAAAAACCAACACGCTACAAAGTATTTTAAGATTTTTTTAATAAGCAAAAAATTTACAGCAAAACACATTGAAATGATTAATATTAACAACTATACTGATTTTTCGTCAAAATATCTCCACGAGATTTCATCACTGCCTTATGTTCTGGCGATATATTTTTTAACAGTGGCTTCACTAACATTATTCCAAGCGATTTATACGGTTTACCATAACCTTGCAAAAATGGACAGACTTCACGTGGTGTCCACACCATAAATTGCAATACCCACTCCTGTTGTTGTTGTTGTTGTTGTTTATTAGAAACCCAAGCACAACAGGTATTAGAACCAGTAGTACCCAGTACCGTGCATGGGTTGAAGAGTGAGAAGATGAAAGAAGACAATTGTTGCCATTAGACTTGAATTACTGTAGATTGTAATTTTCGGGAAATACGTATGAAGGAAGGTTGTCCCAGAAAATGAAAGTTGAATGAATAAACAAGGAAGATGAAAAGTCGGTTCTGTGAGTTTTAAGTTAGCCAGTAAATGGATGTTGGCTGGTTCCGGCACGTGTTCGGACTGTTTGGAAAGAGAGAGAGCGGGAATTATAGAAGCCAATTCAGAAGAACAGTGCCCATGGAAATATCTGTAGAAGAGGCATGCAGCAGAAACAGTACGTCTATGAGACAGCGAGTGGAGAGACTTTGTTAGAGATGAATCATTAATTAACCTAACTGCCCTCTTCTGAATGGAATCAAGACGCCTGAGAAAGGTTTTGGGGGCACCACTCCAGATGTGGGAACAATATTCCATGGCAGGGCGGATTTGCGATTTGTACAGAGTGAGCAGCTGTTTGGAAGAAAAGTAACGCCGAGAGCGAAAGAGAAAACCAAGTTTTTTAGATGCAGAAGAAGCAATATTTCTAATGTGCTTGTGCCAAGAGAGATTAGAAGTCAGAGTAATCCCCAAGAGAGATATATTGTATCTCTATTGGAGATATATACCAAGATACATCTCTATATCTACAAGATATAAAGATATATCTTGCCTAGAAATCAGTGTCATCGAAGATAAGAGTAGAAGTAGCAGAATCCTTTTGGGGAGATATGACAGGACTCGGTTTTAGAAGGATTGAAATCAACTAAGTTATCTTTTCCCCACTTGGAATTGGTAGTAGATATTCGAGAAGTTGAAGCTGTTAGTGGATGGCAGGGTTTCTCAAACTGGAAGGAGGATAGCATTTCTGATCAATAGAGGAAAGTCATTAATATACAACGGGAAAAGAGTGGGAGAAAGAATCGAACCTCAGGGAACACCAGCATTAGTGAAGAAGTTAGAAGACGGAAAACCATCTATTACTACTTTCAGTGAGAGGTCAGAGATAAAATTGGATATCCGATTACAAAAAGAAACAATTGGCAAACCATAAGATGGAAGCTTATTTAGAATATCTTGATGCCAAACAAGATCCATAGCCTTTGAAATGTCAAGAACAACTGCTTGAGTTTCACTAAACTTATCCACTGAATTTGTCCGTAGATGGGTAATACAAGCCAGAAAATCACAGTGTATCAACACTGACGGAAATAAATACTGGCGATCATCGATCAGATGGAAAGTTTCAGAGGGGCGGTTAATTTATTTCTCCATTGCTTTAGAAAGGACAGTACAATTACACATTAGAAGTAAGTACAATGGGACGATAATTGGGTGGGGGGATTTGTCACCCTTTTAAGCAATTGGATGGATATGGGCAAATTTCCAAGCAGACAGAAAAACACCTTTGAAATAAGAAAATTAAAAAAAAGGCAACGCGGATGAAGAGTAAGCTGAGGAGAACAGATTTTGACAAAAGTGGAGAAATACCATCAGGACCTGAAGCTTTCTTAGCATCAAGATTGTTCAAAATCCTTTTGACATCTTTTTTTTTTACGGAAGACTATAGGAGGCATTGAATGGAGTGCAAGGAGAATGGTAGGTGACAGTTTACCAAGATCATCAATACATGAGTTAGAAGAACGGTAGGATGCTAGCAGGTCAGCTTTATCATTGGCTGAAGTGGCAAGAGAACCATCTGGTTTTGACAAAAGATCGGAAAAATGTCCAATAGCTTTGGCAAGAGCCCAAAATGCTCGAGGACCATTTGGACAAGAAGCAAGTTTTCTATCTTTAATCTATTTGAAATCTAGTTTTGGACTCATTAATAACTGCTTTACAGTTGTTGCGAGCTTTTGTGTATGTATGCAGAAAATGAACATAGAGATTTAGATACAAACCAATTGCGATAAGCAAAATTTTTATCTTTAACATCTTAGCATATTTATTGGAAAATCAAGGTTTAGATAAAGGACGAGATTTTAAGGTGTGCAAAAGTTGACACCAAAAGATCATCACGTTTTGCATTCTTGAAATTACAAACAATACAAGGTTGAGAATGGCCACGAGAGAAGGGCTCCATTGCAGAAGAGGCCATCACCATGATGTGATCTGAAATACCTAGAGGACCACCCACCTCGCCTGTGTACTTACATTGGTTGTTTGTGAGAAAAAGGTGAAGCGTGTTGACTCCATTCTTAGGATCGTGCAACCTACAAATCTGTGCAAAGTCATTAGTAATTTCAAAAGCCTCAGCATCTCTATTAACTGGATCCGTGTGACTAAAAATCGGAGGTCAGCTGCAGTTGTGAGCATTAAAATCACCAAGGAAAATTATTTCACTTCACTGTAAGGAAAGTTGGACTGGAGAATGTCAAATTTCAAAGAGAGGATGTCAAAGAGTTCCAAGTGATTAATGGAGTTGTGAGAATGAATTTTGACAGAATGTGGTGGAGAGAGATTTTTATCCAAAGAAGATCGAAAAGAGGAGATTCCAAGTTACTAAGTTCCAATTATCAGTTAAATGGGCAGTGGCCCAATTAACTGATAATTGGGACTCTGTCAGAAAGAGTACATGGGGTTTGGCAGACTGTAAGTGGAAATGGCCATCACTGAGATTGGAACTGAGACCACCTATGTTTGTGAAATGAACGAGGACGCATTTGGGAGATTTAGTTCTTTTCGCGTATAAGGTTGTTCTATTAGTATTCAGAAGTTAAAAAATGGTGGGGGAGGACAGCTATATGAAGTTATGTAATTTTTGGATATGGTGTACACAATGGCAAGAATGTACTCAGCTTCTTGACATAACTTGGCCTCGACAATGCCCCCTGCAATGCACACTACTCTGACTCCCTCTAGTGGCTGTCTGTGAGAGTAGAGGCAGCAAGATTATACGTTAGCTGATCCAGAAGCCTCCTAGAGAGTTACCAATAGGTTTGGTCCGAGGGACTGTCTAGCGGCCAACCTGCAATCACCGTTTTAGAGCTGTTCCCTTGAAATGTAAGGAAGATTGAATCTCGCCAGGATGTCCATCATAACCTCAAAAGGCTATAGATGAGATGGGGGGGGGGGTTGCCGGATCTTGCTATGGAGACTAAACATGAGTTATACTACTTCAAGTCTCCAATAAGCAAAGTGGTAGTACTGACCGGTTCATGAGAGTCACCTACCACCTAGTATCGCCTGGTAACAAAGAAGAGCGGATCGAGGTGTGATGTGGGCACCTAGATCCCTGATTACGTTGATTCGCACCTGGGTAGTCATCGCCAGTATACTAGGTGCCGTATTTCAGAACTTACAGATGGGGGTTACACCCAGGGTTACTAATAGACCCACCATCGTGAAGGTACGAGCAGGGGATCTGCCTGTCACAGGCCGACCGGACTTTGCCGAAATTAGGTCCACTTGACTTGTGTTCACCTGAATATCAGTTCCATCAGCGTTTTAGACTCCCAGGTAGCAAGCTCAGCTTGACATAACTGAAAGAATGTCTGTGACAGCCTCAAGGATGTTTAATTGCTAAAATGTTCCTTAACAGCTATAACAAGACAATAACCCGAAGCTGTGCTTCGGGTTATTGTCCTGTTCTAATCAAAAATTTATTTTTCTTCCAAGAAGTCGGAGTCCAGAGGATACTGCATTATATGTAAGAATGTTTTTATAGTCTTCTTTTCTTAAAATTCCTTCAATTCTAACGATTTCATTCACCCCCGAAAAACAGAAGCAACCACGAGCTCATGATGGAACCACAGCAGGGGTGATCTTAGGTACTAAACAAGCTATGGTACCATTTTTTGATTCCGTTCATCGTGTTACACAAACTCTGTGCTTGGATTCAAAAACTTCAAATTTATATTCATCCGTCCACAGTACGTTTTCCCACTGCTCAGTTGTTCAATGTTGATGGCTCTTACAGCCAACCGCTTCTTTCGATTTTCTCCTTTTAAAAAGGGTTTTCGGACTATATGACCATGCAGTCGCGCTTGTTTAAGACAGAATTTTAGAGTGGATATAGACACGGAAGTTTCTCTGTTCCCACTGAACTCAGCTTGGATTTCAGGTGCAGTTCATCGCGCTTTCGTTGGTGTTTTGCCAAGTACCGCTGGGGCAACTGAGAATAATTCAAAGTGACATGAGAAAAGGAGGGGAGGAGATCGAACTTAAAAAGTTCCTCGGTGGAAAAGAGGGCAGATCCAGTTAATCTGGGGCAAACGAAGAAGTGAGAACGTACAAGACTCGACGCACTCGCTGAAACAATTCTCATCTGAGCGAAACACTTGTCGTGGGTTTCAATTTTCCCAATCACGTTTTTCATTTGCAGCAGTAATCAGGGCAGGCTCGGAATTACAACGGCTCTTCCGCTGCCAAGCTGCATCCTTCCCACGATACTGATACATCATATCTTCGCCGCGCATCCATCGACGGCGATCCTTTTTATTCATAACCGCTGATAACTCGATAAGCCTCCCCTCCCCGGGATCCCGTTAATATGGATGAGTTCGGGAGCAGCCCCGGACTGCGTGTCTCGCACGAACCGAAGATAATCCGACAGACACAAGTGATGCGGTCGCCACGGAAGGATAGGTCGTTGGTGCGCACGACTAGCGCGTTTCCTCCCGTCTTTTATGTCTCTTTCGCCTCCGCTGGCGACGGACTACTGATAAGGCGACATCAAAAGGAATTAATTTGTTACGGCACCACTTGAACGGAAGCGGTGCGGCTTATTCCGCCCCCTCCACCCTCCTCCTTGCGACCGACCCTTCCTTGTACTTAGCTAGGCCTAACGCGAGTTGGCGTGACATACAAGTCCGTTCGTCGTAACGCAGATTCGCCGTTTGCCCGATCCGACACGCTACTTTGTCGTCAATGATTCGTCATTTTTAACAATGTTCTTGGGACTACGGTGGCGCCATCTACCCTGTCTGATGTAAATGATATGCAAATATGCGCGGTCATTACAAGAGAAGTGATTCAGCTCAGATTGTTTAAAAAAAGTGCGCAGGCCATCGCTTGAGGTCATTAAGTCCCGAGTGGAATATCATTAGAAATGCGGAAGGCGCAGGGGGGGGTGTCCACTCCTTTTAACGTCTACTTTTACTCCCTCACGTGAGGTCTGTCTGTCTCGAAGGGTCTTCAATCTTCGTCGAAATGTTCCAGACGCCCGTTCGTTAAGGGCCCGTTTATTACGAGAATTCCAGAAATATTTGAACACGGATTTCCTTTCATTAGTGCTCGATATGAGAACAAGTAGATGTGCCAATAAAAACTTTATGAACAAAAATCTCACAAAAAACTAAAAGGTGATTTGGTATTTGCCCAACTCAATTATCGAAAGTCGCAACACACCAAGAATAAATGAACATGCGGGGGACTTTGTCAAAGCTGCAATGCGTATCTTACAATCGAATACAAACAGCAACTTAGTAAAACGAAAGCATGTTCGAACATACACTGCCCTACCTAAGACGCGAAGTAAATCACAGACGAAAAACTTTCCAGCGCGCTCGCAGACATTGGCCAGAGGCTGAGGTAGAAGCCCTCAGGCAGCAGTACAGGGAAGTCGCATTAATTAGGAATCGCAAACGAAAATCGTGGGAAGACCTTGTTTTTACTATTGGCAACTCGGATCCCTGGGGGATAGTCTTCAAGGTAACTACCAACAAGCTCCCCAGAGTTCAAGTAATTCCATCCACAAAGACCCCTCTTGGAACTATAACCATGAGTTGGCACGCATCGATAAATAATATACTTGATGTAATATTCAAACAGCCAGCTGCTCCATCCACGCCACAGCAAATACAACTGTGTGAAGACAACAAAAGTTACACCACGCAACAGCAGGAGCCTCCATTCACAGCCGAAGAACTCAATATCGCAGCATCAAAACTGAGAGACAGAAAATCACCGGGCACTAGACTTGCTAGAACCGGAAATTGTAAAAAAGGTGGCGGAGTACAATCCAGAGCTTCTCCTTAATCTATTTAACCATTGTCTCCAGCGTGGATGGCTCCCAACAGACTGGAAAATGGCAAACATCAGGCTAATTTTGAAAAATTCCAGCAAACCCCATGACCAACCAGATTCCTATAGACCCATCGCTCAATTGTCAGTAATAAGCAAGTTGTTTGAGCATCTTCTAAGACAAAGAAGATAGAAACATATTACAACAATGCCAACTTACTGTCCCCAAATCAATATGGATTCAGAAAGGGTCGTTCCATTGTTGATGCACTGGAGAACATGATTGAAGGCGCAAAGAGTACGGACAGAAAATATTTCTTAGCCATCTCAGTGAACTTTGCCGGGGCGTTTGACGCACTCTAGTGGCCAAGCGTCCTTGGCAGACTGCGTACAGTAAATCTCCCTAGCAACCTGTACCAATGCATAAAAAATTATCTATCACAGCGGAGCATAACCGTCTGGACACCATATAGCAAAGCTACGCGCCAAATCTACAGAGGATATCCCCAGGGCTCTGTCTTGGGTCCCCTACTATGGAACATCGTACTTGATGAGTTCCTGAACATAGAACTGCAGAATGTCCAATCTCAAGCATAGACGACTTAGTCCTTACCCTTGCCGCTGATACTAGATCCCAACTGGAAGCCGCAGCAAATAGAGCACTCGGAACTGTACAGGACTGGGCCTGGCACAACCACCTGGAAATCTCACCAGTAAAGACAAACTCCATCCTGTTTAAAGGCTCTCTGAACGTAGCGAGGCCACCGCAAATCAAAATCCAAGGGAGAACTATCCGGTTAACAACTGAGATGAGATACCTTGGAGTGATCTTGGATAGGAACCTATATCTTTCACACCACACCTGAAATATCTACATACCAAGATTCGAAAATATACTGCGCTAGTGGCAAGAATCGCACGTCGGGACTGGGGATTGAAGCGACGCGCGCTCACCCTCTTCTATAAGGCTATGTTCACTCCCATAATCACTTATGCATCTGGTATCTAGTTTTCAAAGGCCACCACAGCAGTTAACAAGAGGAAGCTTGACTCGATTCAGCGTGTCATCCTGCTCACCATCACCCGGGCCTGCTGCACAGTCAGCACACATGCCTTGCAAGTGTTGGCCGGCGTGCTACCTCTGGATCTAGAAATCATCAAATGTGGTCTGCTTAACATGCTTTCCAAAGGTAAAGCCATCTCCTGTCTGGATTTTACCACCGACCTCTCAAATAACATCAAGGCTGAGAAGAAGCGCATCACTGCATACTTGCAGCAGGTCTGGCAGTCTAGGTGGACACAGTCTACAAAAGGAGAAGTCACCAGAAAATTCATTCCTACAATAGCAACACTATACCCAAAATCTCCCACGTGGTTCTTCCCCTGGCCTATACGTCACTTTTTTGCTAACTGGCCATAGATCTATCAGAGGAAAGCTCGCTGCACTCAGGATCACCGAAAACCCACAATGCCTGTGTGGATCCCTCGAAAGTTGCGACCACCTGATGTACGAGTGCGAAATATATGAAGATTTGAGATGCCTCCTCCTGACCAGGATACATTACCTTCCTAAAAGCACATCCTCGAAAGAGAAGAAGATTATGTCGCCTTTACGCGCTACGCACAAGACTTATTCGCACGACGGAAGACCCTACCATGGATATAGTCACTATTACAATCATCGTAAAAACCAAGAGAAGACAACCACCTATATTTTGGGAATCAATGCAGACCAGCAAATGAGACTACACCACCACCAAATCTGAGAAGATCCAGTATAGGACAACCACAGCTGCATTCCTATCTATATCCCTACTGACTCAGACACAGATCACTGGATGACATCACCACTGAAATTGACATCACGACCGGACCTGAATGAGAAGAGCAAGAAGATTCTGCCAAATGGCGATCACGCTTGTGTTCTCTTGCACGGCAACTTTTGTCCCACTTCCATCCCTTACTTTCGCCTGATGGATGTATTCCATTGTACCTGGGGGATGCCTTCTTCTTCATCCCCCAATATTTCTACCTGTCCCCCCCTTTTCTTGACTCTAAAGCCAACCCGATCTAACTCTCTTCTTTTTTTTTTTTTTTTTTATATTGGTCTCTGTCAGGAAGCTTAGGCGACCCTGCAGAGACTAGCCAGAGAATAATGGGCAGCCTGGCTACCTCTTAGCGGTGTGTGCGGCAACGTGGGGTTCCATCAAGGACCCTGCGGCCAAATGCCAGGACACCCAACAGAACCAGACGCAAAACTACGTATTCAACACAGAACATTTTTCTGGCATTTACAGTAGTTCTGTATTTCTTCACAGTGTACATATGGCGCAGATGTGGGAAACCACAAGGGGCGTCTGACCCTAATACTATGCACACTATGCCCTACCTTTAATCCAGCTCACGGCCCTGGGCACGCCAGTCCAAGTTTTCTATACTCGTGTATTCCTCGATGCGCTGCCACAATGCAATGTGGGTAACGCATTATCGCCCAAGACGTCCGAAGAGACAACAGCATTCGTGGTTTTGTCCAAGTCCACCAATAGTCCCAAACCAAACCACGAAAAACAGCACCAGACCATCACACTACATGGGCAAAATTTCATTGTCCAGACTATACGTCCAGCATGTAGCTTTCTCCGGCAAACCCAGGCACAACCGTCAGACTGGTAGACAATGTACCGATTCTTTAGTCCAAAGCACAGCTTTCCATTGGTCTGCAGTCAAAGAACGGCAGTTCATACACCATGCTAGCCGGTTTTCGAAGTGATTATTGGCTTTTGGACGGCTGCACCACTGTGGTAACCTACATCACGCAGCGTCCTGAGCAGTGTACTGGTGCTGACATGTGTATCCCAACCGTCTAACTGAAGGCCTTACGTGCTGCGACAACGTGGACTGCAGTCCGAGAGTACAATTATTTATAGAATTCTGCTGTCATATATCTGATTTTAGATATAATTTATCATTTATCTGTCATTTATCTAAAATCTGACTGTGTATAAGGCTGTCAGATGGTTAAAAGCGTTAAAACGTGCATTTCTAAAATTGGTACATTCGGTTAAAATATGATTAATGGATAAAACAGTGTCACAATTGCACGCACACAGGAGAGTCATCGGCCCTCAGCAGAAAAGAATGTGTCAGATGATTATGTTCTATGAGGAGCCGAGCAAGAACAATTTCCTGCCCATGACCCCTGCGCAGAGTAGGCTGCCATGATTTGGTTACAGGCTTAATCTGATAGTTTGTTTGTGTCCTGTCCATACCACGAGTATTTTGCCACTGCGAATAAATCTTATTACGGATTATTTGCCAATAGTCTGTAGAGGGGACTGACAGCCCAAAATTATTCGTCGAGACTGCTGATTTGGCTCCATTCTCGGCCAAATAAATAAATAAATTTTTCTGTTTATACTCCGGGACGACCAAACTGTCAGAGGAGTTTACAAGATAGACATAATACAAGAAACAGCACCGTATTTAGCAGTCACTGGCTTGAACCCCGGTCACTCAAGGCACGTGGACTTATGCACGCGAGCGCCTAACCACTCGGCTAATCCTTTCCGATAATGCCGACGTGACTGGGAATCCGGCAGAAGTGGATATTGAATCCACTTCTGTCGTGAATCCGCCTTCACGGAGAGAGCATATCATCTGCTGAACCCGGGATAGGGATGGATGAGTGGTGTATCTCATTCATTGACAGAGCCTGTACTGCGCTCAGAGAATCAGTATATATAATAAACTGATTATGTCGTCAGGTTCTTGTGTGATCCAAAACTAACTCTTTAACTTGCAGCTCTGCAGTGTATATGCTGCATTCAGGGGAAATCTGCTCAGATATACCATAGTCAGAAAAGACAGATGCAAATCCCACACACGATTCTGATCTCAAGCCGTAGAGGTAGACTAGCAAGAAGTCAAAATGGTCGGCTCGGTGTTCTAAATAGAGCTGAAGATAGACGGGATATCAGAGTTCATCCACTTCTTAAGGAAGAAGTCGCATTCTGGTATCTGAGCATGCCAGAGTGGAAGGCGCTGCTTTGATGATAGCGAAACCTTGTCTACTGTGAGGTTCAGCTCTTGGGCACGTATACAGAATGGGCGAGTTGGAAGTCTGGCGCGTGTTATAAAGATCTTCTCATATGGCGCAAAAATGGATGTCCACTTTGGGTGGTTTGTCAGGATGTTCAGCTTAAAAGCATACAGTAGAGACAACTGTTTTCGACGAAGCGACAAGGATGGTTCATTTGCTTCGACATCCAGACTTTGGACAGCAGATGTTCTGAACGCACCAGTAGCAATGCGGATAGACTCGTGGTGGATGGGATCAAGCCACTGAAAGACGATATTCCATGCGAAACCATACACTTGACACCCATAATCTAATTTTGACGGCAAAAGTGCACAATACAAACGAAGTAACGTGCACCAGTCTGCACCCCAACAGGTAGAAGAAATAGAGCACGGAGACAGTTCAGCCCTCTCATGCATTTGGTGCATAGCTGGTGGATATGATGGAAGAATGTCAGCTTTTTTGTCAAATATGAATCCCAAGAATTTCTTCTCTGCTACTACTGGAATGGTGTTTGTCCAAGCCATAATTCAGGTTCGGGGTGAAGATTATGCTTGCGGCAAAAATGGACGCAAACAGACTTCTCCGATGAGAAGAATCTGAAACCTTTGGCAATTTCCCAGGAGTAAAGACGATCAACGGCTTCTTGTAGTTGTCTCTTTCTCTCTCTCTATAACTCTCACGTTGCATGACTGGGGAAAATGCTGAAATCCTTAACACAGAGTGCACTGTTTACAGTTGGAGGAAGTTGTTCGGTAATGGAGTTAACTTTAATGGCAAAAAGAGTACGTGTCTGATACGTGGCCCTTGGTAAGGACGTAAACAACTATGAACGGAAGGGTGTCCGGATATTAATGGTAGAGATATTATAATGACTATTACAGTAAACATCTTTATTACACCAGCCAACAAATACACACAATACAAATTCACTGTACTGTTGCAATCAATTCTTCACAGGAGCTGCATTTCAAGTTTCTAAACAAAATTGTAAACATTTTATTTCTGTCAATTTTAGATTTCTTAATCCCTGAAAATACCTTCATCAAACCTGTTTCTCGCTGTTACTCCATAAATTTCAGCACGATTATGAAATCGTCTGCCATGGCTCGGACTGTTTAAATTAGTGCTGTGTTCCAAGGCCCTTTTGTCTGTTTTACTGTGAAAATGCCTTCACCATCTGGCTAATCCACCCGAACTTAAAAAGTTCACAAATTCATCATAGAACTCCAACCTCGATCTTTCCAAGATAAGTATGATGAATCCATACGTCCTGGAGAAAGTACAAATTTAAATTAAAAGTCTGCTTCCAGAATAAAACAACGAAATCTTTTCCTTGTTATTTACGTGAAAGGTATGAGTTTAAGGTTGAGAAGAATGAAGATACTTGTTGATATTAAACTTGAATTTCTGCAGATTGTAATTTTCAAGAAATGCGTGAAGTAGAAGGGGAAAAATAAATGAGGAAGAAGAAAAGTCAGTTCTGTGAGTTTGAAGTTTGAAGTTGGACATTAAATGGATGTTGGCTGGTTGCTGCACGTATTCGGACTAGTTGTGAAGGAGGGGGTAGAATTACAGAGCCAATTCATAAGAACAGTGCCCGTGGAAATATCTACAGAAAATACATGCAGGAGAAACCGAAGCTCTATAAGAAAAAGAGTGGAGAGACTTTTTAAGAGATTTCATTAATTAACCTAACTTCCCTGTTTTGAATGGAGTCTAGAAGCCCCAGATGTGGGAACAATATTCAATGCTAGGGAGGATTTGGGATTTGTACAGAGTGGGTAGAGCTGTTCACAAAAAAAGTAACGCCGCGAGCGAAAGAGAAAACGCCATTTTCTAAATGGTGAGAGAGCAATATTCGTAATGTGCTTATGCCAAAAGAGATTCAATGTCAGGATAATCTCTCAAAGAGATGAGTGTCATCCAAGATAAGCACAGGAACAGAATCAAACTTTCTGCGAGATATAAAACAGGACTAAATGTTCAAGAATTGAAATTAGCTAAGTTATCTTTGCACTGGAGAATTTCCTGGAGATCAGCATTTTCAGGACGTTGGAGCTTCTTGTTTATTAACGAGAAGTGGGAAATGTACGGAACTGGTTCTACGCTTTAACCTTCCATCATTTCACAAGGGCGCAGGTGGAACTGTTTGGATCTATTGCAATAATTGCCCTTTACTTCCAATAAATTAATTAAATACTTCACGTTGTAAACTGTCTTTGCTAAACCTACTTAGTAGTAATACACATGGTGTCCTTCTCACGTTTAATTCCGGTGAAAAACTACTTCCACCCGCCCATGAGTTTGCACAAAATCTCCAGGTTTTAAGGATCATCCTTACAAACGTACCAACAAACGTTATCGCTGCCAAAAACACCAGTGCGCAAGACATCAATATAATTACAGGCGCTAATTATTAACTACAGGAAAGTCTCTGTTGATTTATAAATTACCGAAATTAATACTAAAAGAAAATTTCGACAGTTGATTTAAGAAGTTTGGAGTCCCTAGATCCAAGAATCATCGAAAAGCAGTAGTCGATCTACATCTCTCAGTTTCATTTCTCTTAAGGGTTCTTTGAGGCTCATAGTTGGGACCCTAATACTCGGCAGTTTCCTTTATAACATCACGGAATAAAAAGAAAAAAAAAATTAAAGTCCTCAGTGTAGATTCCTAAAAGGAGGTTTGGTTTGATTTGAGTTTATTAGGGCATCAGCAACTACGGTTATAATGGATATTCATTAAAAAAACAACAGTTAAAATTGGAGTCTGTCAACCCTTCCAAACCTTTCTGGATAAAGAAGGGTGGCATTTTTACTAAGGGTTTCTCACTAGTAGAGCGAATTACCTGGTAACGAGGTGTTGAACCCGATATAACTTCTGTTTAATGTCTTTTAGCAGAAATAATATTATCTGAGTCAACGTTCACGTTTGACTCAGATAATATGATAACTGGCCCCAAAAGAAATTACTTAGCAGGATTTATGTAGATTTTGTTATAATTCAGTGTCCGGGTTCGCCACCCAAATGGGACACCCACTACTCAGCAAGCAATAAATGCGCTCGGGAGAGGGATGCCAGGGCTACCCAGACACCATACCCGTATCGCTGCCAGCCTGAATCCTGATCCTTGTACTATGAGGGTAGCGGCAAGGCATTGACGCGATTGACCCTTGCAGGCAAACTCACTAACCAAATGATCCTGGTCGAGCTATCCAGGACCACCCGTCTTGTCGAAGCGGAGGCCAAAGTGGTGTGTCGAAGCTAGGCCCCCCTCAACCACCAGGATCCCCCTATCTACGTTTCCGAGGTCGTAGGGCACGGCAAACACGCCGGATTCCTATGATGTTAGCATGGAACCTAGACTGTGGGCGGTGGACCTCAGTGATGCTAACCTGCAGGTCCACCAGCATCACTGGGAGATCCCCTCACCACGTACAGATGCGCACGTCGAGGGGATCGATTAGATAAGGGCCTTTTTTGGGGCCCCCAGAAGAAGTAGAAAGATTTAAATTAATCATAACAGTAAAATAAAAGTTTCAGATGTCCTCACCCATCAGGTAGCCTACGAGGGTACGTCCACTCGGGAACTAGCAGGTATTGCATACATGAATGGAACACCAAGTTCACTTAGGAGCATCATACCCACATTTTCAAAAAGCCTTGATCCCGTCCTAGAATCAAAAGAAGGGAAATTTATTGGAATGCATCTGACCTTAGCACTAAGAACCACCGACCGATTGATCCCTGTCGGCCCGGTCCGAGATCGTCTTGTTGAAGCAGGGGCCAAAGTGATGTATTAGGACTGTGCCCCTCACCCGCCAGGATCCTCCTCTCCGAGTTTCCACTGGTCGCGGCACACTGCTGCACAAACCGGATTTCGATTATGTAACCCTGGAACCAAGGTATGGGCGTTGGATCTCAGTGATGCTAATCTGGAAAGCTAGCAGCACCATTGGGAGATTCCCTCACCACGTACAGGTGCCCACGTCGAGGTGCCAAATAAAGGAGGGTCTGTCCTACATGACAGTACATTCGTTTCACTACTTTTCACTCGTTTGGGCACATATTAGAGTTTCCACCCGGAAAAATAATTTTCAAAATATTTCTAAATGAAATACAATATCGTTTTATTCTGGGATCCACAAATAAAGCTTATAATCAAAACGGAACAGAGCCATAAAAGTTTGTTATGAAGACGTGGGGGGGTGAAACAAAGCAAACTCCCATTTTGAAATATTCCTGCACGTTACGAGATCACTGCTATCAACGCTTGATCTGGCATATGCGCAGGTCTTGTAAAATACTTTTTGATGGTAGCTGGAAATTTACTTTCCTTGATCAGATTACTTAGAGCTTTGCACACGTCGCTAATACGAGAAAAATTTGCCTCAGACATCGGTTAGTCACGGAGAAGGGTAACAGACGTGCACGCGCTTGAGTGATCATCTCGTATACACTCTCACGTGATGTGGTCCTTCCGGAGTATAAACAGAAATTTTATTTAATTTTTACTTTACGGGGTTCTAAACTTCGAACAATTTCATCATCTTAAGATGATCGCAAACGCATCTCTGTTAGAAGGCACTTCGTAGAAGATTACTGGTAACCGGGAACCTTCGAAAAATTCATGACTGTCCAGAATTAAACTAATTTCACCCTTTGTACACCACCATACATAATTTTAATAAACAAGCATTACGTTACAAACCCTATACAGGGTTCCTCTTCACATGCGTAATGAGTCGGAACAAAAATTAACATTTGGCCTTTCTCTAACTGCTCACCTCATAGAGTACGATGCGTCTCCCATCCAGCGTTCTCATATCCTAACATCCTCCCCCTTCAATTCTCCATTAGTCCTTAATTTTACTAATGAAAAGCCTGTTCCACTGTACGCTTATACTTCTCCCTTGTTTCAGTTTAAAACCAGCTGGCTAAATTTCTTAATATAAAAGCTTTAATTTATTTTTTCAAAGTCTCTCACCCACTCCTATCAGCGGAATTATACATTCCAACGCAAGTTCTGCCCATTCTGATTCTTTATTGTTTCCTCTGAACACGTGTTTGTTGCGTGTTTGAAAGTTTCATCTGGTCTCGCCTCGGATCTTTGAACGAGCCACCCCGTCCCATCTTATTAAACAGCTTAAAGGTCGCTTCAATCCCATACTTTTTTACAGATTCTTTTCGTTTCTTCTCAATGCCTTTAAGTAGGAATTACTACGGCTCTTTTATTATCCACATCGCGTGTTTTGTCCTGTGAGTAGCACAGTTCGTAGAATCTCCGTCCAATGAAGTTAGCACGACCTAACGGAACGTACCCAGTCCGTACAAACAGAATATACCCCATACCATGATACTACTTCCAGCCCATCGAGTGGTGGACACGAGACAGTCTAGATGCATGCCACCGTTTCACTCTACCATTGGTACAAAAGAGTACAAGTCGATACTTTTAAGAACATATAATCTTTTTTCGCTATTTCACAGTCCAGTCTTCGCGTTGGCAACACCCTCCAGTCGGATCTTTCGGAATTTTTACAGAAATAAGTGGCTTTCATATAATCAACGACTAGCAAACTCTTCAACTCACGCAACATAGTTCTCTTCGAAATGGGGCTTTCTGTGCCTGAATTGAATTTTTCAGTCATCTGCTGCTGCACACTAGACCATCTTCTATTCTGGGACACAATTCGCTTTACTTTTTTTTACTTTTGAGATAATTGCTTTGGACACACTAGGGATTTCTTTTGTTTTCTCAATTGTAGCTCTGCCAAACAAACTCCAACAATAAAACCTTTCTGAAAATTGGAAAAATCACCTGTCTTTCTCCCACATGATCAGATCGGCTAAGAAGTCGATTCAGTCATGTGGAAAACAGGATTATTATACACATCATTATTATTATTTAACTTTTTTTCCTTTATATGGGATTTTTTCCGCCTAGTGACGGGTACGGTTACCAAGTGCACGGGGTCGTTGGTTGTGCCCGATTACTATTATTGCTGGTCGAGGAACTGTCCTACAGGTGTTCAGGATCGTGGATTTCTGGAGTTCCATGTAAGTGTTCTCTGAGAGGCCTATTGTTGCTGTGTTCTTATGGACACTCTTTGGCACCATGCTGGAGGTTGACACGATGATCGGAATGGTCATTACTTCTTCCATATGCCACATATCTTTGACTTCCTGTCTTAGATCTGAGTACTTCCTGATATTTTCCTCATATGTTTTCTGGAGGTTGTTGCTGGTGTTGAGCACTGCTATGTCGATTAGGTTGTAACCATTTCCTTCTTGCCTATGAGAGTTATGTCTGATCTGTTGTGCGAGATCGTCATGTACATCATTATGGCACGATCCCAGTATAGTCTGAGAGTAGAGGTCCTAGTACGGCCTGGGACTCGTACTTGTAATACGGTAAACTTTCTTTGATTAGCTGGTATTTTTTCGCTGGCTTCTGATGTATTATCATGGTGACCTGGTCGTGTCTGTGAGTGTAATCCGTCTGGGTGATCATCCTGGACCCTACGGTGAGATGCTTAACTTTTTCTGGGGCCCTGTGGTATCGTCGATATGTGTCATCTATTATTCGGAGGTTTTTAGCAATGTATTTCCTGTAGTTCCTAGGGTTGGTTACCTGGTTTGAATTGCGAACACAAATCCTTCGGTCTCGGAGAAGAACCTTCCGTTCGTGAGTGAAGCTTTGGAAGCCATCTTACTTCTGTACGCTTGATGGAAGTCATTCACTCTCGGATGGCAATATGTCACTCTGGGTTTGCTATGGAGTGTCTTCTTCACCCATCTTTCTATTTTTGTTTATTCTGTCTGTGTTAGCGTGGTCTCCTTTTTGAGGTTGATTATTGTGTGCAGTTTACCTATATTTCTTATGGCTTGGAAGATTGGCGCTGTATTTTCCTAGAAGTAATCGTGCAGGTTCTTAATCGACCTTCTCTTCTTCAATGAGGTGAGTCAATCTCCTCCTTCCTTCTTTACAGGTTATAGTCAGTCTCTTGATGACCGACTTCTGGTTATTATTATTTCTCTTGTATTATTTTTCCCTGATGGGGGGTTCCACCTCGTGACAGGTATTGCTACAAAGTACACAGTGTGGTTGTTATGTCTGGTGTTACTGTTGATCGAGGAACTCTCTGACTGTCTGTCCTACTGGTGTTCAAGATTGAAACTTTCTGTAGTCCGTTGTAGGTATTCTCTGGGAGGCCTATTGCCGCTAGGCTGTTATGTAGTAGGGTCTTTGGCACTATGCCGGTAGTTGACATGATGATTGG
Source organism: Mastigoproctus giganteus (assembly GCF_048544385.1). Taxonomy (NCBI): domain Eukaryota; kingdom Metazoa; phylum Arthropoda; class Arachnida; order Uropygi; family Thelyphonidae; genus Mastigoproctus; species Mastigoproctus giganteus. The sequence goes on from NC_143583.1 coordinate 210,014,320, forward strand.
GATGGTTATTACTTGTGGCATATGCCACATTTCTTTGATCTCCTGTCTTGGGTTTGTGTACTTCCTGATTTTTTCTTCATGGTTTCTAAAGGTTCCCACTGCTATGTCAATTAGATAGGTAGTCATTTCCTCTTCTCCACAAGGGTTATGTCTGGTCTGTTGTGCGAGATTGTTTTATCCGTTATTATGGCGCGGTCCCAGGACAGCTTGTGGGTTGGAGTCTCTAGTACTGCCTGGGGTTCGTACTTGTAGTACGGAACACTTTCTTTGATCAACTGGTATTTCCTCGCTAGCTTCTGATGTATTATCTTGGCTACCTGGTCGTGTCTATGAGTATACTCAGTCTGGGTGATCACCTTGCATCCCGGGGTGATGTGTTGGTTCGTTTCTGAGGCCAGGTGGAATCGTCAACATGTGTCATCTGACACTCCGAGCTCCTTGGCGATGTATTTTCTATAATTTCTGGTGTTGATTACCTGGTCTTGGATTGTGCGCATGAATCCTTCAGTTTCGGGGAAGAGCATCATGCTCGTGAGCCACGTATTGGAAACAATTTTATCTATATGATCTTGATGAAGGTCATTGTAGTGCCTTCTTTGCGCATTTTTCTAGATTCGTTTGTGCCGTCTGGGTGGGAGGGGACTCCTCGCTTAGGTTGAGTGGGGTATACCGCTTGTCTATCTTCCTTATAGCCTGGTGGAGTGCTGCTGCTCTGTGTTAGTAGTAGTAATGGAGGCATGTGATGCAAGAAAGCAAGCATATGAGTTTATGTAGCGTTAGCCAAGAAAAAAAAAAATTTTCATACATCCGTTCCTTCTAAAAGTTTGTCTAGTTCCTCCTTGAATTCATTTAAGCTAACAACTTCCACGACGACAGAAGGAAGTTTGTTACAGAAATTCACCACCCGCTGGCTAAAGACATATTTCCACATAATCTATTCTACAACTGTCTTTCCTCAATTTCAATTTATGCCCCCCAGAATTCAGCGTGCTCAATACATTCAAGGCTTTATACACCTCGATCAGATCACCTCGCAGGTGCCTAGTCTCCAGCAGCTGCGATTTGTAGAACTTAAGCCATTCTTGGTAAGACCAATCCTGTTGCCCTTCTGTACACGCTCAAGCAACTCTACATCCTTCCTAAAGTGAGGCCTCCAGACCTGTATACAGTACTCAAGGCGTGGCCTGACCATTGCCTTATACAGAGGGACAATCACCTTGGAAATTTCATATCTGACTGCACAATTACTCCAAGGTCTTTTTCATTTTCTACCACCCTAAGTGTAGTACCACACATTTAGTGCGTTGCATATGGCTAGAAGTAATCCCAGAGTTACTTCTACCCATATGCAATACTTTGTATTTGTCAATGTTAAACTTCAGTTGCCACTTCTCAGCCCATCGGCCTAAATTTTCTGGATCCTGTTGCAGTAGCACACTAATAACATTAGTCCACGAAGAGCAGCGTCCATTGATTACCACTGTCTTCTCCCACTCAACCATCCCTTTATTCATAGCAGCAATTTGCCTCCAATGCCATACTGCCCCAATTTGTATAGTAATCTTCCACGCGCAACAGTGTCAAAAGCTTTCCTGAAATTACAAGTATATGATATCAAAATTATTTTTTCCATCCAGTTCGGTTGTAACCACATCATAATATCCAATCAAATTTGTCAGGCAAGACTTTCCTTTAACAAACCCATGCTGTGTCGGAATTATTATTGCAGTCTTGTTTAGATGATCCTGCAATGCATCTTTAACCAGTGACTCCATTAATTTCTCCGGAACAGAAATTAAACTAACTGGTCTGTAAATACTCGTGTGGCCCTTAGCTCCCCTTTGTGAATTGGGGATACATTTGCACATCCCCAGTCCTTGGGGCTTCCCCTGAGTCCAAAGGAGGCTCTCATAATTATGGGTAATGGTTTGCCGCCTCCTTTAATATAACTAGATAGATCCCATCCACCCCAGGTGCCTTTCTTATGTTTAACTTCAACGATTTCTCCTCAACTTTTTTGATTTCTCCTAATTGCTCTCAGTTATTAGGAAATCATTAAACATCCTGTCATAGTTTGACATTCCCCTCTTTGAATAACTCCTCATGTGTAAATGTAGATGCAAAATACTCATTCAGATTATCAGCTATCTAAGCAGGATCATCAACAGTCGAACCATCGATATCAAGTGGACCAATCTGATTCATCCCATTCTTCCTAATGTTTAGATAAGTAAAGCAATCCTTGCTGTTTTTCTTAGCATCCTTTGCTAAAGATTTCTCGTAATTTGCCTTCGCTTGCCTAACCTCTTTTGTGACTTGATTACAGACTAGCTTACATCTGCCATAGGCTTCTGTGTTGCCTGATAAATTATATGCATTCCATGCAATTTACTTCTCTGCCACGAGTCTCATTAGTTCATCTGACGTCCATTTAGGCCTAAACTTTGAACAATATTTCTTAGTTGGTATTAACTATGGGAAGAGGATGGTTATTCAAGTGGAGTTCGGGTTCAGGGTGCATATTGCGTCTGGTACGGAAGTAAATGTCAGTAGATTTTTGGCTGGATAGTCTATAACCATTTTGTGTCATTCATGTCAGGATGCGATTAATTGATATTTGTAGTTGGCGTTCAATGTAGTGCATGTTTTGAGAATGAAATTAAGAGAGTAAGGAAATTAAGAGATCGTCTGCGAAAAGGTACGAATCCACAGTTTTCGGTATGAGTTCAATGATATGGTTGATTCTCATTGCGAACAAAGTGGCACTGAGAACAGACCCTTGCGGGATTCCTTCTTCTTGAATAAAGATCTTAGAGAGGGTCCTCGGTAACGAACTTGAAAGGATCTCTGTTGAAGAAAATTTTGGATAAAGTATGGTAAATTACTTCTCAGGCCAAGAGAATGTAGATCTTTTAAGATGTCGAAACGCCATGTACTGTCGAAGGCTTTCTCAACGTCAAGGCAGACCATTACGAGATATTCCTTCTTGATGAAATCATTTCTAATGTTTGTCTCGGTTTTGATCATGAGATCCAATGAAGATCGGTTTTTCCGAAATCCAAATTGGTCGTTGTTAATCAAGTTTTGGGACTCCTGCCATTAAAAACCAAACCAAACCAAATTTGGGACTCCATGAACCAAGTGAGACGGCGATGTAACATTTTCTCGAGGGTTTTGCTGAGACAGCTGGTAAGGGATATCGGCCTGTAATTTTGTGGAACGGAATGATGTTTACCGGGCTTTGCAATTGCTAGTACATAAGAATGACGTCAGGAACTTGGGAAGGTAAGTTCGGAAAAAATTCGATTGAAAAATATGAGCAGCAAGGAGAGTGATCTTTGATCCAAATTTTGGAGCATTACAAAGTATATCCCATCGGGGCCAGCAGCACTGTTTCTTGAGTTGTTAAGGGATTGCTGCAGCTCAAGCATGTTAATGGTTTATTATAAGGTAAAGCGGAATTGTCAGTGAAATTTAGTTTGGATTTCTCTGCAACTGTTTTAATTTTTTGAAATGGTTGATCATAGGCGATAGAAGAGGACAACTGAGAAAATACGATGCCCAGTGCATTTGATATTTCTGCAGGAGTACAAAGCTCCTGTCCATTCCAGTTCAGTAGAGAGTTGGATAAAGGAGGAAATTTACTGTTTGAACATTTTATTTTCCTCCAGATTAATCTGGTATCGGTATTTTTATTTACTGATGAGGCGAATTTAATCCAATTTTCTTTCTTCGCTTTAAGTCTGATGTAACGAGCTTTTGCTGTAAGACGTTTATAATTAATAAGGTCGATCACCGATTGTAATACGTAGGGTAAGAATACTTCGACTGAACTTCATGAATACGCAGCCGCTAGTGAGGTGGTTGGATGTTTGGGGAAAAGAATCCACGCTTTGTTTTTCTCTTTTTTCGCATGGTTGCAGACTTCATTCCACCAGTAATTTATTTTTCGTCTATTTCTTACTTGATATTGAGGAATGGCAGCGGATGCGGTTATCAGAATTTGATTTGTGATGTGCTCAGTGACACTGTTGATGGAACAGGACTGAATGATATAGTTGTCAAATAAATAAAAATAAATTTTCTGTTTATACTCCGGGACGACCAAACGGTCAGAGGAGTTCACAAGATACACAGAATTCAAGAAACAGCACCGTATTCAGCAGTCACGGGCTTGAACCCCGGTCACTCAAGGCACGTGTACTTATGCACCCGCGCGCCTGACCACTAGGCTACGGCGGCCCTGATATGTGCGTTCTGTATTTTGTCCAGTCAGCCCTTGAAAATTTTCATCTAATTGGATTTTCTGTTGGGAATGAACAGGATGCTTGAATTTTGCAGATTATCGGATAATGATCGCTGCTTTAAGTCACTCAGAGATACCCAATCCATACTTGGAAAGAGGATTGGAGAACAAATGGAAAGGTCTATTGCAGATGTTGAACCTGTTGGGAGATGGATATACGTAGGAGTGCCAGTATTTAGTAAAGATAAATTCTGCCTGTCAATCAACATTTCAATAAGCTTCCCTCGTCTGTCTGACATAGGGGAACCCCATAGTGGATGGTGTGCATTAAAGTCTCCTAGTAAACAAAATGGAGGTGGTAACTGCAAAACAAGATCTTCGAGTTCTTCAATAGTATGATGATTTGGCGGAAGATAGATTGACACCGCTTTCAGAATAATACCATTTACAACGAGAGTGGCAACAGATTTTAAGGCGGTTTGTAAAGGGATGCGTCTGGAGGAGATGCTTGAATCCACGAGTATTGCTACTCCTCCGTGGGCACTGTTAATCCCAGCTCTGTCTTGTCGGAACATAGTATAATTTTTTATTGTAATTGAGATCTGAGGTTTCAAATTCGTTTCCTGTAAACACATTGCAAGAGGTCTGTAGTGGTGAATTAATTCATGGATATCATCGATGTTACTGCGAAGGCCCCTACAGTTCCATTGGATGATCTGTTCCATTTTTTGGATTTGTAAGAGGGAGATGAATCTGGCTGATTTTTATAAGTGGGTTGTTTCCTTTTCTGGGGAAGTTTGGGGGTGTTGAATCATTGTTATCTTCCATTTCACCATCTGCATGTAATTCGAGATGATCTTGGGTGATCATATCATCAGTATCCATCCTTGTTGAGGGGCGATGATTAACCTCAACAGGATCTGATTTTTGCAGTTTTTCTGTTACTTTACTGTGAGTTATGTTTTGGGTTGGAACTGTGAGAGGTGTATTGTTACTTTGATCTACTATCTTTGGCTTAGATGTAAGCTGGGTCGATAGAACTGATTGAGCCCAGTCTGCTATCGATTTATCTGGGGAGAGTGACACTTCTGTCTGACATGGTTGGTGAGAGTGGATAGCCGAGGCATATGAGTTTTTTGGCATGGTTAGTTTCATTTGTTGCCATTTGTTGCTTCTTGATATGAGACTTTAATTCAGTCTTGTATTTTTATATTTTTTTGCCTGTCTTCCAGAGATCACATTCTTTAAAGTATGCTGGATGGTTGCCCCTGCCATTAGGACACTGCGGAGTTTGTGCCTTGCATTCTGACTGGGTATGACTTGTACAGCCACAGTTTGAAAATGTTGAAACGCCACGGCATGCTGTCTGGGAGTGACCAAATTTCTGGCATTTGTAGCATCTTAGGGGATTTGGGATAAAGGGTCGAACACGGCAATTTAAGTTGTTTGTTTGTTGTTTGTTATTTGGTTTTTAGGAGCATTAGCAGCTAAGGCCATATTGCTCCGGGATATGCGGTGGTCATTCCCTGATCTTTCCGCATCCTCTATTTGGTGGTGACGGGCTCGAACCCCGGTCTAATCGAGAAGCCTGTGCTACGCACTGCTGCTCCTTCCCACCTGGCTACGGAGGCGCCTGCAATTTAAGTAACCTGCTTTGACTGAAGCTGGTAGGTTTGGTGTATTGAAGGTTAGAATTATGTTACGTGTTGGGACTAAGGTACCATCTTTTCGTATCATGATTCTTTTTGCTTGAGTTACATTTTGTTCCTTTAGTTCCTGTACTATTTCTTCTTCAGGAACGTTCAATTGATCCCACTCAGTGATCAATCCCTTGGACGAATTCAGGGTGTTATGTGGAGCGACTTGAATTAGAATTCCGCTTAAAGTAGTGAGTTTTAATAATTGTTCAAGTGTCTTTGGAGAGAAGTCTCTATTAGCAAGTCCCCGGATTGGGGACGTTTAACCATTTTTTGGTGATGCTGCTGCAAGTTCCAGGCATTGTTGTATGATGAAAGGGGGAGAGCTTGCTAACAGGCTGTGCCGAGAATGATAATCAGAAAGGCTGGTGATTCCTGTCTGCCTGCATCTTTTTTCAGTCTCTTCGAGGTAGAGAAGTCATGGTCCGTTTCATGGTTTTCATATTGAGCACTCTTGGGCTCTAGACGAGGAAATTCATTGGTTTCCATTTCTGCTCCTTTTATCCCCGAGGGTTGATTTAGGAGTGAAAAAACTCACTACAGTGCCTTGCGTCATCAACGGGATTCGAACCCGTGCCTTTTCCACCCGGTGTGGGGAGGATGGGGACGATGCCACTGTGCTACCGCGCAGATTATTTATTTATAAAAATGTATACAGCCAATATAAAAAGAAACCCAAAATCTGTCATTTTGAAATCTCTTCCTATTTCTTGCCGCGTATATTGATCTCGGTAATTTGGTGGCTTAATATTATATAGAACCTCGTGCAATCTCACTTTTTCTATCAGCATTTCTTCCATTTTCCTCTGCTCACGCTATCACACATCACAAAATTTGTTTGAACAGAAAATGTGAGCTCCTGAAAACGCGAGTCGGCCTATAATATCTTGTGAATAGTCAGTGACAACAGTGTCTTCTACCAATTGCAACTAAATGGGAAATATGGCTCTCACGAATGTTTTCATGTGAGCCCACGTGATGTGATAATAGTGTGTTTCTACCTTTACTGTAAGCTGAACTTGGCATTGAGCACAGAGAGTGGGGTGGGGGGGTTATTAGCTAATAAACGATAATGCGTAAGATGAGTATGGACAATTACGCCATAGTATTACTTCTCTGCCACTTTTTCTGATGCTTGAGTCCCATATTTGTGGATCCGGTTTCATGTCCTGCAGTTCATTATTGGTTTGATTTCTTCATATCTGGGGCCATTCGTCTTCACTTGCTGTACTAATAATTGGTTTAAAATCAGTGAACGGAACTATGTTTCGTTTAGTATTTCTGATGCACAACTTTGTTGCATTATCCGCTTTGTCTGCCTTCTATTCTGCAGTGTCCTGGGATCCAACAAAAAGTATTTTAGTGCTTTTTTATGGCAGAAGTTGTAGAAAGCCAATTTCTTGGGGGATGGGTGATGATGTTTACCCTGTAGGGCTAAGATAGCACTGAGCGAATCAGAATATATTAGGACACAAAGTGATGGCTGCTGACATATTTCACTTAATATTTCACAGAAAACTGCGCTTGCGCCAGCTAGTGTAGTCGCCTGATTTTAGTGCTCTTCGTTTTCAGGTATTTCTACTAATTTTCCTGTAAAGTTTAACTTATAATTTAGTATGGTTGGATTCATCAATTGTGAGCTGAAGAAGAGGAAACATCACTCAAATACCGGATTTACGCAAGTAATATATTATTTGTATTTTAAGATGAAAATATGGAGTTCTCTGAGCTGGGCACATTAATTGCCAACAACAAGAACTTTCAGGATATATTGCTGTCGAGATAAACCCCTAGGGATTCACCACGTGTAAATCCCGAGGGGTTTATTCCGATGGGGTTAAGACAATGCCGTGAGCAATAATGGTCAAACAATTATCACCCCACAGGTGGCATAATAATCTCTTAATCACTGAGAACACTTAATACTTGAAAGTTTAAGATGCACTAAAGGTAGCAGAGGAATTTCAGAACTATACAGAATTGCATACTAAGTCCACATTATGAATCAACAAGAAACATTTTGGGTCAAATAAAATGTAAAATTTTTGGCGATAATAAACAAACGATGGCGATTATTAAATGCCTCGGACTGATCTGTAATTCTTGTACCAAGACAAACCTTACTAAATTGCCCAAAGCTAAAAGACGGCTATTTATTTGCGATCAGTGTGAAGAAAATATGAAACAAATAACTTTCTGTAAGGCGCCAGATGAAGCTCGCATTCAAGAACCACAAAATAAACACTGAAACTCTAACGGATATCGATGCTGATAATCCTGAGAGTGACCACACCTTAGAAACAACTTCAAAAATGAATGAAGAAACAAATGAATCGCTGGATGATAATAATAATAATTTTACACAATTTCCTCTGAGCACTCAAGATTACTTAGATCTAGAGTCCTATCCGGCCTCTGACAATCAGGAAATCAGTACATGTTCTCTGAATAAAAGCACCAAACTGAAAGTTTAAAGCAATGCTGAGAGTAGTCATGCACTGCAAGTACGGATTTTCAGAACACAAGACAAGCCCCTGAACAACTCTCAGCAATAGAAAATATAGCTTTGAATCTGAAGAACGTTCAAGAAAATATAGCGGTTTTGATTGACAAAATCCAAATACTTCGAGCGCAAAATACAGAAATCTCACAAGAGCTATTCACCATCAAGCAATTCATCATGAATCTCCATTTATCAGAACATACACTGAGATCTGAAAGTACTGCATACGGCAAGTTCAAACAACGGGATAATGAATATCATGATTCAGACGCGATCTCAACAGAAACCCGACAACGGGTCACTGATAGCAGAGTCACACTAGAGCCAGAGAGAGTACCAGTATCTACGTGTAGCAAACAGTTCCCAGTGATGATCTCATCAACAAGTGAACACATACCACAAGCTGAAGAATGTTTTGTAACCTTCGAAAAGGAAAAAAATCAATAAGAATCTGCATAACAGTACAACCATTTCCTCTCAGAGCTGCATCGCAACGCATAAAAACTCCTCATCTGAAATTCATACTGTAAAAAAGACAATACAGAACACATTGAAAAAGGATACTCAGAAGATAAGGGGCGTAACACTTGCTGGTACTAATTCAGTGCATACAGTCAATGAGGTTGTCGGCTGCTGCCTAAACCCGCCACAACAAAAACAATCGTTTTGGCGGCCTTATGCCGACGTTACCGCTTTCAGCCCAATTGGCGTCCGACCCAAGGGTAGAGACAACCAAACGGCACCCATGAAGAGAACCGACCTCTTAATCCCAGCGCTGTGTCGTATTTCCCTCCATCTGTAACAAACATCAATGAAAAGAGTATCATAAGACATCATCCGAAACCCAATCAATGAAACAACTTGCCCAGCATAAAACTACAATATAACGGCTGTACTGACTCGGGACCAAATCTTTGTGTCAAGATAAAATCAAAAAACCACTATTCAGGCAATCACAGAAATGTATTGGAAGGAATACTCCATCAAAGTAGATGTTAGACAACTACGTACGCGGCACACATCTTATGCCTCTTTCCTTGTCTCAAAGCCAGCCGATCCCTGCCAACCGCTAATAAGCTTGGGCCCATGGCCACAAAATACCCTAATCAAACCTTTTGAAGACAGAAAAGCTAGCGTGCTCCAGAGGGGACATAATAATACTCAGGCATAGCAAGTACAGAGTGTCCCATCCAAACTCGCATCTGTAACTATCAGATGCTACATTCATAACATAAGAGGCATAAGTTGCAAACTCCATACACTTCAATCTATTCTTCTTACTGCAGAGTACGATATTATTTGTTTAACAGAGACCTGACTGAACCACAATAGATGTATTGACACCCTTTGCTTCCCTTTGAACTATGCTGCTCAAGCTAATGGACGGGACATTCGCCGCGGTGGTGGAGTTGCAATCATCTATAAAAATTCCTTTTCTCGACAAAGCACCAATTCAAGTAGTTCCGAAAACTTTGAAGCCAAATCTTTAATCCTTGACCTCGATGAAATTAGAATACAGGTTTGCACTGTCTACCTCCCTCCAGAACACACCCTAGAGGTTAGAACGGTACTAGGAGCCTGGATTACTACCAATCTCCAACCCACCGTCCCTACTATTCTCGTAGGGGACTTCAACATGCCCCTGCCAAGGTACTCAACGGCTCGGTCTTCTTTGGAAAACATGTTACGTATGCTTGACCTTCATTCTCTTCAAACTCCCCCAACTCGGGGAAATCAGCAGCACGACCTCATTTTTCAGAACACACCTCATGCAGAACTTATCAAACCAACCTTCTTCTTCAAATTAGATCATCACCCGTTCGATTGTGAATTTTATGCCCACTCCGACCTCGGTTGAAAGATGTGGCCCGCTGCATACGAGAAGAGTCTTTTCAAACAAGTTCATTAAGCAAGAAATAATCCTCCATCGCCTCACAAAGTATAAATGGAACTGTCTGTTAGAAAAGTCAGGGCCTGAAGCCGCTTCCATCCTGGCTGAAGAATTATTTCAAATAACTTGTGTTGGTGCGTCTAAGGAGATTCGGATCTCACATCGGTCTAACTTGTGGTTTAACAACAATTTCAAAGTAGTGTTTGTAAGAGAACAAAAGGCTTATAGAAAATGGCAGAAAACCAGAACCCCTGAAGACTACATCGCTTACAAAAAAGAACGGGCCTGTTTCTTAAAGCACAAACGCCAAGAGTACAACTTTGCTATTTCTAAAAGGCTTAAACAGTCTAAAAGAATCAAAACAACAAGAATACCAACTTCACCATGGACGAAATCTTATTTAGGGAATGGGGGAACAGTACCTTCGGAATCTCTCCAGATCCTAATTTAAAGTATAACTCTCTTACACCAAACAATACCAGTTGGCTGGTAAATTACATGAATCCATCCGGATCTAATCTTGATATCAGACCTCTACTAACAGAACTCACCATAACCAAACAAAATGTAATTCAGGCATTAAATAGTCTCCCAAAATAAATCCACTTCTGGCCCCGATATGTTCCCCCTCTTCATCATGAAAGTAAGCAGTCCATTCATCATTGAGGTCTTGCTACACATATTTAGAGAAACCCTACATACTGGAGTTATCCCTGAAATAGGGAAACATTACATTGTAAAACCCGTGCCTAAAGTCAAACATCCGAAAGACAAGAAGGATTTTCGTCCCATCTCTATAAGCTCCAATTTATTAAAATTGTTCGAGAAGACTCTCCTGCCAATTCTTGTTATGCATTTTTTTTTTTTTTCAGAAAAAATCACCATATTTACAAACTGTGATTCCAAAGGGATCAGCTGTGACGAATTTAATGGACATCCTATTTCGGATCCAAACTACTCTAAACACCAAAGAAACAAATTGATATAGTATTTTTAGACATTAAAGCTGCTTTCGATAATGTCTCAATCAATACCTGAAAGGCATTTCAGAATACAAGGAGGCCTACTAAAAGTCATCTTTTCCATTCTCAAACAAAGGCATTTGAGAGTTGAACATAGAACCTTCCAATGGAACCACGTCATCTACAGAGGAGTCGCCTTTCTGCACTATTTTTTGCTGCCGCTTTGGACCCCTTCCTCTCTACGCATCCTGATATAAAACTCTTCATCTTTTCGAAACACGGTGACAAATCTGACGCAACCAACGCCCATGCCACTGCCCTAATAGAAGAATTTGGCCATTATCTTGAGAATATTGGCCTATCCATAAATTCGACCAAGTCAGCACAAATGTCTTTCACCAACCTGAAGAAGAAGATGAACATAGACATCTACATCAACGGTATTAGAGTCCAAAATGTCTCTCATCACACTGATCTAGGGCTCACCTGGGATGAAGGCCTGACCTTCCAACAGCACTTCGCCAACACTAAAGCAAAAACTCTGTCAGCAATGTGGACAATAAGACAGGAGTAAACTTACTGGAGTAAACAACCAAAAACTTGCCACTCACTACATACAAACATGTCTTCTTTAGATTCCCATGAATGACTCGACGATCTGGTCCTCTGCTTCCCTTACTAACATCAAAAAATTCATGGGTATCGAGTACTGGATTTTAAGGTGATTGAATCGTGTTAATGGCCACCCTTTCACCATCTCAGGATCAATCATGTATGCTAACCTTGGTTGCACTTCTTGGAATCAGTTGCTCATTGCAGGAAATCTGCGCAGTCTCTATCAACTCCTCATCGATAGCCTTGACGCCCCAAATGTCCATAATCTTGTTGTAGGCCCTAGGCTTTCCCGCGTCCTTTGCAATAGTGCATGGATTCCCCTAAGAAGCTTATTACAGAATTGAACTATGCTTAGATGTTTTCCGTCTCTAACATCCTCCAAACTTACAACACCCTGAAGATTGAGTCCCACAAGTTCTGTGATGAGAAAGCATACAGATCTGAGAAGATACAGGACATGTACCATCACATACAACTGTAGAAGTTTCCTGATTATCTCCTTCAGAATGGAATCTCCCATGAACTCTACTTTGCTGAAGAATTAATTTGTTTTAAATTATTATTTGTTTGTATGTATATGTATTAGTTGTATATGCATATATTAGGATGCGTATGTGTTTATATGTCTCTACCTTTTGCTTGTGTCACTGTATATATTTGTATGTGCTTTATTTGCTCTCATTAATTTTATTTGTTGTATTATTTTATAGAAACTAATGTTTATATATGCGTAATTTATATACGATTTCTATGTTTGCTGTCTAAGTTATAATGTACAAATGTATATAGGCACCCTCCTAGCTGAAGGCTGTTCAGGGGTGAAGCGTATGCAATAAATTGAATAAATAATGATTCATATATAAATAAAGAGTAATAATCAAAAAATATAGCAAAGTTGGATTCGAAGCAACACCAAAAGATAGGGAACACCATGACTAAAATTTTTATCCGAGCTTCAAGATGTAGATTTAGATGCAAGGAGGTGTGAACGGCTGATTTCTTTATGACGTATTTTGGAACTATTTATACTTCCAAAAAGCACGAGTTGTTCTGGCTGTACTCCACTCAAGGAGCATCTTGTGGTATTTCTTTTAAGCGGTTATTCTCTGCACAGGTACCAAAAGAGGCAAAAGCGCTGCCAAAAATAAAAGCATTGAGGAAAATTAGAAATAACGGGATAATTAAGAAGCAACCAAAAGGATGCCGGGTGTACCAATATGAACAACGCTGCTGAGGCCCCAAAAGCAGGGGCACAAACAGTTGTATTTGATGTCGACACCACAAGCAAGGATGACATCATGGAAGATCTATACGAAAATAAATTTTGTGAACATCTAACTAGACAAGAACTGGACGCTGAGGTGATCCTGAAGTTCTCCACCAACTTAAACTGAATAGTGGACACATCCCCAAAAGTCTGTAAGATACCCAACGGGACACAGTATTCTTAGGCTGGGCCAGGTAAAGATTTCGTGAATACTTAGCGGTGATCAAGTGTTTTAATTTGGTTGAATATTACATGTATCATCTGAAAGGAATCATGTGTGACCATTGTGGAGGAAAAAGGGTGCCCGTATCTACAAAAATACCCTAACAAACAGCAAGCACCACATATGCCAACTGCAAAGGAGTCCAGAAGGTTGTTGTTGTTGTTATTGGGTTTTTAGGAGCATTAGCAACTAAGGCCATATTGCTCCGGTGCGGTGGTCATTCCCTGACCTTTCCGCATCCTCCGTATTTGGTGGTGACGGGCTCGAACACCGGTCTAATCAAGAAGCGTGTGCTACGCACTGCTGCTCCTTCCCACCTGGCTACGGAGGCGCCAAGTCCAGAAGGACTATCATCATTCTGTGAGAGACGTCAGGTGCCAGCTTATTTAAATACTGTGGAAGAATCAAATCTAAAAGAAATTATGAATCCACCCCATACAGAGTGAGCTAAAGTTCCTTCAGACCAATGCCCAAAGAGCGTGAGAAATAGTCGACTAGGTCAAAATTCTTGTATTAGGGTCACCTAAGAACTGTCTCATTTTCCCATGTGCATTATATCTATAAATTGTGTTTTCTGGTAAAAACCTCTCTGTCCATGTCTGAGACCAACTAACTGAGCCACTAATTCAAAAATTTTATAGGGCTTTTATGAAAAAGACCCATAAATTTTCCTCGTGTCATTGATAGTATTCCAATCAGTGAGGCAACCATCACATATTAGCTTAACCGTATCACTGGGTCATTAGCCAATGGCGTCTCTATTAGTAAATTCAAATGAATCACTTTGTAATTCAAAATGACAGAAATGAAAGTTAATTCATCTGCTAAATACATTTGTAGCCAGACAACCACCAACCAAAGCTGAGACCATTCCACAGAAACCATATCCTCACTGACAAAACAGTGGTTTCGCCACTGGTCACTTGTTTAGAAAGATCTTGGTTCGAGTTCCGTCGTACTGGCGAGGAAGTTCCAAGGGCATCTTCAATTGGGGAAATGTAGTTAGTCGATCTCAGGCGGATGGAATGAGTTTCTTCTCGTGAGTTATTCTGTGAATGAGTTTGTCAGCCCACAAAACATACAAATCGGTCGGTGAACACACTCTTCTCCAGGCATAATACATTTGTACACACACAGTGAGGCAATATGATCTAAGTTGGTGGTGCGCCAAAACCCCAACAAGAGCATAACCACAGAAACTATGCTGCACCTCGGAGGTTGTATTAGTATGATAACAGCCAAATCACTCAAGGAAGCAAACTTTTGCTGAATCTGCCAAAAATAAAAATATAGAAAAAATAAACCAAAAGGCCTATCACACCTGGTTTCCTCTTCGCCAAAAAAGTGGCTACCTTTCCATCTCCCCTCTGAACTTTACCAAACTATCAACTACAGCCAGTAAGGCAGCAATTCATTCCAATGATCCACAACACACTGACCGAAGGTAAACTATATGAGGTCCTGCCTTCTGTTATTCCCCAAATTTTGCATTTGTGCCCCTGGGTCGTCTCTCTTCTACCAGCGAAAATAAACCTCCATCGTTCATTTATATACCTCAATCAGATTCTCAAAGATAACTAGTTATCGATCTTCGATATCTGCATTCTCAGCCATAACCCCTTCTCCTCAACAATTTTGCTGCACTTCTTTGACCCCTTTCTAGGATTCAAAGCATATTCTGAACAAAGATATATATATATTTTTTTTTTTTTAATTTATTATTATTATTCATTAAACTAGGCGGTCCCAGCCAGGTTTTCTGGCAACACCCCCACCTGTTACCAATACAGTACAGATTATTTCAGACATACCTGCTTACTGAAGTTAAATTACAGACTCAATAAGGTACCCTCAAATTTGGAGGGTGTGTCATTACGTGTTTCTATAGAAACAATTGTGTCCCATCCTAAATGTTCATGATCACTTCATCTTGGCTATAAAATTGTTAGATCACATACATAGGCAGGTAAAAAGTTAACCCGATCAGTTCATTATGAAAGTCACTACAAGAGTCCTAAGTAGAGAAACTGATTAGTCATACAACAAACATATAGGGCATTCGTCCCAAATCCTTGCAGGTGTCCCACCATTCAGTACTTTGAGTATTCACTGCCATCATCACACCTTTCGCTCATTGGATCAGTGCATATGACATTAAGCTGGTAACACAACACTGAATATCCATCAACATCCTCAGATGTCATTCGCTGTTACTATAAATGAAAACCTTCATACCCTAGCTGAGTACCTGCAATTCTGTGGGTTAAATTTTAATCCAGATAACTCTATGTCCGTGGTTTTCTTCCTGAAGCAATCTCCACCCATCATGCAACCCACCCTCGGAACAAAAATATCAAGCGTCACAATCTATAAACACCTTAGAATTATCTTTGACCAAAAATTAAGATTTAACTCCTACAGAGAGACCCTGTTCTGCACTGCCTCATATAATAAACATTGCCTCGGGCATATTCAGTACCCTAAGATCACATCCATTAAATCAAAATAAAATGCAAGTGTATTTTAAAAAAATATACAGTACTTCTACAGTACTGTACTACAAACGAGGTCAGTTTTCCCGGACTGTGCAGTGCATTGCTGCCAATCACGGCGAAGCAGTGGGCGGTGCTAGACGTCCCCATCACTTCTAGCCGCAAAGATCCATGGGTAAGTACCATATTCTAAATTTAACCTCATAACGCGCTGCTAACTGAAAAAATGCGAAGAAGGCAAGAAGGATACGTGCAGAAACCGTATGTAGTGATCCAGCCATGACGTGGTTAACTGGCAGTTATAAAAAAACATTTTAGTGATAAGAAAGGCACGAGACGGATTAATTAAAAGATCCTGCTGTAATTTAAATAATCCAGTATTTTGTAACAAGAAAGTCAAATAAACGACAAATATTATTATTAGGTTTATCGTTGCATAACCTGCTTGGCTAAGAGGGGGTCTGTAACTAAATATGCCTTTAACTTTTCGCGTTTTGAATACTCCCTAAAAACAAACACACGAAAACAAAATACGTGTGAGGAGAAACCATTACAATAATTTGGTCTCGACTTCAGCAAAACAACACGCCATACAATTTAGACACCGTTTTATTTAATTAAAAGGTTCCTTTCGGTCTACGATTTTGTTATATTTCTTTTAAATCTGTTTAATCCGGATAAATATTAATCAGCACTTAACCCAATTGCTGAATACAAGAATACAGTATAATAGATTAAAATAGAATACAGTTATGTCACATAATTCGAACTATACTAAGCAGCATTAGCAATAGATGGCGCCACAAGCAGCAGTTCAACGGCTAGCAACACCAGCACGTAACTGTTTTTAAGACTGACAGCGCTCAATGAGCGCTGTCAGTCTCTTACGCTACCTCTAATTTATGTGACTTGATCAAGTTTTCTGTTTCTAGCATTTTTATTTACCTGACAAGATGGATTTTAACTCTTATAAAATAGTAAAAAGTCTGCAATAATGCTTTCGGCATAATAAATAAGAACAGCTACTTTTTGACTTGTTCATTTGTTTCACAGTCTTTAAAATCTTATTTCACAAGTGTTTAAAAATATTTTAAATAGACCATATTAGCTATTTAAACAGATAGAGATCTATTTAAATACGTATTTCAATATTTAAAGAGATCTCTATCTATTACGGCTTCAATTGAACACAAATACGAAACGTTATATTTGTAGCGCCATCTATTGCCAATGCTTTTTACTATACAATTAAAATTAGTCCCATGTTATTATTATTATTATTTATTACGTTTATTGCTTTTTGACAATCACCCCTGAACAGCGTGTAAGCTATAAGGGTATTAACAATAATACATACAATGACAATATTGATTTACAATAATATTTATAATTGTTATTTGATATAGGTTATCGCATCTTGTGTTAATCCGCCAGCTTACCTCAACCAGGTGTCACTGAACTGAATATACAGTTTTGCAGAAGTTTTAAGCACGAATACAGAAATTTCAATTGCAAATATTTATGTAAAACGCGCAATATGGGATAAAAGTGTCAAACAGGAACACTATGTAGAAATGATGGCAATAAACAATATTAATAGCATTTATTTTATAGTCTCAAAGTAACAACACGTCTTCTGTCTGGCATTTTTTTTAATAAACATCTGTAAAGTTCTAATAAATAAGTAGAAATAGTTCGGTTAATCTGTGTTTCTATTAATCGATGTTCAGCTTTTAAAACAGTTTCTCGATTCATTCCAATATATTTTAAAATCGCCCTTCATAATTTATGTTAATGAATTTAAAAGTTACGATATTCACCAAAATTTCGTCCATTACAATATACAGGGTACAACACACCAGTTCCTAATTTTTTTCGAAATCTGGGAAAATTTTGAGCAAAAGTTTTAAAGTTTCCTTTCTACAACAGTCGCTGCCCACACTGGGCGTAAATACGCATTACCACAAGGCCTAAAAAGGCAGTAATTGCTAACACACCAATTTCCTATCTCCTGATTAAGGTTTCTCCATATTCAGGTAACCTTAAATTATTTTGAAAACTACGTATTGTATTTAGCTTATAAGAGAAATCATACAATGTCCAAAAATGAATTCAATGGCTATGATCAACAATTAACCTGTTGGCGGAAATAGTGACGCCGTCCCCTCCCCCACCAAATCCCAGGTGGACGATCGTATGGGGAAGGAAATGTAGATTTTTCTGCTCACCCCATCTCAACAAATAGCATTACCGTACGAAACTACGCGTGTCCCACGATTCTATTAACATCCTGCTCCCGGTATCCATAGATGTACACACAGAACGCAGGTGGCCCAACTTCTGGGCATCGGGACCTTTAATTGTCACGTGGAAGTTTAATGGGGCATGGTAAAATCTATCAGAATTGGTTATTGTGCTAATCCCCCTGCTTGCTGAGACGAAAACACCAAGATAGTCACTCGTGGAGAGTTAGCAACATAGAATACTGAAATTTCCCGCTCTTCTCGGCACACCAATTTGAAAATGGAAGCAAATGATATTATATAATATAGATATATGTTTAATTCTTTTAAACTATTCATACGTAAGTACCCAGAAATATATGCGCTTGTGCACGTTTGAATTTTCGCACTTCAGTCCCTTCTCAATCGACTAACAGAACGTATGCTCAAAGTGACAATCTGACTATTGCGTATAGAAAAGAAAGGTGCATATCAAACTTTGCAGAAATCGTTTTTCGCTGGAATCCGTCCCAAATTTAGTAGCGTAATCTAACCTGATCTATTTTTTCTTTTCACCAGAGAAAATGGAAGTCTGTTAATAAAACTCCTACTACAAACGAATGTCAAGGTTACCGGCGTGTCTAAGGTATTTCTGCCGGCTCTACTCGCTTCCGGAACTTTTCTGCAAATTCTGGTAATCATTAGCGCAAATCTGGCGTTCATTTGCTGTCGCAAAGTTCCATGGGTAAGAGTCTCTTTCTGAAGTCTCACCAGACTATTTTTAAATTTTTTTTCTGATACACAAGACTCCAAATTGGTGGAATTTGACTCTTCCCCTTTTGCCGACTCCTTCTACAATTTAAATACATGGTTAGTCTTAACAATCTGGTATCCCTTCCAGTTGATCGTTGCGAGCAGCAGTGATTGACATGCCTAACCCGCTACGTTTAGTCTCAGGGTGTTATCTACCCTTTGCCGTTGTTTTAAAATCGAAAAATGAGTTCCCGATTTTAAAACAGTGAAGTGGATGGGGGGGGGGGGTAAACATCCTGACTGTGACAGACCATAGCAGGCTAGGCATGTCAATCACTGCTACTCGCAACGATCAATCGAAAGGGGTACCAAATTGGAAGCTAACCAAATACATATATATTTGTGTTAGTTATCCACCAGAGCATTACTGCTACATGGATCAGCCACTACTTGTCATATTAACATATCGGTTTGCTAAGAATTTGCGCAGAGATGGATAATTTGTGGGGGGTAAAAAAATAGTTGGTTGTATTGTATATTACATGAATATACAACAACCATTTAAGATGATTGTATATTCATGTAATCCTGATGGGAAATTAGAATAAATTAGGACAAAAGATCCTCCATTTTGTTCTTTGGGAAGGGGTATCGAAAGCTAACGCAAGCTCTGGTAAAAAGTTCGTGCCCTTGCACTGTATCCGCCCCCTTCCAATTCGTCTTTTCCTTTATGCTTTCCGATCCACCGAATCTAACCTTGTTTTTTTATCGGTGAGCACACAACGTGTCCATGGAAAAAATTCCTCTCCCACTATAAAATACCTAGAAGAAAAAAATGTTCTTTCTCCCCCCTCAAAATTATGAAACAATTCCGGAACTCTCTAAAAAAAATAAATGAAACTGAACAGGCAATGAATTATTTTATTCGAAGCTAATTTGAATAACGGCTTCGAAAAGATCGTCTGTTGTCACTTCCGCTTTCTCATCAAATTTATGTTTCGTAAATCACCCTTTTTCTGCTTGTTACTAAACATTTCCAGTAGCCTTTGCTCTTTCTTCGTTCCATCAGAAGCAAACCCTTGCTTCGTTTTATACAATTGTTTCCCCGTGAACGGTTGATTACAAAAGAGAAGACATCTCACCCCCCCCCCCCCGGAACTAATCGTTTCGGAAAATTATTGCTTTCACATAAATTTCGGAATATTGGAAAAATTGCTGTGGTGGGTAGCACTAAAAACATTGAACGTTATGTGAAAATATCAATTAATTCAGAACTTAAGTATGAAAATAAACTTAAGAATATTTGGTAGAAAATAATTGACGCTGACCTTTATCCGTTTCTTGAAAGAAGCGTAGCGACCCTGCATCGGCCCTATTGTAGTTCGGTTGAAACAGTCTTTGTTGTCATGGTAACTAATCCTTTTGCGGTAGCCTCAGTAAAAGACAATACACGGGCGATTAGACAAAAGATTTAACGCAGTAAATTCTTCAAAGCTGGATTACTAATCCCCGAACTTTCTTCTTTAACTTTCCATTAATTGTTTAACTGTAGTTTATGTGCCTCTGTAGTGCAACAGGTGACAGCGTTAAGGCAAAATAGAGTAGTGGCACATAGAAAACGAGAAAAGCGAATTTAAAAAAAAAAAAAAATGTTGCATCTCACCTCACAAATTAGCCAAAGGGAAATAACTGAACTTTGATGTTTACAGAAGCGATATTTCTAATCAACTGAAGAACTGGAAATATCGCAAAACTGAGAAAGTGCTGCCATCTATTGAACAGCTGTCCATTTAGCGCATGGAATTATTTCAAGTATAATATTTCAGATTTGACTCGACTTGGTTTCGATAGGTGCAAACTAGGTAAAATTACACTAAAAAAAAAAAAAAAAGAAGGAATATCGAAAGATAGAAAAAACATCTTGTCTGTAATGTGTTTTTTGTTGTAATGCATGTATACTGAATCTTCTAAAATTACTTGTCTGTAAATTACAATTTTTAGTACTAATTTATAGACAAGCAATTTTAAGTGAGAGAGAGAAGAAGAAACAACAAATTTCATCTCTTATTTTTCAAAGAATTTATCAAACAACGAATATCGTTGGGGGAGTAGCCAAATTGTCAAATGCGAAAGCGAAACACGTGACAAACGTGAAGCATCATAAGTCACGTGTGACGTAAATTAGAATTTAACAAGGCACATCAAAGAGCCAGTTTTATTTTTGTTTTTTTTTATGTAATCGGATTGTCTTTATTATATTACATTCTAAAACCGAGCAGTTAAATTTTTGAGATAATTACACAGGAAACTAATTACTAAACTCTTACTCGTTGTTTTTTTTCTCTCTCTCTCATTTGCTTTCACTCTATTGTTGCTTTTAATTTCTCGATTTAATTTTGTTCAAATTCCTAAATTCTTTATAAACATCTCGTAACTTTCATTAGCCATCAATTTGGCTTCCAAATTTGATTGAAGTAATTTGTCTCTTTTTTTTTTTTTTTTTTTGCATCAAGCTCTACCTATTTAACTTTCTAAAATTGAGTGCTGATGTCAATATAAATAAATAAATTTTCGTGCATTTTTAACAGAATACAGTAACTGCTACTTTCGAAGACCACTATAATAATTTGCATATCACAAGTGTTACACGTATATCAGCCGTTGCCTAAAACCATTATCGTGTCAAAAACATTAACAATTTGTAGTAATTACTTCATACTTAACAACTGTATACTGGAACCATTTATTATTGATTTTATATAAATTAGTAATGATGCGTCTCTCTATGGAGAGACAAAATGATCACAGATCTTTCTATACTTATTGGAGTCGAGCGAAAAATGATAAGGTAACCTTCATTCGTTGTGATGTGGAGCGACACCTGGTGTTTGCATGTAGAAACATCGTCGCCTTGACTTATCCCTAGTCTTGGCAAAGAATTAGCCCGTGAAAAATCAGGTCACATGGGAGGCACTGCAGTGCATCAATGTGAAATAGTCGTTTATTTTTATAGCGTATTTGTCATACAGAGCGTAAGCAAGCAAAAAAAGAAAACAAAAACATTATTATTAATCATCAATAAATATTTATATGCAGCACTAAGAAAGGATTATTATAAGATTTGTGTATAATTTTTAATTTAAAGAATATGCCACAAATATAAACTGTGATACAAAATCTAATTTCATTAAAAAATTCAAAATTATTATATTATATTATATATATTAAAACTCAAAATTTATCGGTACGAAGAAATCGATGATCTGTTGTTTGCAGGGCCGCGTTAACGCTTCGGCCAAACTGACCATTGCAGGGGGCCTCACCCTCATTTTCAGTGTAAATATTTTCTAAAGTAGTGAAAAAATTTTCTAATAATAATAATAACAATTTTTACGGATGACAGAAAAATATGTATCAATGTATGGATGAATAAAACTCTCTAAAACAATTTTTTTAAAACAGACCTATGTAGTATTTGTGTTTGTATATACAGGGTGTTTCAGTTAAACGTTTCAGAACTTCTAAGAGGGGTAGGGTACATCCTGACAACTCGAAATCATATAGCAATGTGGGGTCGGAAATGCTTTCCTGAAGCGGTGTTGTACACAGAAGCACCGTAAAAAGAAAAGAGACCGTAAGTGAGAAATCGTTTTAATAATACATGAAAAGAAGCAAAAGGTACATGGATTAAAGTAAGTGTTCGAAGTTTCTTCAACCTCGTATTGCTTTCGCACAGTGGTACCTTGGAAAATGTGCTACAAATCCCCTTTTTCCTGCTGAAGTGTTGTTTTCCGATGAGGCATCCTTCACAAGGGAAGGAATTTTCAACACGCATAACGACCATATCTGGGCGGTCGAGAACCCGCATGCAGTACGACGTCGTGCAGCACAGATTCGATTTTCGGTCAATGTATGGGCCGGTATTATGGGAGATCACCTCATCGGACCTTACCTGTTACCGTGTCGTCTAACCGGACCTATCTACTTGATCTTTCTGCAGCAAGTATTGCCACAACTTTTGAGAGATGAACAGATTTCTGCATCGACGCAACAGACAATGTGGTTCCAACACGATGGAGCCCCTGCCCATTATAGCGGAGATGTTCGTAACTACCTGGATGTCACATTTGCTCAACAGTGGATCGGACGTGGTGGTCCCGTGCGTTGGCCTGCTCGGTCACCCGACCTGTCATGTCTTGATTTTTATTTCTGGGGTCATATGAAATCGCTAGTTTATGACACCCCTGTTGACAATGCTGAGGAGCTGGTTGCAAGAATCGCAGTAGCTGCCGAAGAAATTCGAAATTCGCCTGGAGTATTCCAGAATGTTCGGATGTCCATGCGTCGGGGATGTGAGGCGTGCATTGTAGCCCGTGGAAGAAACTTCGAACACTTACTTTAATCCATGTACCTTTTGCTTCTTTTCATGTATTATATTAAAACGATTTCTCACTTACGGTCTCTTTTCTTTTTATGGTGCTTCTGTGTACAACACCGCT
This sequence comes from Mastigoproctus giganteus, assembly GCF_048544385.1. Taxonomy (NCBI): domain Eukaryota; kingdom Metazoa; phylum Arthropoda; class Arachnida; order Uropygi; family Thelyphonidae; genus Mastigoproctus; species Mastigoproctus giganteus. The sequence goes on from NC_143583.1 coordinate 210,037,690, forward strand.
TCAGGAAAGCATTTCCGACCCCACATTGCTATATGATTTCGAGTTGTCAGGATGTACCCTACCCCTCTTAGAAGTTCTGAAACGTTTAACTGAAACACCCTGTATATATATATGTATATATTAAAGGGCTTCAAGTTTAAATATGGCCTTAATCCGTCCCTGGTTGTTTGTATCGCATTTTTACAGCGATGGCAACACGTCTCTGTTTTCCAAAATATCACCTACGAGACAAACCAAACAGCGGCCATCTTTTACCTCAACTTAATTTCGTATTTTTTTTAATAAATCTGCAATAAAGACAACCTGTATCTTAGCAAGTCAATAAAAAAAATCCCGTTCCATAGTGTTTAAAATTAGCCTTCGTGTCAGGTTCCCGATAGATGGCAGCATTTGCAATGTTATCATGTCATTGACTGTCATCCAAACGTATCTTCGTTTGGTTGATAGGTACACCACCTCATTATTATTATTATTATTATTATTATTATTATTATTATTAACCACATATTGCAAGGAAGCCTGAGGCTTATGCTGCACCAGCCAAAAAACAATTCCCAAGTTACCCTGAGAGAGAGATTCAGAAGTAGAAAGGAATCACCAAGAAAGAGAAGAATGATATCCAGCTCAGGATCCTGGGTGTGACAAGCCCATACTCACCAGATGTCAGCCCCTGGGGAACAATGAAAGAGTTGAAGGGCCACACCGTGAAAGGGTCCACCACTATCGTTGTTACTGAGCACAGTGAGTCCCTTTCGGGGAATCTCGCGGGGAGGAGAGAGAAAGAGTTGAATGAAATAGGCAGCTTCGTCTAATAAACACTGAAGCAATTAGATTATGAAGCGTCAGAATATCACTTCTGTTAAACTGTAGGTAGCTGCAATTGGTAAGGGCTTGCCTCCGAGTAAAAATACAAAACTCTGGACATCCCCCTTCGTTATGTAAATAACGCGCAAGTGTAAGAATAGAAACTCGTATTTTTAAGTTTCCTCCAGGCTAACCTTACGGACTGCCGATGTACTTACCGTGGGGGGGAAGTCTGTATTTGTTCATAGTTTCAAATAACTGACTGTTTAGTGGTAAGGGAGGATTTCAAATGACAGCCAGCTCAGTATAACCGAGCAGGAGGCACAATCGACAGAACTGAAGACATTGGCACGCTGAGATATGTTATCCTCTCTAAACTAAAACTGCTGTTTTTATAAAACAGATTCCTTTCATATTATAAAAGAGTATTTTAATAAATACTCTGATAATTAATTCACAAGTTATAACAACTCGTGAGCGATAAAATTTCAAGGTGCCCAAATCCCGGCCTGCCTGCCAATAAAAACAATTAAGAAAACATAAGAGAGTGTAACTCTTAGGTTCAGAGCATGAGTCATCATGCGAAATCCTTTTATCGTGACTTTGGTTATAGTTTCACGAATAATAAGGTTTAGTATAAAGAAAATTATTTATTTATAAACGATTTACATCTCTTTCCAAATCTTTACTAGATTGAAATCCAGTCTGCAATAATAATAAATGAAATTGCTGAATGTTCTTCAAATAATGTTTTTACTGTCAACGTTAGCTTCTATGGGAGATGTAAACTTTACAATTAGAAGAGCATTTGTATCTACTGAGGCGATTTGGAATAAACAATTAAACATTCATAAAAATTTACTCGGGTAAAACCTTATCTATACAAAATCAGACGAAACGTTTTGCATACAGCATGAATAAAAATTATAGAAATGATCGATGAACAATCTTCTGCGCATTCTTCACATGGCGACTAGTTTCTCGAATCGCAACGTGTTCAAAGTTTTTATTAAAGGTGCTAAATTATCGCATCAAAACGAAGCAAATTATCAAGAACGTTTATTTAAAACTTAATATCGATAATCCCACTGACTCCGTACACGATGCGATTTTTAATCTTGACGTTAAAACATACTCCATAAAAATTTGTCATTTATATTAAATACAAGCATATTGTGGTATCCTGGATGGCTCTCATTGATTCTGAGGTATTTCTATGCAGTTTTCCTAAAGCCGTTTTTCTTCCAGTAGTACTGATATTATTATGTCATAACAAGAAAACACAATTCCAGCAATTCCGCCCCAATCCTCTCCTTAAAAAAAGGACAGTAATCAATTCTCAGAATATTAAGCAAAGACGCAATGAAGTATTTAGATGCATTTTGATGAATCGTAAAGTTATGTCCTCGCTGGCAAGTAGCGAATTGATGCGAAATAAAATTCAAGGTCAGCAGAAGCAGTATGCAGTCAATGCACCCGCTTTTAGATCAATAAGCTAGGTCATTGTGCACTTCACTGCGACAGAAGCGAATGAACGAGTGCACAAGGCAATGGATCTCTACCGTTAACGAGTACAGTACATAGTTTGCAATTCTGTTGTTGTTGTTGTTGTTGAGCGTCAGTCATATTGCTTGCTGTAAATTGTGTATGTTTTGAGGTTGATTTTCTCTTTGCTGGACGAAAAACCTGAGTTTCCGGGATCAAAAACCATGCTACCCTCACCTGAGACCGACTAACGTAGACACGTTGTGAAAAAGGTCATAAAAATTCCTCCCGGGACTGGAACTCAGGTCTTTTCCACCCGGTGTGGGGAGGAAGATTTTGCAATTCAATCGCTCAGCCTGCATTAAAACTAGCTGCAGATAAGTTCCAAAATTACAAGCAGGCAGATTTATGAGATTTTAGAATAAAATACCTCGCCATCATCCTGTCTCGATTGCTGTGATAAGGATTTCACAGATATGGCAAATTCAAGTTCGTCAAAACGATATAAATCAGTACTAGGTTACCATGGCACGCTGCATTCACTCAGCACTATAAACTCCAGACTTCATTCCCTGAAATTCTTCTCTCATATAAAATACAATAAAAATCAGTGCTCCAATGACTGAACCGTTACTTTCCAGAAAGTATAGAAAGTTTCGTCACTCGTGATGGCCATATTGCAGAGGACAGAGCGGCTGTTTTTTTTTTTTTTTTTCCTATCTTCTTTCCTGAGAACAGAGGTACCATCCAAATTTACTCTTCAAGCCATCAGTATATATGTTGGTAAACTATTGCACTGTCTCATCTTTATGGAGTCTGTGGTTGAAATCTATTCTCAATGCTGTGATTAGCTTTTGTAATCGGATGCCAATTGGTTTGTTTCGATGTTAGTTTTCCCATTGAGGTTGGAAGAGATATGTGACATTGGATGCTTTTGGGCTGGTTATTTTGCTGCATAATGCAAGAGTAATATTGGCCTGCAGAGATATAAAGGGCTTCTGTGTAGAGAACTCAAAATTAGCGATGTTCTAAAGACTCCTAGTAGAATGAAGAAGACCTAATCATATTATGTTTTTGATTAGGCAATTTCAATACAGTATCCCTGATTAAGGCATAAATGGGAGCACCAAAATCTATTTGAATTTGAATGAAGCACAATGCATAATATAAAATCAGTAACATGCAACAATTTACTTCCCACGACAAAGAAAATGTTCTTGTTGTTGATAATGGTGCATCAGAAGCCAAGGCCTTAACGCGAAATATCAAAATAAAAACATCATTAAATATGTTTGGAAACCTATTAACAGGTAACCACATAAAAAATAAAATACAGTATATATCAAAAATACAGAAGGATAAACTCAAATGCGTGTGTGTATAGATTGGTGACCTATGTAGTTAAAAACGTTACACATATTATTTCTGTGATCTTCGATCTGGCTGTGGAAAAATAGTTCTGCCAGACTATTAAAAAATCAAAACATAAAAGTCATACATTTGGGGAAAGAGGACATTCTCTAAATATAAGACAAATAGTTAAAATGTTTTGCAGTTATCACACATAGGTAGGTTATCCACTCTCAGAGTGAAACAGCGTACAGATTATTGCATCCTATGAGGAGCCAAGCAAGAACTTTTTCTCTTCAACCCTCGTACAGGCTGGACTGCCCTTGCTTGATTCTGACTGAGTGTAACAGCTTAATCTGGTTTAATTTATCTGTACCCAGTCCATGATGTGGTTACAAAGGAACTGGATGCAAAAAATAATTTTGATATCACATATCTGGATTTCAGGAAAGCTTTTGACACTGTTGCACATGGAAGACTATTGTACAAATTGGAGCAGAATGGTATTAAGGGTAAGTTGCCACAATGAATAAAAGGATGGTTAAGTGGGAGAAGACAGAGGGTGGTAATCAATGGGTGCTGCTCTTCGTGGACTAATGTTATTAGTGGAGTCCCACAGGGTTCGGCGTTGGGTCCATTGTTGTTTTGTATATTTATCAATGATATTGATGAAGGTATATCAGGCTTAGTGTCGAAGTTTGCAGATGATACAAAGGTTGGCAGGGTTAATGACATCACTGTTAATGACAGTAATGGCAGTGTGCTACTGCAACAGGATCTAGATAATTTGGGCAGATGGGCTAAGAAGCGCCAACTGAAGTTTAACCCTGACAAATGCAAAGTACTGCATGTGGGTAGAAGTAACCCCAGAGAAACGTACCAACTGTGTGGTACTACAGTTAAGGTGGTAGAAAATGAAAAAGACCTGGGAGTAATTGTCCAGTCAGATATGAAGTTTTCTGAGCAATGCAGACAGGCTGCCAGGGCAGGTCATGGGGCAATGGTCAGGCCACGCCTTGAGTACTGCGTACAGGTCTGGAGGCCTCATTTTAGGAAGGATGTAGAGCGTTGCTTGAGCGTGTACAGAGAAGGGCAACAAGATTGGTGAGGGGAATGAAGGGATCCTCTTACCAAGAGAGGCTTAAGTTCTGCAAATTGCAGTGGCTGGAGATTAGGCACCTGTGCGGTGATCTGATTGAGGTGTATAAGGCCTTGAATGGGTTAAGCACGCTGAATTCTGATGGGATCCTTCCACTTGTTCAGATTACGAACCTAAGGGGGCATAAGTTCAAATTAAGAAAAGACATGTAGAATAGATGTGCCGAAATTTGCCTTTAGCCAGCGGGTGGTTAATTGCTGGAACAAACTTCCATCTGTCGTTGCGGAAGTTGACAAGTTAAATAAATTTAAGGAGGAACTGGACAGGCATTTGGAGGGAACGGTGTGATTTTTAATTTTTTTTTTTTTTTTGGGCCTACGTTGCATAAGCTCATACACTTGCTTTCTTGCATCACATGCCACTACTACTACTACATACCAAGAATCAACGAAGTATGAGACTTCCAACATAGAACGATATAGGGTGCTACATAAGCACCCTATATCTTATGTGACATTTGGACTGTTTAGACGGTTGATGATTGGTGACGTGATTTGAAAATGGAAGCCCATTGGCGCAGAAAACGACACCCAGAAACCTCTAAAGCCGACAGAACATAGCAGAAGAGTCTTGAAAAGAATCATATGCTTGGAACGTAGTTCAATGTTTTTGCAACACGCTTAGGACACAGGTCAGCAGCAATGCAATGCACAGGACGCTGCATGTTATGGGTTATCAGGGTCATGCAGCCGCCCATAAACCATTAATCATACCGACTAACGCCAAATGCGGTCTAGCTTGGTGTAAAGCCTACCGTGCTATGCTTTGGAGTGACAAGTCATGGTACACGGTTTAGCATTCGGAAGGCATTCTTGTGCATAATGATTATAGCTTAATCACTCCTGTAACATTGCTTCAGCTCTCTACCTTCAGGAAATCCTGTAACTGCCCTGTTTCGGGCCCGTGTATTGCAAAAACAAACTTGAAAACACTGTTACTTAAGAAGTTCTGAATGGTTGGTTTTTTTTTTTTTTTTTTTGTTCTTTAATTCTGTTGGAAAAAAGTATTACAGATAGTAATAACGGTTTATTGCTTTTAAGTATGAGAAAACACCTGATATATCTATCCTATCGCCGTAATCGTTGAGAAATTATCACATCCCCCCCCCCTACAGTTCAGACTTAGCACCTTCAGACTTCCATTTGTTCGGCCCTCTGAAAGAAAGCCCCTTTCGGGAAAGCATTTTCCCCAGATAAGGAAGTTCATCAGGCGGTGCGATGTTGGTTATTACTGCGTGTGGGCACGGACTCCTTCAGTACTGGTATTGATAAACTGTTCCATCGTTGGGACAAGTGCATCAATAAAACTGGAGACTTTTTGGAGAAGTAGTGCATGTTCACTTATTTGTTGGTGTGTAATTTCAACTTCGTATTATTAAATATCATCGAGAGAAAAATGTGTTACCCTACTTTTCGGAAACCCCTTGTACAAGAGAAACTAAAACAGAAGTTTAATCGCTAGCCAAGAGCTCTTATATGAATCGCACAGCAGGCTTCGCCATCAGTATGCTTGACACCCGGGGCCAGTTCTGGAAGATGCCCTCATAGGCAAAACTCGTCTTGCTAGTACAATGGTTATAATCACTTTCTTCCCGCACTGGGTGGAAGGGCCTAATTACCAATCCCAGCGATAACACCAATAAAAGAAATTAGTCTGTCAAGAGACTTAATATTCCCAAAACTTGGGTTTTTTCGTCCAAAATAAGAATAAACTCAGTTACAAAGTATATTGACACTTCTTAGTTTTAATTGCTTTGAGATCAAGTATTTTACAACGTCATTCTTATTTCTACTCAGTAAGTGATTTATTTCTAGGAAACAAGTAAGCATAAAATTAATTTAGTTTCTCATGAACTTAGTAAAAGCGACTGGATGGTAGTTTGTAGGTTGGTTGTTGTTTTATTTAGTGGGACAAAGGCTGAGGCCATGTGCTGCCTATTTCTATGCCGCTATACTACCATTCTAGTAAAATACGCTTTGTCATAAGGGACAGTATGTACAATGGGGTTGATCCTGACCGTGAGACGATAAATATGGGAAAGATGAGTGAGTTTTGTGTTTCAATGACAGCCTCCTTTTGTCTATTCAATCTCGTAGTTGTAGCCCACAACGATTGTTTCCGTTTTCACTGCAACAGCTTACTGCTACCTTGTGAATGCCAGATATGCATCCAACGTTCTTCATTCTTTATAAAATTGATTTTATCGTGTGGACAGAGGGTGGGTCGGCTTGGATGTATACTCCAATGCTAATTGCGTTTCAGAAATTAGACAATTGCTTGTTGGAGAAATTACTCGGTGATCTACAGCTATCTTGATTGAAAACAGTTCTGCAGAATGAACCAAGTTCAATCGAAAGGGAAATGGTACTAGAAAAGATTGAAGAACTGTTTTACTGTTTTTGAACCATGTTTCTACTGTATTTGGAATATATGTGATGCTATTTATTCTTGCCAAAACAGAGTAGAGCTCAATATATTGAGTGCAAAGGAATGCCTTTCTTTAGCTATGTTCTTCTCAGAACACTTCGATAAGAAAACTAACTGAAAGGCTCTGCCAGGTAGGAGGCTTTGAATAAGTAAGGGAAACTTACCTCGCAGTCCAGGCTTGAACATTGTGTAAGTGTACCAAAACGTCATGTTGTGCCAAAAGCACTTTCCGTATGAGAGCTTACGTTTTACAGCGAATACGTTTCTGACGTTTGAAATTACTTTAGCCCATTCAGCCTACTGAATATACATTTTCCAAAAGCCACACAATTTTTCTGTAAAACCTTTTCAGACCAGAAACTACAAGGTGTGTAGTATCATTTTCTTCAGTGTCTTTCCTCCCTAAACAAGTGGATAATTAGCATGACATAATGTACTGCAGCAGGAACGGCTGCACTAAACGTTTAGGTGGCACCAAATGAATGAATGAATAAGTGATTTATAGTACTGTTAGTTATTTACTAAATTCCTTTCTAAATTTGATATCTTCCAAGTAAAAATCCATTTGAAATAAAGTAAAGAAAATAACAGATTGTAGTAATTTAGAAAACTCACTATAATCACAGAGGAAAATCTTTTGGATGCAATGGTGTGGCACACAGCAAAATATAGTACAGAAAATCTAGAAAGCATGCAGCCATAACACCAAAAATTTAACCACACATGCAACTAGTGACAGGCAACGTTGCAATCCCTATACCCAACAGTTTTCTTAACACACTTGGAAAAATATCCTCAGTGGTACAATGCATTTGTAGGTTGCCTGGCATTTTTGCTGCTTGATTTCTTTTTTTTTTTTGTGTGTGTAATTGTAACAATCTACTCTTGCCTTTCATGTTGTTTTTAAGTTTTGTTCTGGTAAGATGATCCAATATTGTAGAAATGGTTCTCAACCAGTACCTACAGTTAGTGCAAGGGATCCCAAATCCATGTGTAAACCAAATGCAGATGTCATTTTTATCTTCATGTGCACCATGCATTAATTAACTCTAAATTAACTTAAAAGCATTACTTACACAAAGTGACTTTATTTCGCACACCAACCTGTTAAGTGTGCCACAATTTTTCCAACAGATATGAGTCCATCCACAATGTGGCATGGACTCATATCTGTTGGAAGAACCCTTTTCCAAGTGAATGCACTGAAAAGGGTGTGCTTTTCTGTTGTTCTATTGCTGTACGACTATCATGGAGCCAATGGGCACCCTCTCCAGAATCATTACATTGCCACCACCTTGCACTACTAACCGACATTTAGGTTAGTAGTGCAACATATTGTAATAGTTTTAGGAGAATTAGTGACTAAGGCCATATTACTGTGCATATTCTCTTGAAATTGCGAAAAACAAGTGTCCAAAAGAACCATGCTAACCTCTCTTGGTTAATTGACTGACTGACTTGGTTGACTGACTAAATTGCCACGTGAAAGAGTACCATAAAAATTGCTCATCATCGACGGGACTCGAACTTGCGTCTTTTTCTACCCGGTATGGGGAGGAGAGCGATCATACCAATTGTGTACTTCTTTGAATCCATTTCCACGGTAACCTGTCAACAAAATATTGTTGTATTACTATCATGGAGCCAATGGACACCTCCCTCCAGAACCCTTAGACTGCCGCCACCTGCACTGAGATTAGTAGTGCAACATACTGAAATGCCTCTTCTATATTAGCTAAATTGTGCAAAGGAAACCAGATGCTTTCAGCACCAACAAAAAAAAAAAAAAATAAAAAAAACCTACACTAGTGCACAAAATTTAAGGACCAGTCAGGTTTTCACCTGTAGCTTCTCACAGGAGTGGCCTGAATATGGGAAAAGCATACCAAAGGAACCTCATGAGGTACAGAAATGAAGGAAACACCGACAATGGTACAGAGCGACCTTATTCAAAAATGGCAACATAGCACTGGCTACCATGATACCGATGCATCACTGCCAAACATGGAACAAAGGGAAGAGGTGGTCCTCAGTAGATATGGCCACCCCTAATGTCGATGCAGGCTTTGCACCGCCTGTCCACACTTAGAACAATGTTGTTGATAAGTTCTTGCGGTAACATCGTCCATTCTTCTGTCAGCACAATCTTCAGCTGGTGAACATTTTCTGGTGGGTGTGCCTCTAGGTTTCTTCCCAGATGTATTTGATGGGATTTAGATCAATGGAACGAGCAGGCCAATCCATACAAACAATGTCCTCACTTTCCAAAAGCATATCAACAGCTGCAGTGCAATGGGGTGTGGCGTTATCATCCATAAACACGAATTCGGGCTAATTGCACCTCAGAACCGACGCACATGTGGAAGAATTGCCTCAGTACAGTAGCATGCACCGGTTACAGTACCGCCTTCCAGCATCTGGAGTTGCGTATGTCGATCCAAGATAATGCCTCCCCAGACGAGAACACCCCAACCTCTCACCTGATTAGCTGGCCTAGACTCTACTCTCATCAGTAGAGTACCTTAATTATTTTGTGGTTGTAACCTTTAGTAGTATCCTTTGCACACTAGTGTAACTATTTAACTCCCTCCCTACCTAGGTACCTACTCAATTCACCTTCTATTCTTCAAGCTCTCAGCGTTAACCACCCATGGAGGAAACTTATTCCGAATTAATACGCAACGTTTCCAAACACTAGGATGGACGTTGACTGGGTGTCAATTGGTTACTGGATCAATCTCACTGTACCCACATCACATGGAAAAACCCCAGGATTCCTTTACATATAAAACATTTTGTATTTCCAATCCTTAAACTAGTGCGCATGCCATAGCTGAGCGGTTATTCGAAATGTAAATTAGTAGACATGCCTTGAGTGACTGAGGTCCAAGCCCATGACTGCTAATACAGTGATTTGTTGTATTCTCTTTATCCTGTGAACTCCTCTGGCCATGTGATTGTCCCAGATCATAAACAAAAAAATTTAATTAAACTGCACATACAGCATCCCTTAATATCTGTTCATCTGTTTTTGTTGCATGGCACTATCCTTAGAGTGCAGATTTCATAGAAATTATAGCTGTACCTGCTAAAGTAGGTATAATTTAAATTCTTAAAACTAGATTCCATTTGGAACAGAAGTCTCAAACGGACGGCGAATTTTTTTCCCCCAATCTGTAGGCAACTGGGTGAGGTTTGATAGACCCAGTTATTTTGTTCACAATCGGTATTTTCCTTCCCTTTTCTCACCATTACATCACTCAGTAGGCTTCGTTCAGTGAACAAGTGTCAGAGGGTTCTATATGATATTTGAGTGAAACAGCTGTTTGTTACAATCCCTGGGTTAATGATGCAAATTCAGTTATTTCCGATAGTAACTGAAAAAAAAAACAAAAAACTATGACATGCTAAAATGATTTGTACTGACTACACTGAACAGCCTCAGAAGTTGGTAAGTATTGGTACTCAAGTTAATGGTTTTAAATACTTCTTTGCCTTTCATCAACTTACTGCTGTTGTTGGTGTAGAGGTTTTTTGGCACAAGGGCAACTGAGGCCAAAATGTGCCTATTCAAATATTTGGAATGCTACCGGAGTTTGCCTTATTTGTTATTAGATATATTCATCAAGTCCAATTTGTTTGAGATAAGTGAAAAGCTCATCCAAATTGGCATTGTTTCCCAATAGGTGGGTTAGTGTTTGTTTGTTTGTTTGTTTGTTTGGGGATTTTTTAGGCGCATGGGCGTCTATGGCCATAATGCGCCATACATAGGTTAGTATTTATCCTATTTCTTTACGGATCGAGAGTCAGGAAACTGATTGTTGACTAGCTAAAGGAGGTGGTATACATTGATTGCTTTGAGAAAGTTAAAAATCTTTGAGACATCTGTTTTATTGCCCAAAAGTGAACTAAGCATTAGTGGTTCTTCAGTTGAGGCTGGATTGAAGTGATTCTGGCGTTCTATTGCAAATTTTGTGCATTCCACAAGGATATGTTTCACTGAAAGCACTGTTTTACAGTGATCACACTGGGGGTGAATCTCTCCTCTTAAAAGGTAACCGTGAGTAATATTAGTGTGACCTATACGGAGACGAGCTAGTATTACCTCCTGTTGTCGAATTGTACTGAGACTTGAAGGCCATTGCTCAAGATTTGGCTTGATACTTCGAAGCTTATTTTCAAGTTGGTTTTGCCACGTTGATTGCCACTGGTACATGCATTTTTCATGTATTATTCGTCTATAATCTTGATGAGGAACTCTCCACTGTACATCAGGTGGTAAGTCGGCCGCTTTTGCGGCATTGTCCGCTAATTCATTTCCTGGAATTCCCATATGTCCTGGGACCCAACAGAAATGTATGGTTCTTCCAAGCTCGGATAAGGTAAATAAAGAGTTTGTTATTTCTTTTACGACTGGGTGGGTGATGTTCATGGTGTTTTCCAGGGCTTGAAGTGCACTTAGAGAATCAGAGAAAATTATGCTGTTTTCAATATTGGAGGTCTCGATATGCTTCAGTGCAACCTGAATTGCCAATAGTTCGGCAGAAAATATACTGAACTCATGTGGCAGTTTGTAGGCCAATGTTATGTTCGGGAAAACTGCGGCAATTCCAACGTGGGTGTCATTCTTTGACCCATCTGTATGAACTACAACAAAGTTTGGAAACTGCTCCACCACTGCAAGGTACAATTGCAAGAAATTTTCTTTATGTAGTGCAGATTTATCCCATTGATTAAGGTATTTATCACATAAAGGTGGAGTAATGCTCCACGGAGCAAGGAATAGTGGAGGGGTATTTGAAATATTATCAAAACTCAGATTAAGTTCTTCTAGAAGATGTCTTATTCTTATACCTAACGGTCGGTTAGCAGTAGGGCGGTTATGGTATAACCTGCTGTGTTGGGGGGTGAAAAGTAATTCCCAATTTGGGTGTTCAGGCATAGATCTAATTTTATATACATAGCGTAATATAAGTTGTTGCCTTCTGATAGAGAGAGGGGGTTCGTGAGCTTCGGCATATAGACTATGTATTGGAGACGTGCGATATGCTCCTAGAGCAATGCGTATTGCACTATGATGGAGAGGATCAAGCCAGCGAAGGACACTAGGCCTTGCTGAGCTATACACTGGTGCCCCATAGTCAAGTTTTGATCTTATTAAAGATCTGTATAGCCGTAATAAGGTAAGGCGATCAGCTCCCCACTTTGTTGCTGAGAGAACCCGGATAATATTTAATTTTTGTTGGCAGGATGTTCTTAGTCTTTTAATATGTTCCAGGAATGTAAGCTTATGGTCTAAGGTGATTCCTAAGAATCGTATGCTGGGTTGAACTGCTATTGGTTGTCCGTTCAGTTGTAGTTCCGGGTGTGGGTGCAATTTACGTTGTCGGCAAAAATGGATGCACAACGTTTTTTGAGAACAAAGCTGAAAACCATTGGTTTGTGCCCATGTACTGATCTTATTTATTGCCCCTTGTAACTGTCTCTCGATCGTATTCATGTTTTTCGCATGGCAAGAAATACTAAGGTCATCTACGAACAGTGCCTTATCGATAGTGTTTGGAAGTTGTTCAGCAATGGTGTTTATTGCAATTATAAAGAGTGTAGCACTAAGTACAGAGCCCTGGGGAACTCCTTCTTCTTGAAAAAATAGTTCCGACAGTGAAGTTTTAAATCGAACCTGGAAAGTTCGCTTGTCTAGGAAATTGCGTATGAAAATCGGGAGATGGCCCCGAAGTCCATGGCGGTGTAATTCACGGAGTATTCCATACTTCCACGTGGAATCATAGGCCTTGCTGATGTCAAAGCAAACCATTACATGGTGTTCCGATCTAAGGAATGCATTCCGAATGGAATTCTCTAGTTTTACTAGTATATCTAGTGTTGATCTGTTCTGTCGAATGCCGAATTGTGCAGAATGTAAGAGATTGAAATTTTCCAGGTACCATATCAGTCGACGGTTCACCATCTTTTCCAGAATTTTGCAAAGGCAACTGGTCAAGGCAATGGGTCTATAGCTAGTAGGGTTTGTCGGGTCTTTTCCTGGTTTAAGGAATGCAAGGACTGTAGCGTGGTGCCATTGTTCAGGGAATGTGTCTTCCCGGTAGAGCCTATTGAACAGATCAAGAAGTGACTGCAGTGATTCAGCACTTAGTTTCTGTATCATCGAATAATGGATATTATCTGGTCCTACAGCGCTAGGCCTAGATGTTGACAAGGCTCTATGTAGTTCGTGGATAGTGAATGGTAAGTTATATTGTTCTTCTGCTTTTGAAGAAAAGTTTAACTTTTGTTTTTCTGAATTTGCTTTGAATCTTCTGAAGGCTGGTATGTAACTTTCTGTTGCTGATGTTTTGGCAAAAGTTTCTCCTAGTATATTGGCAATTTGGGCAGGGTCAGAAATGTTCTGCCCTCTCCATTCCATGATAGGCTGAGGTGTCGTTTGATATTTACCACTCATTTTCCTGATTGTTTTCCAAATTTTGTGTGTGGGAGTTGCTTGATTGATGGTTGAAGTGAAGCGAATCCAAGCGGCCTTTTTATTACTGTGTCTAACATACCTGGCTCTTGCTCTAACGCGTTTAAACTGAATGAGATTAGCTGTGGTTGGATAGCGCCTAAAAGTATTCCAAGCTTTATTTTGGTCTCTTTTTGCTGCACGGCATTCGTCATTCCACCATATTTTTGGGTGTACAGGTAATTTTGAGGAGGATTTTGGTATAGCTTGTCCTGCTGCGTGTAGTATAGTTTTTGTGACATACTCAACCGCTTCCTTGGTTGGGGATTTTTGTATAAATTCAGGGTCCACTTTAGCTAATTTTTTATACATCTCCCAGTCTGCTTTATCAATTAGCCACCGAGGAATTCTAGTAAGTTGATAAGAGGGTTTATTTAGTAATTCAATTGTAATGGGAAAGTGATCACTATGCAGTGGATCATTGTTTGCCGTCCACTTTAGAATAGGATACAAAGTTGCAGAACAGATAGACAGGTCTATTGCAGTATATGTTCCAGAAGGAAGGTGAACATAAGTAGGTGACCCGTCATTTAGAAGGAGAAGGTTGTTATCATCTAAACATTTTTCAATTAGTTTTCCTCTTTGGTCAATATTGTTGTTACCCCATAGTGTGTGATGACCATTTAAGTCTCCCAGAATGAGGAAAGGTGTGGGGAGTTGAGCTATGAGGTTGTTTAGATCATTTTGTTGGATCGGAAAGCTTGGGGGAATATATAAGGAGCAGATTGTAATATGGATGTCAGCAGCTACACGGACCGCTATTGCCTCGAGGGGAGAGTTCAGTAAGACCTGTTTGACAGGAACATGTGGGTTTGTTATAACAGCTACACCACCATGTGCAGTATTTTGATCAGTTCTATCTTTTCTAAAGATATTGTAATAAGACAGTTTTGGTGTGTCTTGAGGTTTGAAATATGTCTCTTGGAGGCAGAGACATATTGGTGTGTATTTAGAGATAAGGTCGTATAGGTCATTAATATTGGCACGGAAACCACGACAATTCCATTGAATTATTGTGTTCATTGTTTATCTCTAGTTAGACTTTCCGAGCGTTTTCTTGGTGCTGAGGTTCTCTGTTTTTCACTCTTGTTTTTGTCTTTCTTTCGAAAGTAGGGCCTTTCTGTTTCCATGTCTTCTTCTACAAAAATGTGTAGGACCGGGTCATCTGGGGGTATTTCCTTAGTATCCATTTCTTGTTGGTGAGTAGAAGTTACGATTTGTTTTTCTTTGTGCCCTTCATCCGGGGAGTGGAGATTTTCGATTGGTATAGAAATAGGCGTATTGACTGCCTGAGTTTCAGTTGCATTGAACAGTGTTTTTACATAGTTCGAGAAAGACTCTTTTGGGGGTACTGTTAGTTCAGTTTGCGATGCGGTTGATTGGAATTTTTTGGTGATTTGAGCATACGTAGATCTATTTGCAAGGTTTGGTGGTGAGATATTTCGCTTAGCTTCTTGATAGGACACGTTATGATTGGTTTTATAAATCTGAATAAGTTTCTCAGTTTTCCAGCGTTCACATGTTCTAGCGTAAGCGGGATGATCTTTTTTGCAGTTTGGGCATATCGGTTGGGGTGCAGTACAGGCTTCGCAGTTGTGTTCAACTGACCCGCACTTTGCACAAGCAGGAGTTCCCCGGCAAGCTGTCTGGGAATGTCCGTACTTCTGGCATCGGAAACACCGTAGGGGATTTGGAATATAAGGTCTGACATTACAGACGAGATATCCAGCCTTAATGGATGCTGGGCGATGTGGTGTATTAAAGGTCAAAATGAGATTACGTGTAGGAGTCAGAACCCCTTCTTTTCTGGTGGAAATTCTCTTGACCTGTATAACGCCTTCTTCTTTAAGTTCTTCAAGCATCTCCTCTTCGGATACATCTATTAAATCCCAATCAGAAATCACTCCTTTAGAGGTGTTCAGTGATCTGTGGGGTGTCACAGTAACTGGTATTCCAGCAAAGAGATTAATATTCAAGAGCCGCTCTGAGTGTTTACTATTAGAGGTCTCGATCAGAATATCTCCTGACCTAAGTCTTTTTACAGACTTAGGAGTTCCAGCTCTGCTTTCTAATTCCTTCTGTACCCTAAATGGCGAGATTTTGCCAATTGCATTTTCACCAGTTGAGTGCATGATCAGGAAAGCTGGAGTAGGATAGATGTCAGAGTCAGTTTTCTGCCGTTTTGAAGTTCCTGCAATAGAACTGTCTTTCTTTTTTGTTGACTGGGGTGCATCTGGCAGCCCAGATAAGTCCGAGTTTGATTTACTCATGACGTGCTCTTTTTGGCCCCGGGAGATTACCTTTTTCTCCCAGGTTACCAGCCCCGCCACGTGGAGGCAAGAGCGGTGCCGCCTAGTGACCCAAGCGAAGTGAAGGTTAGTATTAACGAAAAATAAAAAAGGGGGTTAAAGAAAGGTACTTTCCTTTCTGGGTTATATAATTTGAAAGATCTATTCAATTATAATGCTCAAGAGTTAACGGACTTGCGAAACTCAGGAGAAACGTATATACAGTAAAGCGTATCAGATAATCACTATGAAAAGGCGCTGTGGTCACTAATATCGCTTGGCACTCGGGGCCGTGGGTTAGTGATAAAGGTTTTTGCATTTGTGTCAGAGAAAGGAAGGTAGTATATTTCTGATATGGGAATAATACGAACAATCTAACAGAATATGTTGAACTGTAAGTTGTGATGAACAATGCATGCATACAGGAGGGTTATCGCCCATGAGCAGGAACAAGTGGGTCAGGTGTGTGTGTGCCCTATGCACAATCTTGCCAGTATTACTTCTTCATGCCTCTTTCCTCAAGCTCGAGCTCCACATGTGGTTCTTGTTTAATTTCAAAAAATTTATTGTTTGTCTGTGTCTTCCAAATGTTTAACCATTGGTCCCTACAGTTACGTCGGATATGTTTTAATAAATCTATATAGGGTACTTGGTAAGATGGAGGTGCATTGCTCTTTGGGTGCTTGGCTGCCTGGTCTACTGTTTCGTTACCTGTGATTCCAGCATGCCCTAGAATCCAACAGAAACTTACGGTATGATTCAGATTCCTCAAATGACTTAGACGAGACCAGATTTCTTTTACTATCGGATGTGGGGTTGAGAAATTGTTACTTATTGCGGAAAGCGTACTCATGGAGTCTGTATATATTAAACTATTAGTGTTGAGACAGATATTGATATTGTATATAGCTAGGTGGATTGCATAAGGTTCTGCAGTATAACTGCTACATTCAGTCGGGAGAGATACAGATACTGTAAACAGCTTTCCATGGACTTTCTTCCCCATTGTTGGAAATAGGTATCACAGTAATGTGGGTTTGAGGACCAAGACAGATCAGATATTTTGGTTTCTTTGTGCATGTTTTCAAAATGAACATTCCAGCAATACATGAAATCTAGTATAATACTAGTTGGTCTATTTTCAGTGGGTTTATTCTTATAGAATGTTACCCTTTCAGGATTGAAAAGTAGCGGTTGATTCGGATGATCTGGAAGGCTTTTAATCCTGGCTGCATAGGTGAGGAGTAACGTTTTCCTTCTGAGGTGGAGTGGTGGTTCATTTGCCTCTATATAGACTTTGGACCAGATGTCCGAAAAGCTCCAAGAGCAGTGCGAAGAGCACCGTGTTGTGTTGTATTCAGTCTTGTAAGTAGTTTTCCTAGCCGAGTCGTATACTATTGAACCATAATCTAGACGGGACCTGATGAGCGAACAATACAAATGCAGGAGAGCGCATCTATCTGCACCCCATGCCATGGCAGAGATGGCTCTGAGTATATTGAGTTTTTTCAAGCAGAGTTCTGAGATAAGTTATGTGCATGGAAAAATTAAGTTTAGTATATAATATTAAGCCTAAAAAGCGGATACTGCTGGCAAGAGAGATTGGTTGGTTTTTTTAATTTAAGTTCAGGCTCTGGATGTAATCTGCACTTTTTACAGAAATGAACTGCAATTGTCTTGTTTTGACTCAACTTACTGCATTCTGTAGGAATTTTTGTTATCATGAATCATTGTTTTCAATTTCAAACATTCTCCCATCATTTGGGAGAAACTTCTCCCATTTAAAAATCAGAAATTTAAATCTGCAAATATATTAGAAAAGTCAATTTTAAGATGATCCATACAAACTGCACTAGGCTTGCCAATTTTAAACATTACTTTGCACCCCAAAATTTAAAAAAATCCAGTATTGAGTTGAATGCAAATTGGACTCTGTCAACATATCAGATTTAAAATATTCTGCTAAAGACTGAGTCACTTTATTTCCTTTTGTTTTGCTCCTCGTGTTAGGGGTCGGCATATCTCCTACTGAGGACCAACTCTTCCCCTTGTTCCATGTTTGGCAGTGATGCATCAGTATCATGGTAGCCAGTCCTATGTTGCCATTTTTGAATAAGGTTGCTCTGTACCGTTTTGTCCTTCAAGTGGTAAACCAATGAAGGATTTTCTGATTAACAGAAAAGTTTATATTTGTACGGTTCTAAAAGTTGATGCTCAATGTATGTTCTTCCTAATACAGGGAAGGTATTATGGAAATTAATTAAATATTGGTATTAAGAAACAATGCGTGAAAACTCTTTATTAGACAACATTTACAAAAACAGGAACTCTAATCAGGTCATTTATGTACACATAAATTACAATATGGATACAGCTCAAGAAACATCTGAATACAAAAAACAGCTTATCACTACTAATATTCAAAGTATATTATAGTTGTTTGCTAATTAATACATCAGTAGCTTCTAAAGGAAAGCCAATTCCATAAGGAATGTTGATATACTAATCAGAGAAAGTTAACGTTACAGTGCAAGTTCAACTGCACCAAGTCTCATCCAAGACACTACTTCTTGAACATATTTGCATTGTTCATAGTTTTGCTTTGCACTTTCCCATTTAAATGTTGGCTGTTTTCTTATAACCTGTCTATTGCACTGGCAATAGACTGGTTGATTACACTGACAGCGGTTTAATTTCTGTCTTAGTTTCCCAAGGAAATCTATCATGAAGCTATTTTGCTCAGTTTTACTTTAGTCTGACTGTCATTATTTGACTCTTGCTTATAAGTTTTAATAAGATGTCTGATTATAAGAAGGGCAAGAGATGTAATTCCCAAACTCAAAGTTATCAATTTAGTGATTGAAGTTTGTGAAGAACAGGCTAATAAAAAGTAGTTATTGATCAAGCTCTAAAGCATGCTGCATTAGCTGAAGCTGTAAGCATTAGCACAGTTGCTGATTAGTGACAGAAACATCCATGCGAGAGCAGTCGTGAAACCATTTAACCTCAGATAAACATCAAAATCATATGCAGTTTTACACTACTTTGACAAACATAATCCATATTAAGATCAATGATTTTTATACTTAAAAGAAAACAGCTCCATTGATATCACAGCTGTATCAGCTGTGATATCAATACGAAAAAAAGAAAAAAAAAAATTTCCACTGAAAAAGGAATCTCTATGGTGTTTAATGCTATCTATCAGCCCTCACTGGAAAAAGTCCTAGAACAGAAGGGCCCAATATAAGTGCCATAGGGTACCAATTTCTACACCACAAGAAAGTATAATCAGGACAGGGAAAAAAAAAAACCACCACCATCTACTTCTGCAAAACATGGGTAGTCAGCAATCTTACTTTCAGTAGATGTTGGCAAAATGACAACATAGTCACCCGTGCTGGTTCTTCTAGATTTGTCACAAACACTTAGTTTATAAAGCAGGTTCCCCCATTAGTGATCACAGGGAAATGAAGTATGAAAACTGAATCGGAGATAAACTTTATCAAATATCCTAACAAATTCTATCATTTGTCTAGATAGAATTGTTCCTACCATACCAAACTTCATGATCTTGAGCTATTCAAACTTGCAACCAAATCATGGTTGACAAACAGGAACATTCCTCACAGTTATGACATGCAAAAAATCAGCACCTATGCATTTAATTTCTAAAAATGCTCCAGCTATAAAGATGTATAGGGCAGACATTTTGTTGGTGCCATGGTCATGATGCCATCACATGCCCCCTTATCACTACACCTTAATGCAAGAGAATATTTGGGCATCTACAAAACATTTCACACAAGAAAGGAACATGACAGGAGACATCAGCTTGCTGGCACTTACTAATTTTAATTATTTGAAGCATTAAGGAAAGTGAGTGGCTGAAATATTAACCATATCATAAACTTGGAAAACAAATACTGGGAGGCTAATTTTATTGTTGAAAACTAAACCAAAAGATTAATAATAATAGATTTTGCAGAAAGCACTAGTAGTGACTAATTACTGTTACTATATCACTTTTGACAAACAGTGATTTGTTAGGTATTGTTGGTAATCAACAAAACATCAAAAATATTTTTTCCAAGTAGATAGTTTGTTAGCGATTTTTTTTTAATTTTTGGCCTTTTCCATTGATTTGCTTTACTTAATTTTCGTAACAATAAAAATTTTGCTTATTTCATTCATTTTATTTTGTAACTGAATAAAACATTAATAGAAACTTATACAAAAGAATCAATTCTTACTAAAGCAAGAAAAATTATGAGATGCCCTGAAAAAGCCATCATACTGTGAAATAACCTTTGAATAGATATCCTTGGGCAGGCAACTCATCTGCAGAACTGAATCATCTGCTAGGGTAATGAACCAGTGTTCCCAGATCAACACTAATCACATCGAGGTTCTTCTGTGAGAGTAGGACTAACTGCCCTGTATAACTTATCTCCACCTGCCAGAGACAAGTTAGCCTCCTACACTTAAATCCCCATTAAAGTAAACCAAACATAACCAGAGTAAACAAGGCACTTTGCAATGCCGTGGTGGGAGCAGTACTCATAAGATATTCCTTTTTATTTAAACAAACTTGTGACAAGCATATCTTATAGACAAGTCCCTGAATAAGTTGCCAGGTTATTTTCCAATTCAAAGATTAAGTTATTTTAAAAAGATTTAACCTAACACCTAACAAAATCCATGCTCACACCTATCATATTTCCTTTAAACACCAAAGCCTTATCAAAACTGCACACTGAGGGAGTGGATACAATTTTCGGTAGAAAATCCCAATTAATGTAGTGGTTTGCAATGGATCTATATTATTGCACATAAGAAAACAATTTATATTATTATAAACGAATAGGCAGGAAGTTTCTTTCCATTACAGAACTGGTAGGAATTAAAGTTAATAACAAATGCATTATTTAAACGAAGATGATTCGCATTTCATGACTTTCTCCAGTAGCCACTGCTGATGCCTTTGTAACATCAAGTTGTGCTGTCTTAGATTTTCTTCCATTTCTTCATATTCCCTTGACTTTCTCTTCAAGAATTTTATGTACTGCACAGATCTGGTCAAGATTTGTTGCCTTGGAGCAGTGGATTTCTTTCCAGTAACTAAGGTGTGTAAATTGTGAAGGAGGCCACTTAATTCATCTCTTCTTTGTTTTTCAATAATGTTGTGGTGTTGTCTCCAACTGCCTCCCTTATTCACTTTTCTTGCTCTCATTAGAGGTTTTTGGGCTATTTTCTTTCTCTGGCGTCCACACAGAGAATTTGCAGTGTGCAGTCTTGACTGTCTTTTAGTTACCTTCCTAGTTCCAGTAGAAATTTGTAGCCTTTGCCTAGTTCCTGCTGGCATGAAACATTTCTCCTCTTCTTGCTGCATTTCAATATCCGAGTCACTAGCTAGTTGAAAGAAAATTGAAAATTTAAAATTAATGCCTAAGTATTGTATTAGAAATAGTGTAATACAATATCCTTAATTATGAAATTTAATTTGAATTCTTATTTGAAATGAATTTGCAAATAAGGATTAAAATCCTTATTTGCAAATACATTTAAAATAAGAAAACAATTGCTGAAGAAGTTTCACTACAAATTTCTCAACAAAAATATTTAAAAGGTAAAAAAAAACTATTTACAGTGATAATCAACCATCCACTTCAAACCATTCCAATAGCTACCTGTTTTCTAAAGTTGTATGAGATGGGCAAAGTTCTTCACACAGATCTTATGTGACAGAAAAGGTAGCAACAGGAAATATTAAATAAATATCTATGAAAATTATATTAGAGCACATGTGTTGAGAAAAGGGGGAAAAAAAAAATTAGACATTAAGTTTTATATTTGATATCATTTACTCTCAGTTCGGTAAACTGAAGATTACAATAAAGTAAGTTTACAACAAAGAGCAGATACTGCACAGAAGAAATCTGTATATTATTATTAGCTATATGGTGCAAGGAAGCCTGAGGCTTATGCTGCAGCAGCCAAAAAAAAAAAAAAAAAAATCTGGAGTTATCCTGAGAGAGAGATCAGGACCCTAGGTTTGCCAAGCCCATACTCACCAGATGTGAGCCCCTGGGGTTAAATAGATAATACATTGAGGGTTAGACATTCTCTAAATCAGTGGTGGGGAACCTCTATAAATGGCAGGCGAAATAAAATGTCTAAGGTTCAAGCAGGCCATTTTTTTTTTTAGATTTCCAGTGTATAATGAAAAAAAAAAAAAAAAAATTGTCATAAACAGTTTTGTTATTTATTGTAATATTTATACATACATAATTTTATTAAAAGAAAAACAAAACACAAATTCAAGATAAAATTACAAATATATAATAGTACAAAATACAGTCACAAGATTGAAATATTTTATTTTTATAATATTTAATGAGATTCGATACTGTATTTTTATCAGTGAATCACTGGATCTATACTTATAGCAACGTGCAGAGTATTTTCTTAAATAAGTTGGAAATCCCGTTAATTCAAAAATATAATAAACAGCTGGCCACCTATTATATATATATATATATGCAGTATAGATATTTGAAAACTATCGTATGCCAGATTACGCATGTTCGTGGGCTCGAGGTTTCCCGCCCCCTGCTCTAAAGCCACCAGGATATCAGAAGATTCTGGCAGCAATGTAAATGCTGCATATAAAAGGGAGCTGCTGAGACACTGTAATGTTTAGTTGAACTACAGCTGTATCAACTTGTGTTGGAACTGTGTGTATTTTGAGTGAAACTAGAAAAATCAAGAGTGAGCTGCACAGATTTGCTTAACATTGTAATTTGGAAGTGCATTATTTCCCCTATTGTTAAAAATGGCCACCATGTGCCAAGGGCATTTTTCATTACTTCTGGCACAAGGGCTATTTAAGCCATATTGCAACCATCAACAATACATGACTTATGAGAACAAGTCAGAAATGATCATATAATTATGTTTTAGAAAGAAGTGGGGGGGGGACCCAGCAGATTTGGTGTAAGGTGAAAAATGTAAGCTGACTGGGACTGATTCATGCACTGACTAGTATTACTTCCTTTCTAGTTATACAGAATTTGGAGGCCCATAACTATGAGTCACACTTCATTATGAGATTATGCATTTAAGCTTACAACGAGCATCCACTGTTTCTTATATATTCTTTGTATATTAGATCTAGTTAGATATAGAATGTAATAAATTGCATGGTAGTTTGGCTGCATATCTATTTCCTTGTATCCCACTGTAGCTTGGGTGATGCACAAGATCCAGATTAAGATGACCATTTGTTGGTGTTCTTTGATGTGCATCAGCCTTATGTCCCTTATTTAAGAAGGAGTAAGGAAGGAGGCATCTTGTAGAGCTAACAAGTGCACTCTTCAAGTCTATAAATAACACTTTTTGGGTGGACTAGAGGTCTGCACCGGCCTATATTTTAATTTTTATCCAGCACAGCCCGATGTCTAGACAGCTCGACCAAACCCAAGCCAGATTTTTTTTTTTTTTCCCTATTCATCACCCATACCTGACCCACCCTAACCAATTTTTATCAGAGCCCAACTGAAATTTTTTTATATGAATAAAATCACTAGCATTAGCTTAAGTTTCATAATAATAAACTTTCAGAATCAAAATTCAATATTAATCATAAAAATAAAAAAATGTAATAAATTTTCAATTTACCATATTTAATATAATTCCAAAACTAATATCAATATCCACCTCTACCAGCCACCTGTTGCAGTGGCAGCAGCTCCCAGTAGTTCTACTGTATAAAATAAATTTTCTGTTTATACTCCGGGACGACCAAAAGGTCAGAAGAGTTCACAAGATAGACAGAATACAAGAAACAGCACCGTATTCAGTAGTCACGGGCTTGAACCCCGGTCACTCAAGGGGTGTGTACTTATGCACCCGTGCACCTGACCACCAGGCTACAGTGGCAAGTATCAAATTGGATGGTATTAGAAAACTGTTCCCAGTTTGCTAGGTGAAAATTCCATGTAATTCATTGGTTGGAGGCATAATTTGTATGTGTATTTTGCAAATTATAGGAAAGTAATCACTGTTGTGAAAGTCAGGTAATACTGTCCACTCATGGCTAGGATAAATGGATGAGGAATACATGGACAGGTCAAGAGTAGAGCTCGATTCTATAGGCAGGTGGATTGTGTGTGTATGTGTATACGGGTATTCGGCAAGGCTGATTGTTATTTTGTTTTTAGGAGCATTAGCAACTAAGGCCATATTGCTCTGGGAATATGCGGTGGTCATTCCCTGACCTTTCCGCATCCTCCGTATTTGGTGGCGACGGGCTCAAACCCCGGTCTAATTAAGAATTGTGTGCTACGCACTGCTGCTCCTTCCCAAGTGGCTATGGAGGCGCCAGAAAGGTTGATAATTATCAAGTACAGTTTTGATCATCCGTGTTTGGGACCACCACAAAGGATATTGAGCAATTAGATTGCCTAGAAGGCATATAGGGTGGGGCAGTTGATTTAGTAAATTGTCAAGTTCTGCAGTGGAACATGAAGCGTTTAGTGGAATACAAACAGAGACAATAGTGAGAGTAATGTCAAGAACAATGCAAACAGTTACTGCTTCTAGAGTGATACACAGCTGAATAGGTTTGGATGGAATGTTTCTACGAACTAAAATGGCTACTCCTCTTGCCAGAGATTCAGAACATCTATCCCATCTGTATAGAATATACCATGAGAAGTGTGGAGTATGATTTGATGATAAATGTTTCCTGTAGACAAACTCTTACAAACTCATTCATGCTGGTGCATCATATATTTTAATTCATCAAAATTGCTTCTTAGGCCTCTACAATTCCACTGAATGATTTTCTGCATTATTAGGGTTTAGGTTAGGTGGATTGGTCTGACCTTTTTGTTTTCCCCTGATCCCGTTTATATTTCTCTCATTTTGCAAAAACTGTATGAGCAATATCCATATTGTCATCAGCATGTAGGAGAACTGCATTTTCATTATCAAACTTCTCATCAATTTCCATAGTTAGTTAGATCAGTTGATTTATTCAGTGTAAGATTTGCATCTTCTTCCTTTGTTAAGGTTCCTGACTTGGGGGTTGGTCTTGTGGCTTGGATGGCTTTGTATTAGTAGAAATTGATGTACTTTTGGTCTTTGTTGCTGCAAGTGGCTCACCATCCATCAGGATGGATCTGACCTATTGGACAAGAGATAATTTAGGAGGAATGTGCTGAAACCTCTTGTGTTTTTAACTGCATTAGAGTACAATTTGGAAGGTATCACTTTTTATCTGTTTTTATGCTTCTTGGTGCGAGACATTTTTCTCTACCTTGTACTTCAATATTTTCTTACCCACCTTCCATGATTCACAAGTTCAGGAATATGCAGGGTGAGAACCCTAGCAGTTGGAAGACTTTGGCATTACTGCTGTGCATTCAGTTTGGGAATGACCACACCTCTAGCATTTTAAAGTATCTAAGTGGATTTGGAATGTATGGTTGGATAGGAAAGGTGCCCAGCAGGGAGATTTAGTGGTGTTAAAAGTAAGGATTACATTTCTTGTGGATGTAAGGACACCATCTTGTTTAGTCTATTCTTTTAGCACTGATGACATGTTGTGCCTTAAGTTCTTCAGCAATATCATCTTCAGGAACACTAAGAAAGGTCTCATTCCGAAATGATCCTTTTGAATTCTTTGTGGGGTTAAAGAAATGGGAAGGCCTTTAAAGATCGTTTGACCATTTTAGGAGTACCTGCTACAGCTTCTATGCTTTTCTGCACAAGAAATGGAGAGAGGCTGTTTTGTTGACAGTGAATGCAGAATTAAGAAAGCAGGTGTATCAGATGAAGAATCATCTTTTTTAATTCTTTTTGCTTCAGATGATTCAAGTTCACATGAGCATGAAGACTTTACAAATGGTGATATTAATGGATCCATGTTTGCTCATTTTTGTCCTGAATTGATACTCGGGTTACCAGCCCCACCACATGGAAGCAAGAGCAGTGCCACCAGTGACCAAGCTATAAGAGGTAAGTGGTGTTAGACAAGTTAATTATATAAATACAAAAGAAAGTTGTTGTTATTTGGTTTTTAGGAGCATTAGCAACTAAGGCCATATTGCTCCGGGGATATGCGGTGGTCATTTCCTGACCTTTCCGCATCCTCTGTATTTGGTGGTCATGGGCTTGAACCCTGGTCTGATCAAGAAGCGTGTGCTGCACACTGCTACTCCTGAACACACAAAAGAAAGGTGTATTTCCTTTCTTAGTATAAAGCTTTTTTCTTTATTTAGAAGGAACCAGAAATAACTTTGTAAAGCAGAGGCTGCAAAAATCTGTTGCTTAAAGAAAGGAAAGGACTCTTTGCTTGGCACTTGGGGCCATGCATCCATTATATTCCAAACCAATGAAGGGTGTCCTTTCGTTTTCTGGATTTTTTCCCAGACAGCTTTAATGTTAGTCAACTGGGTAATAGTCTGTGTAAAGCAACCCATGATACTTTTAGGCTCTGATGGCAAAAATGGCAAGCTTTGGCACATGCACATTTGAAGGTTAAGAGATTGGCCACTGTAGAATATAGTCAGAATATCCCCAAAGCTTTGTTTCATGCCATTCTGTTGTTGTGCATTCAGCATCCATCAAGGTTTTGGAAATGGTAGAATTTGGGTAGATGTTTTCGGAATTGTAATTGCAGCTGCATGGACTATGTTTTGTGTGATGTCTGCCACCACATCCTTGATAGGCTCCTGACTGACTGCAATGATGTTAAAAACCCTGCCAGATATTGAAAGGCATTCCAGCCAGTCTAATCTACTTTCCACTGCAGCAACCTAAATGGTAGACACAGCTTCCCATTAAGTAGGTTGGTTTTCAAAGGGGAGTGAAATTTCCATAGTTCTCATCCACCTCTCAAATGAGTTAAGAGAGAAGAGGGAGCATGCAGAAAGATCAATAGCTGAGAATGTGCAGACATGCACATTGGGGGAGAAATTAATTCCCATATTCAAAAGGGAATCATTGTCACTAAGCATATGCTCAATGACACTTCCCCTTCTATTAACATCAGCACTACCCAAGAGGGTGATATGTCCATTAAAATTCTCAAGTAGTAAGGGAGAGGCAACTGCATGACAAAATCATCAAGGTCTTTCTGGGGGATGCCACTCTTGGAGTTACAGATATGGAAGTGGCAACTGATTGATCTTTCTGTGCAGATTTTTGCAATCTTAATAGGTAGCAAGCAATGGGAGCATATGACTTTGGTGGGATGGTCATTTCTGTCTGAGTCCCACTAGAGCATAGGTAGGATTGTTTAAACTCTAGGATTCACTACTTTTTTTGCCATCTGATATGTTCAGCTCTGTCTTGTCAGCGAATTTCTTTTTTCCTCTTTCCACCACTGGCATGCCCATGAGTATGTATAAGCATTTTATGGGGCATCACCATCTGAATCTATAATACACCAAGTCAAATTCGTGAGTAAACTGGGTGTTAATGTAGGTGGGTTTCATTAACCTTGGCAGGTTTGTTGCTGAACATGTAGTTCCATAGACCACTGCAGCACTCCACTACAGGCCATTTGTGAGTGTCCATGTTTCTGGCACTTAAAGCAAATTTAAAGTTGTGGAACATATGGATTCACTGAACAAGTAATATATCCAGCTTTAATTTCATTAGAATTTGGTGAATTAAATGTCAGGATGATGTTTCTTGTAGGAACAATTTTTCCATTGCTAAGCATGAATATTCATTTCGTAGCTGTCATACTCCTTAGATTTTAATTCAAAACATATTTCCTCTGCAGACACTTCCATGAGATCCCATTCAGCTACTGGATGTTTGATGTCATGTGGGGGTTAACTGTGACCAGCACCCCCCCCATAGTTGCAGCTGTTCTGAATGTTAATCACTTCTAATCTCTTCAAGGATGTTGCCTGAGTGAAGCAGTTTAACAGATATAGGAGAGCATACCAGCTCTTCCAAACACTTCTGGATAAAGAAGGGAAAGATTTTTCCTATAGCTTTTTCACCTGTGGTGTGTATTATCAGATAACAAAGCATTGGATTTTAATCGGGATTCATGGTTTTGATTTTCATTCAGCACCTGGGCTCCCCAACCACCACATTACCCAAATGCCCATGATCTGGCAAGCAATAAATGTATTCGGGAGTCAAATGACGGCTACCCAAAATACTGCCACCCTGAATCCTGTCCCTCTGATCCGAGGGTAGGGGAATGGCATTGAGATTGTTGACCCTCACAGGTGAAACCACTAGCCAATTTATCCTAGCTGGCCCTCCAGGACCAGCTGTCTTGTCAAAGCTGCAGCACCTCACCCATCAGGTTCCCCTTTCCAAGTTGTCATGGGGTACAGAGCACTGATTCCTTTGATGTTAACCTGGAACCTAGGCTGTGGGTGCTAGATCTATTTTCACTAATCTGGAAGCCCAACAGCATCACTGGGAAGTGCCCTTGACTGTGTTAGGAATACATTTGCTAACTGATTTGATCCTGGTAGTAAAGAGCATGGCATTAGAGCCCTGAGGAACTCCTTGTATTGCACATGTTTGGGAGAGAGCAAAATAAATATACTTGAAAGGATCAGTCACCCAAAGAGTTACATTAAATTCATATAACCATAAATAATTCCACATCAGCAGGTTGTGTTGAAAACTTGACTCTTCGCTCAAATGATAGTGACATATAAACTCAAATCAGGACCTGCAGCACTATTCTTTGATCTGTCCAAGTGCACTATGTAACTCTGTTGTTGTAAGAGATATTAGAGAATGCCGGTGTATGGTATTAAAATTCAAATTACGTATTTCTCTCTCTGTACTTTCAAATGTTTCACCTAAAGAACTGACAATTTCAAGGAATAAGGATTGTTTTCCCCTTTAAAAGTAGTATTGGAGTGGTTAGAGGACAATATTTCCTATTAGACAGGCTGCCAGGGCAGGTCATCGGGTTTTGTCAATGATATATAGGAATTTTGCTAGCAGGGAGAAGGGGGTGATTGTCCCTCTGTATAAGGCATTGGTCAGGCCATGCCTTGAGTACTGCATACAGGTCTGGAGGCCTCATTTTAGAAAGGATGTAGAGATTTGTTGAGCATGTACAGAGAAGGGCAACAAGATTGGTGAGGGAAATGAAGGGATCCTCTTACCAAGAGAGGCTTAAGTTCTGCAAATTGCAGTGGCTGGAGACTAGGCACCTGCGCCGTGATCTGATTGAGATATATAAGGCCTTGAATGGGTTGAGCATGCCGAATTCTAATGGGATTCTTCCACTTGTTCAGATTACGAACCTAAAGTGGCATAAATTCAAATTAAGAAAAGACAGATATAGAATAGATGTGCGGAAATTTGCCTTTAGCCAGCGGGTGGTTAATTGCTGGAACAAACTTCCATCTGTCGTTGTGGAAGTTGATAGGTTAAATAAATTTAAGGAGGAACTGGACATGCATTTGGAGGGAATGGTGTGATTTTTTTTTTTTTTTTTTTTTTTTCTGGCTGATGCTGCATAAGCTCATACACTTGCTTTCTTGCATCACAGCCACTACTACTACTACTATTAATTCTAATTTTAGTCAGAACTGTTGCAAGTCTATAAATCTTGTTTATGGATGTGTATTTGTACCATGCTTCTTTCTTACTTATTCATTCTATGCGACGAGCTTTAGCCCTTGCTTTCGTAATTTTTTTATTAGGTTAGTAGTGGTTAGGCATTTGCAAAATAAATTCTAGCACTAATTATTCTTTTTTTGCATTGTTATGGGCTTCATTTTTAATTTTTTGGTAGCACAAGGTTCTGATATAAACTATTTAGGTGTGGCAGATTCTGCAGTTGCCATTATCTGGCAAGTGATACAATTTATTACAGAGGCAATGGCAAGACATGCAATGGTCTGAATATCTAGACATGCCAATTATTGATATTTTGTTCAATTAGCTTTGTCAAATTTACAGACCTGTTCTGTTTCAGGAGGAGAGTTAGTTCAGGGTGTGCATGTCACTTGGAAGTGGTCACAAGTTTTGGAAGCATTATCATTAACAAAAGAAAGAAAAAAATTGAAAGGTTACTTGCAGAAGCTGATCTTGAGGAAAGATGGCTGTGATGGCTAAGATTGTGAAACAAATGGCCGCAACTGCCATTTGTTTCACAATCTTACTCTTGTTTAAGAAATTTTTCAATTAATTGTCCTTTCTTATCAAGAGGAAAGGAACCCCACAGGTGATCATTCCAACTACCAAGATACAAAAAGGGGTTGGTAGCCAAATAATAACCAAGAGTGTATGAATGAACAGTTAAAATGTATCGTTATCTCGCCTAACTCTAGTGGCAACTGCCCCTAAGGTGTCTGCAGAGGTATATCTAAATAGCATTCTGGAGTTTATGAACAATGCTAGTTCTCCATGAACTATATTACTTGTTTCTATCTTTTCTATACATTAAATGTTTTTCTTTCATAGATATTTAAGGGGTTAAATTTGTTCCTGTAGAACACGCTTATATTTACTAATTAAGTCACATACATTGTCTAAGTTTGCTCCATGACAGTTCCACTGAACTAGTGCATATATCACTGAAGTATCAGATGTCTGCATTTTCCTTTTTGGGAATACTGGTCTGCCAATATCCAGGTTCTCTGTGTGAATTTACAGTAGTGAATTGTGCTCGTGCAATCTTTGTCCAGTGTATCAGTTATGGATTTTTTCTTATATCTTGCAGATATAGTTTGTTTTATTGGCTACTTTGCAGTGTTTTTATCTTGTAGTATTGTCAATGGTATATTTACTAAATGAGCTGCATGCTGTTGGTTGACTTATTTAATGTGGAGAGGACTAATCTTGCCAATTAGATATTGATATGCTTCGGGGAACTAAATCTCTGTGTACCGTTATAGTTCATTGCTTCTGTACAAATCAAGCAAAGGCAGATGATTCAGTTGACACTAAAAAACATCTTTGCTCCTTGTGTTTGACTTTGACCATTTGAAATTTTCTCTCTGCCACCAGATATAGCACTTCTGGTATGGTGAATAATCCCCTGACAGTTGACCGACTACACTACTGAAATATTGCATTTCAGTAATGCAGATTATTTCAGGCCAAAGGAGGCACAAGTGGTTAAGCTTCTGCAGACTGCTTAAGAGTACCCAATTTGGCATTTAAAAAACTAGACTACGCTAGGAATGTAAAGTCTAATTTTGCACCCTAAACATCCAGCTGTTAGTTGTTGACAAAATTTGTTTTAAAATGTAAGGATGACTGCCCAAGTAGGACAAAGCATTCCACCTTTCTATTTAGCAAATATTACATTGATTGCTTAGTTCTTTAACAAGCATTTTTTTTTTAATTCTCCTTATATCCAATTAGTTCTTTAATTGGATATAAGGAGAATTAAAAAATTAATCTTGGAAGCTACTAGCCTTTTTATACAAACTAAGAAATATTGTTCAAGATTTAGGCCTAAATGGATGTCAGATGAACTAATAGACATGTGGCAGAGAAAAAAAAAAAAAAAAAAAAAATGCATAGGATACATATAAATTAACAGGTGACACAGAAGCCCATGAGAGATATAAACTGGTCTGTCACCAAGGAGGTTAGGCAGGCAAAGAGAGATTACAAGAAATCTTTGGCAAAGGATGCAAAGAAAAACAGCAAAGAGTTCTTTACTTATGTAAACTCTAGAAGGAAGGGGATGAATCAGATTGGTCCACTTGATATCGATGGTTCAACTGTTGATGATCTTACTCAGGTAGCTAACAAATTGAATGAATATTTTTTTGCATTACATTCACACATGAGTTATTCAGGGTGGTGAATGCCAGAGGTGTGTTAAACACTGGCAGTAAGCTAGATAATCTTGTAATAACTGAGAGTAAAGTGGAGGACAAATTGTTGAACATAAGGCACCTGGGGTGGATGGAATCTATCCAGTTATATTAAAGGAGGCAGCAAAGGAAGTAAGCAAATCCTTAGCGATAATTATGAGAGCTTCCTTAGACTCAGGGGAGGTACCCAATGGACTGGAGATGTGCAAATGTGACCCCAATCCACAAAGGAGAAGGATCGAGGGGAGACAGGTAATTAAAGACCTGTTAGTTTTAACTTCCTAGTTCATGTCACAAATATATGTGGTCTCAATTCTAATCTCAACGATGTCCATTTCCACTTTCAGTCTGCGAAACCCGATGTACTTTTTCTGACAGAATCTCAGTTATCGGTTGATTGAACTACTGCTAATCTCAGATGCCCAAATTATTCACTGTGTGATTTCTTTCTCCTCAAAAGGTGGTACTTGTGCATATGTCCGTTCTGATATTCCCTGTCAGAGACTTCGTAATTTGGAATCTCCTCTTTTCAATCTTCTCTGGCTTAATCTCTCTACCTCATTCTGTCAAGTTCATCTGTCTCTACCATTCTCCCAACTCCAACTCATCACTTGGAGCTCTGACTTTCTCTCTTTGCAAATTGACTTTCTCTAGATCAACTTTCCTAACAGTGAGGTAATTTTCCTTGGTGATTTTAATGTTCACAACTCCAGCTGGTCGAGATGCTAAGGCTTTTGCAATTACTAATGACCTTGCACAGATTGTTCATTGACCTACAAGGATACCGGACAATTCTAACTATACAGCCAATACTCGATCTTTTTCCCACAAACAGCCCTTCTAAGTACACGGTCAAAGTGAGTGGCCCTGTAGGCACCTCAGATCACAACTTGGTGATTGTCTCTTCTCCAATGGAGCCTTTATCTCATGGCTATTCCAAACCTCATTGTTTGTCATTACAAGAATGGAAAATGGGATGACCTGCGAGATTTATTTTCTTCTTTTCCTTGGTCGGATTACTGTTTCAAAACTTCTGATGTCAACGATTGCTCAGATCGTGTCAGTGAAATTATTCTTGTAGGAATGGAATCCTTCCTTCTACACTCCACTTTAAAATCTCATCCTTTATCTAAACTTTGGTTTTCCAATAAATGTGCTAAGGCTGTTCAAGAGAAAAATGTTACATATTTAATTGGCTTGTTTCCAAATCTTCAGTTTCATTTTCTTCCTACACCAAAGCTCACAACAATTGTAAAGTTAATAATCAGTCCAAACTAGAGTTTGAACAGGATAAGAGTAGAAAACTTGCTTCTTGCCCTAATGGTAGCCGAGCATTCTGGTCTCTTGCCAAAGCTATTGGCCGCAACTTTTGCACATCTCTGCTCCCACCTCTATCCAAACCAGATGGTTCTGTTGTCACTTCAGCCAAGGACCTGCTAGCATCCTATTTTTCTTCAAACTCATGTATTTATGATCTTGGTAAAACACCTCCTACCATTCCCAACACACACTATTCAATGCCTCCTGTTGTCTTCCATCAAAAGGAAGTCAGAAGGAATTTGACGAATCTTGATGCTAAATAAGCTCCAGGTCCTGATGGTATTTCTCCACTTGTTCTCAAAACCTGTGCTCCTGAACTTACTCCTGTTCTTTGCCACCTTTTTTTCACTTTCTTATTCCAAGGGTGTTTTTCCTTCTACTTGGAAACTTGCTCATATCCAGCCAGTTCCTAAAAAGGGTGACAAATCCCTCCCATCCAATTATTATCCCATTGCAATTAGTTTTACTCTTTCTAAAGTTAATGGAGAAATCGATTACTCGCCAACTCAAACTACCTAGAAACCTTCCGTCTGGTCAATGATTGCCAGTATGGATTCCATCAGTGTCGATCCACTGGTGATTTTCTGGCCTACATTATCCATTTATGGACAAATTCAACTCTAATATGCACTACCAATTCCTTATATGCGCAATATGGCCAAAGTAGCCCAATATGGCCTTATATGCGCAATATGGCCAAAGTAGCCCCCCCCTCTGGGGGGGGCTACTTTGGCCATATTGCGCCTGTTCCTGTGGAGAGAGACTGTACAGATTAATAAAAGAGTTTATATGAGCATAAATATATTAATCTGTTTTAGATAGTGGAAGAACTCAGATAAATTGGAGTTGTCCCCAATAATATGTCTAATTTGAAGAGGTTCGTTTAAATTAGATAGGGATCGGAATGATATGGTTCTGGCATACTGACAGTGAGTGCATGGATGCACTAACCATAAAGCATATTCTCTATAAGAATATGCTTTATGGTTAGTGTTTAATCACAGTGGTGATTATTTCCTCGCAATAAATATTGATGTGTAAGATGGGTATGACCTATACGTGCTCTGGCAAACACAACCTCTTCGTGTCTGTTTGAGCAAAAACTAGATTCCCATAGCTGCGGATTCTGTTTTATGTTTCTTAACTTATTTACCTGATTATGCCAAATTTCTCTCCATTTTTCATTGCAAATTCAGCGTATGATTAATTTATAGTCTGTGTAAGGAATATGGATGTGGTTATTATCAGTGGGATTTCTTGCTGCTTTATCTGCATTCTCATTTCCTGGTATTCCAGTGTGCCCTGGAATCCAACAAAATGTGACAGTCTACCTATTGTTATGAAATTCGAATATTTCAGTTTATTTGATTTATCAGTGGATGTGGAGAGCGAGAATTGCCTTGGAGGGCTGTCACTGCACTCAGAGTCTATATAGATAATAGTTTTCAGAGTGAAAATCCACTGGGAGAAAGAACTTAGTTGATTTCAATCCTTCTAAAACTCAGGCTTGTCTTATATCTCGCAAAAAGGGTTCTTCTGCTCCTATGCTTATCTTTGGTGACACTCCATTTCTAGGCAAAATGATATACTGGTATCTCTTTTGGGACTTACCCTGACTTCTAATCTCTTGGCACAAGCACATTACAAATATTGCTTCCTCTGCATCTAAAAAACTTGGTTTTTTCTTTCACTCTCGGCGTTACGTTTCTTCTAAACAGCTGTTCAACTCTATACAAATTGCAAATCCGCCCCACCGTGGAATATTATTCCCACATCTGGGGCAGTGCCCCCAAAACCTCTCTCAGGCTTCTAGATGTCATTCAGAAGAGGGTAGTTAGGTTAATTAATGACTCCTCTAAGAGTCTCTCCACTCTGTCTCATAGACATACTGTTTCTGCTGCATGCCTTTTCTACAGACACTTCCATGGGCACTGTTCTCCTGAATTGGCTTCTATAATTCCCGCTCTCTTTTTCAAAGCAGTTCGTACGCATGCTGCCACCAGCCAACATTCATTTAACTGTTGAACTTCAAACTCACAGAACCAACTTTTCTCTTCCTTGTTTATTCATTCAACTGCCATTTTCTAGAACAATCTTCCTTTGTACATATTTCCTAAAAATCAGTCTACAGAAGTTAAAGTCTTATGTCAACAAATATCATTTTTCATCTTCTCTACCTCCAACCCAAGCACGGTACTAAGTACTATAGGTTCTAACACCTCATGTTTGGGGTTTCCATAAAAAAAAAAAAAAACCTTCTGTTCCAGGAAAATTAATGGAGGCACTGGTTAAACAAGCAGTGCAGGATCATCTAGACATGACTTCAGTTATAGCTCAGACACAGTATGGGTTTGTTAAGGGGCATTCTTGTCTGACCAATTTGATTGGATACTATGATGTAGTCACAAAGGAACTGGATGCAAGAATAATTATCATATATTTGGATTTTAGAAAGGCTTTTGATACTGTTGCATATGGAAGACTGCTGCTACAGATAAAGGGATGGTTGAGTGGGAGAAGACAGAGTGGTGATCAATAGACACTGCTCTTCTTGGAGTCCCCCAGGGTTCAGTGTTGGCTCCATTGTTGTTTTCTGTATTCAATGATATTGATTCAATGATATTGAATATAATTAAAAAAATAAATTCAACTAGGCACCTGTGAGGTGATCTGATTGAGGTGTATAAAGCCTTGATGGTTTGGACATCAGGCTTAATGTCCAAGTTTGCAGACAATACAGAAGTCAGCAGGGTTGTTAATGACAGTATGCTGCTGCAACGGGATCTAGAAAAGATGAGCAGATGGGATGAGAGGTGGCAGCTGAAGTTTAATATTGACAAATGTAAAGTACTGCATATGGGAAGCAGTAACCCCAGAGTAACATATCAACTGTGTGGTACTACTACACTGACAGTGATAGAGAGTGAAAAGGTCCTTTTCACTCTCTGCCTCATTTTAAGAAGGATGTAGAGCTGTTGGAATGAGTACAGAGAAGGGCAACAAGATTAGTGAATTGAACAAAGGGTTGCTCTTACGAAGAAAGCTTTAAGTTTTGCAAATTACAGTGTCTGGAGACTAGGCACCTGTGAGGTGATCTGATTGAGGTGTATAAAGCCTTGATGGTTTGAGCATGCTCAATGCTGATGGGATTCTTCCTCTTGCTCAGAATAATTATATTCAAAAAATTGAATATAATTAAAAAAATAAATTCAAATTGAGGAAAGATGTGCAGAAGTTTGCCTTTAGCCAGCAGGTGGTTGATTGCTGGAACAAACTTCCATCTGTCGTTGTAAAGTTGATAGCTTAAACAGATTCAAGGCAGAACTAGACAAACATTTGGAGCGAGTGGATGGATGAAATGAGAAGGGTCTGCGTTTTTTTTTTTTTTTTTGGCTGATGCTATATAAGCTTGCTTTCTTGCATCATGTGCTGTGCTAATGCTAGGAGATCCCACTCTGATATTACACCTTAAATTCCACTGAATATTAAATATATTTTTAATTGACTGAGTGTGCATGGTATCATTTCTACTAAAAGGTCTCCAGACTGCAGTCAAACCTTTTTTTGGAGAATCAGCCACAATGCTAAGAAATATTTCAATTAAAAATGGGGAGAGCATATTCAATGGGTGGTCTGTCAAGTAGTAACAGTATTAGAAAAAGAGAAGCAGAGTTTCCAATTCTTCTATTTTCCTGACACTTAAATGTAATGCATAAATATTTTCCTGACAATTTAATGAATATAAATGCATTTATATCAATCTGTTTGACAGATCTGGATCAAGAGATCAAAGAGTCTGTGGTTTGTAGTATGTCTGTGGTTGTCCATCATTGCTCCTTTTAGCCATGGGCGAGATTTTCTTCTCCCACATTTCTGGCCCTTCACACATGGAGGCAGGAGCAGTGTTACCAGTGACCAAGTGCTTGTTGAAGTTAAGAGCTTGTCAGAAATACACTAAGAAAGATGAATTTCCTTTCTGGTTTCTTAATTTAAACCTTTTAAGCACAGAACTGCTTGAAGTATGCAAATGAGAAGACAACACTAGTAAGTAAAGAAATAAAACTATCATTTGGAAAGAGAAATCTGTAATGATAAGAGATATCTTATCACCCAAGGGCCCCATCCCATGCTTGAAGCTGCAAAAAACAACCCAATGTTCTTCAGTGCACCAATGTTTCATGAATTCTTTTGGAGCACTTTCATATATATATATAAAAAGTAAGATGCAGCCATTATCAATTTACTGCCAAGTGGAAGCCTCCGCAACGATTCATGTTGATGGAAATGGACCATAATCTGCCATGCTGGTCCACTGCATGGTTGGCAGATCAGCCATATTTAGCAGTCAGGAGTTTGAACCCCAGCCTACTCAAACACTGTGTGCTACTACACTCCTGCTCCTGACCACTCTGCTACATAATACTGAAGATTAAAATCACAGGAGTTTAAATCAGGTCATTACACTGTATGCAAGCAACACCAGTCCTGGACCATATGCACCATTCTCTTGTCAAAAAACAATTTTCATCAAGGAATTCCAGGACAACTCCTGCCAGTTGTCCTGGAATTCTCTCAGTAATCATAAGTTTAGAGTACAGTAAATTTCCTAATCTTTTAATTCTGCAAACAATAACGCTGCACACGGTTTACAAACACCTAACTGGAATAAATTCACAAATCAGATGACAATGCAACATGCCAGTAGCTGATATACACTTAAAGTCGCTGCTTTCATACATACAAAATTATTGCTATTTAGAAGTACAGAAGCTGCAAGGTTATAAAAATTACAACTTTGCAGTGCCACTAGATTTATGCACCTAAGTGTATCAAGAACAAAGAAAAACTAACCTTTACCAATAAACTAGATACCATTGTCATAGCAAACAATTTAGATTAGTTATCACACTGGATTGTGTGCCACACACACACACGGTGTTGGGTTTAAAGCTAAATTTCAAGCCCCGTGGTTAGTATCAGAATTCATAATATTAAGTTTGTACCAGTCCTAAAGCCTGCAGATGCAGCAAAGATGAAGGCAATTAAGCACACTGCAGGTACTAAAATCTCAAAATGCCTGCCAAGTCTTTTTTGCCAACTTTAATTAATCATGATCTACAAAAATCCACTTAGAAAAAGGGAAATTAAATAAGCTCCGCTAAGCTACAAATACAGTTTGCTTAGAGTAAGTGTTACAATATAGTTTAACAACAGGGAGAAGACTGATCATTATATATGCTATATGCATTAAAATACCAAATTAGTTAATTTGGTATTTTTGCAAGATAACTTAAGAAGTCCCATTACATTAAATATTACATTATCTGTAAATGAACAAATCTGAACCAATTTCAAAGCCCAAAAAAGTTAAAGAGAGGGAAAGAATACAATATCTGAAAGTAACAGCAACTCGGTGGTCATATATAATTTGACCTTGTTTTGCACATACTTTGATTTGCAATAACAACAGTCACTAACCACAAGGCCATGAATATTTATTTTTGCATAAATTGAATGTTTAAAATAGTCAATGAATACTACCATGTATTCATTACAACTAATACACACTATAACAATTTCTGAAGCAGTACTATCCAATGAAGTGTGTTCTTACTTCCGCAAAATTTATGAAGTTGCTGATTTGATATTTTGCATATTACCAAGTAAGGAAATTTCAAAGTACCCTTGAAATTATTTCCAAGTTATTTAAAGCAGATCCCCCATCACTTGTACTAAAAATTAGCAAACCAGACATCAACAGGTTCACTAAAACATTGACATCTCAGCCAAGTAACAACTATTTAGTCTGAGAGAACAGTACGCAGAATACAGGCAGCCCTTGTTTTGCACATACTTTGATTTGCAATAACAACAGTCACTAACCACAAGGCCATGAATATTTATTTTTGCATAAATTGAATGTTTAAAATAGTCAAACTAAATTTAATTGGCATCATACTGTACTATGTATTGTTCACATGATCAAGGACAATCTGATCCACAGATGAGAAATTCACCCACCCAAAATCTTAGCCAATCAGCAAATAGCACATCTGTATCATAGCCAATCGGAGACAAGAAAGCTTCCCACCCTCACAACAGCCACTCATGGATGGAGGTGGTAAAAGTCCATGCAATGAAGCATTTTTTTTTTTTTTGTGTGTGAACCCCAAACACGAGAGGTATTAGAACCTATAATACTTAGTACCGTGCTTGGGTTGGAGGTTGAGAAGACGAAAGAAGATATCTGTTGACATTGGACTTCTGTAGATTGTAATTTTCAGGAAATACGTATGAAGGAAGGTTGTTCTAGAAAATGGCAGCTGAATGAATACATGAGGAAGATGAAAAGGTGGTTCTGTGGGTTTGAAGTTGGGCAGTAAATGGATGTTGGCTGGTGGCGGCACGTGTTCGGACTGTTTTGAAAGAGAGATCGGGAATTATAGAAGACAATTCAGAAGAACGGTGGCCATGGAAGTATCTGTAGAAGAGGCATGCAGCAGAAACAATACATCTATGAGAGAGCGAGTGGAGAGACTCTGTTAGAGATGAATCATTAATTAACCTAACTGCCCTGTTCTGAAAGGAATCAAGATGCCTGAGAGAGGTTTTTGGGGCACCACCCCAGGTATGGGAACAATATTCCACGGTAGGTCGGATTTGCGATTTGTACAGAGTGAACATCTGTTTGGAAGAAAAGTAACGCCGAGAGCGAAAGAGAAAACCAAGTTTTTTTTAGATGCAGAGGAAGCAATATTTGCAATGTGCTTGTGCCATGAGAGATTAGAAGTCAGAGTAATCCCCAAAAGAGATATAATTTTGCCTAGAAATCAGAGTGTCACTCAAGATAAGCAGGGGAGCAGAAGAATCCTTTTTGCAAGATATAAGACAAGACTTAGTTTTAGAAGGGTTGAAATCAATTAAGTTGTCTTTGCCCCACTGGAGAATTACCTGAAGATCAGCATTTAAGGAATTGGTAGCAGATTTGAGAAGTTGAAGCTGATTAAGCAGGACAAGGTTTCTCAAAATGGAAAGTGGAATGCAATGTGCTATCTTCAGCAAAACTATGAATAGGATTTCCAGTCAATGGAAGGTCATTAATATACAAGAGGAAAAGAGTGAGGGAAAGAACTGAACCTTCGGGGACACCAACATTAGTGGAGAAGTTAGAAGGCAGAGAGCCATCTACCATCACCCTCAGTGAGCAATCAGAGAGAAAACTGGATAACCATTTACAAAAACCAGTTGGAAAACCATGGCATGGAAGCTTGTTTAGAAGACCTTTATGCCAGACATGATCGAAAGCCTTTGAGATGTCAAGAGCAACTACTTGTGTCTCACCGAACCTTTCCATTGAATTAGTCCATAAATCGGTAACATAAGCCAGAATATCACCAGTGGATCGACTTTGACGGAATCCATACTGGCGATCGTTGATCAGATGGAAGGTTTCTAGGTAGTTTAAGAGTTGGCGGTTAGTTGATTTCTCCATTACTTTAGAAAGAGTAGAAGTAATTGCAATGGGACGATAATTGGATGAGAGGGATTTGTCACCCTTTTTAGGAACTGGCTGGATATGAGCAAATTTCCAAGCAGAAGGAAAAACACCTTTGGAATAAGAAAGTGAAAAAAGGTGGCAAAGAATAGGAGTAAGTTCAGGAGCACAGGTTTTGAGAACAAGTGGAGAAATACCATCAGGACCTGGAGCTTTCTTAGCATCAAGATTATATCAAAATCCTTCTGATATCCTTTTGATGGAAGACCACAGGAGGCATTGAATGGAGCGTGTTGGGAATGGTGGGAGGTGTTTTACCAAGATCATTAATACATGAGCAGGAAGAAAAATGGGATGCTAGCAGGTCAGCTTTATCCTTGGCTGAAGTGACAACAGAACCATCTGGTTTGGACAGAGGTGGGAGCAGAGATGGGCAAAAGTTGCGGCCAATAGCTTTGGCAAGAGACCAGAATGCTCGGCTACCATTAGGGCAAGAAGCAAGATTTCTACTCTTAGCCTGTTCAAACTCTAGTTTGGACTGATTAATAACTGCTTTACAATTGTTGCGAGCTTTGGTGTAGGCAGAAAATGAAACTGAAGAATTAGAAACAAGCCAATTACGATATGCAACATTCTTCTCTTGAACAGCCTTAGATTCCATTCCTGCAAGAATAATTTCACTCACACGATCTGAGCTAACATTGACATCAGAACTTTTGAAACAGTAATCCAACCAAGGAAAAGAAGAAAAGAAGTCTCGCAGGTCATCCCATTTTGCATTCTTGTAATGCCAAACAACACGAGGTTGAGAATAGCCATGAGATAAAGGTTCCATTGGAGAAGAGAATCACCAAGTTCTGATCTGAAGTGCCTAAGGGGCTCTGACTTCGACCGTGTACTTAGAAGGGTTGTTTGTGAGAAAAAGATCAGGTGTATTAGCTGTATGATTAGGATTGTCTGGTATTCTTGTAGGTAAATGAACAATCTGTGCTAGGTCATTAGTATTTGCAAAAGCCTCAGTATCTCGACCTGCTGGGTCGGTGTGACTAGAAAACGGAAGCCAGCTGGAGTTGTGAACATTAAAATCACCAAGGAAAATTACTTCACTGTTAGGAAAGTTGGACTGGAGAAAGTCAAGTTGCAAAGAGAGGAAGTCAAAGAGCTCCAAGTGATTAGTAGAGTTGGGAGAACAGTAGAAACAACAGATGAATTTGACACAATGAGGTAGAGAGATTTGAACCAGAGAAGATCAAAGAGAGGAGAATCCAAATTGCCAAGTCTCTGGACAGGGAATATCAGAATGGACATATGCACAAATACCACCTTTCAGGCAAAAGGAATCATACAGCAAATAATTTGGGCATCTGAGATGAGTAGTTGAATCAACCGATAACTGAGATTCTTTCAGAAAAAGTACATGGGGTTTGGCAGACTGCAAGTGGAAATTGACATAGTTGAGATTAGAATTGAGACCACGTATATTTGTGAAATGAATTAGGAAGTGCTTGGGAGGTTTAGATCTTTTTGCAGATAAGCTTGCACTATTAGTTTGACAATTGATGGTATATTCAATAGTAAGAAAAAATGGGAGGGACATGCTGTATGAAGTAATGAAATTTTTGGATATGGCGTACACGTGGTAAGAATATACCCAGATCCTTGACATAATGTGGCTTCGACATTGCTCCCCGCATACACACTACTTGGACTCCCTCCAGTCACTATCTGGCAGAGTCGAGGTAGCAAGATTATACACTAGCTGATCCGGAAGCCTCCTAGAGAATTAATTAGTGGCCGGCCTGCGAACACTGTTTTAGAGCTGTACCCTCGAAATGTTAGGAATATTGGATCTCACCACGACGTTCGTCATAACCTCAAAAGTCAATCATACTGCATGATGGAAGAGATATGGAAGGGTTGGCCGGAACTTAGCTCTAGAGACTAAACATGGGTTCCACCACTTCAAGCCTCCAATAAGCAAAGTGGTGGTATTTCACCGGTTGATGAGAGTCATCTACCACCTAGTACTGCCTGGTAACAGAGGGGCGGCATTCCTCCATGTGGTGTGGGCGCCACACCTCGACCCCTGCTTACGTTGGTTCACACCTGGGTGGTCACCCACCATGTACTTGTGCATGGAGGTTATACCCAGGATTACTAACAGTCCCACCATCGTGAAGGTGCAAGCAGAGGATTTGGCTGTCCCAGACCGCTCGGACTTCGCCGAAATTGGGTCCACTTGACTTGAGTATCACCCGAATATCAGTTCCATCAGCGTTTTAGACCCTCAGGTAGCAAGTACAGCTTGTCTGGCATATCTGAGAGAATGTCTGTGACAACCTCAGTTTATGCCATTTACACATATTGGAATTTATTATGCTAACTTTTTTTCTGTTGTGTTATTAGTGATAGGCATGTGCAGTTTTTGCCAATC
The DNA here is from genome assembly GCF_048544385.1 of Mastigoproctus giganteus. Taxonomy (NCBI): domain Eukaryota; kingdom Metazoa; phylum Arthropoda; class Arachnida; order Uropygi; family Thelyphonidae; genus Mastigoproctus; species Mastigoproctus giganteus. The sequence continues at coordinate 210,080,802 of NC_143583.1, forward strand.
CACTATGCAGTGTGTTACATAATTAATAAAGTTTTTAATTTAACAGAATAAAGAAGCACCCTGTCTGGTAAAAGAAATCAATGAATCCCAGTTCAAATGAAAGTGTGAAAAGGGCACATCAATCTGTCACATTGAAAGATGAGATGGACAATGCTTGCTATTCGGAGGATGTAATCTGGTGAAAGCTCCCTAATGTGCGTAGGGCTGTGAATATGCATCCATCAAATATTACTACAATTATAAAGAATGCTGGTAAAATAAAACATCAATGCAAAGTGCTACCAGAGTAAGCTACACAAGCTAGTTACAGTTGAAGTAAGCTTTTAGAGAAGGGGGAAAAAAAGGGAAAAAAATGGAGCAACTGCTGACACTTTGGATCACCAGTTTGAACAAAAAGGAGGAAAAAAAAAAAAAAAAAAAAACCCCATTCCCTTGACCCAAGCTGTAATAACTGAAAAGGCTGTCAATTTGTGAATACTTAAAGAAGAAAGGAGGTATTTTTGGTTAGCAAGGGCTGATTCATGAGATTTAAAGCAAAAACCAAATACACAAGTGTGAAATTTGCCAGTAAGGCAGCAAGTACTGATGCATTCCCTGCAGAGTTTCAGGCCATAGTAGAGGAGGGTGAATATCCTTCAGAGCTCATCAATGTTGATGAAACAGGCCTTTATTGGAAAAAGTTGCCCTCAAGAACCCATGAACAACATTTCCCATGAAGAAAAGTCAGCTTCAGGATTTAAAAGTATCAAAAGATAGGCTGATACTTTTGTTGGGAGCAAATGTGCCAGACAATTTCCGATGGTGGTGAACCACTCTGAAACACCACGTGTTATGAAAGGCTTAAACAAAGCTATGTTGCCTGTGTACTGGAAGTCAAACAAGGCTTGGGTGACACAGGATGTCTTCTTGGATTGGTACACCAAGATTTTTGCCCTACTGTTCTCAAATTCTGCAATGACAAATTTGCCAACCAAGGCTATTCTTTTGGACAAAGCCCCTGGACATCCTACAAATCCGGGTGAAGTCAGAATGCCCCTAATACAATACAGTATCAATTTTGCAACACATGGACCAGGGTGATAATAGCCACCTTTAAAGCTTATTACCTACAGTAAACATTTACAGAAATAGTAAAACTTTAGACATATTCAACATTACTATTAGAGAATATTTGCAGTCATTTGATGTCTTAAAGGGCATCAATCACATTAACACAGCCTGACAAGAAATTACTGTCAAGTGTCTAAGTGGAGTGTGGCGTAAACTTGTGCCAGATTTCATGCATGACTTTAGAGGATTCGAGCCACAACAATAGTTGAAAACATCAGCAGGCACAAGAGGCAGGGTTAGAAGTTACAGTTGAAAATGTGTAACTGAGCTCTTGAAAAGTCATGCAGACTTCCAAATGAAGAACTTTAAGTGTTAACTGCAGAACTTAGCCAACAGCAGGAGGAAGAGAAAGAAGACCTTCCTCTAAAAATTATGAAGACCAGTGATCTACAATGGATTCTTGCAAGTGAAGAGTCCCTCACTAATTAGCTCTGTGACATTGAGCATGACTGGAAGAGGAGTGCCAGATAAGATGAGTGTCATATCAGCAGAGCCCTTATTTTGAAATTCTTAAAGAAAAGAGGAAGAAATCCAGGTAATCAGGATCTTCAAAAGCCAACAATTTCAGCATTACGCCACTTGAAAGTGTTATGTATACTATATTAATTTATTTTTTATATGTACACATAGGTTAAAAATAAAAAAACTTTTTTTAATTAAAGTTTATTTCTGATCTTTAAATACTCCAGTACTGAAAACTGGTAGGTAAAAATTTTGGTACCCTGTGATTTCCCATTGACTCCATTATATAAAGAGTTCCAATACAGGCAACACCATCCCTTGGTTTGTATTTTCTAATGCATTATACAAGATTATTTTTCTTGTGTAATATACCATAAAACTTAAAATGCCTTCTGCTTGATTAATTCATTCATTCATAGGGATTTATACTGATTTGTGAGCATTAACCTGCCCATCTCCCAACCGGCTGTTCTGAAAAACCTTCACCTTTGTAATAAATTTGAGGAACTGATTTATTCATTTGTTTTCATGCACAGACACACAGACACTAAGGACCAAAACTTTATTAAGTTTTTTTTTTATTAAGTCTCATTCATCATTCCCAAAAAATATTATTCCTCAATGTTTAAAATTAATTCTACAAAAATTAAAATATCAGAGGAAGCAGTGATGGCATAATCAAAGGAAAAAATGCAAAGGAGACACAGATGCACAGTACTTAAACCCACAGCTTACTTTCTGCACAGTTGTCATAAACTTTGGTCAAATTTGACTACTATTGCTTCTGAAAAGTTTGAGATCAGTTTACTTGTCATTGAGTGTATTGCAAATGATACATCTGACCAATACCAAGCTGCTGGCAATAGACTTATCAAATCAACAAAATTACTAAACTAAGCACAAGTGTCCAAAAATTGCTACATATTAAGTTGAAGCAAAAAATTTAACACAGTGACAAAAGCCAAATTCGTAATTCCTATAAATATCTATTTTTGATATGCATAATTAATTCAAAAATTACTATAAGAAAATGAAACGACAATAGTGGTCCTGCAGTGTTGCACACAATGTAACAGTGCTTGTTAAGTTAATTCCAGCATCTTGCTGCAAATATTTAATATTAACATATTATGCTTAATACAATAATTTTCAGCACAATGAAATGCACGCAAAGCATAACTGCCCTTCATGCAAATATTATTCAATACAAAAAAACCAACAAGCTAGCAGTGTCTGTAAAGTGCTCAGTGGATAGTGTTTTTAAAAATATACATTTCCAATGTAAAAAAATTATTTATTCTTTTATAACAGACTGAAAATATAGCATGATATGAACTGAACTATTTTGAATTATTTAAATGAAACAGGGCACACACTTAGACCTAAGCATAGTCTGAAGTTAGGAAGGAAATAATGCACACAATTTTTGGGTAAAAATGGCTTTTTAAATGATGAAACAATTTAGGCTTTTAAATAAATAAACAAAAAGCTTTTTAAATAATGAAACAATTTTTGGGTAAAAATAGCATTTTAGCTAAATTATACAAGCTTTTCAAATTTGAAATGCAGATTTAATAGTAACAGCTTGAATTTTGATATCTGATTTTTAAAATCTTTCTTCAACTTTCATGGAATTGCTTAGAGTTTCTGGCATAATATTAAAAGGTTGTCGCAAGTAACTATCTCTTGTATGACAAGATTGCACAGCAGCTTGTAAACAAGGGCAGAAATTGCAAGAAAATTTCGATTAGCATTTCCCTATCCAACATACAGATGTTTCTGCTTCTTTAAGACTTTTTTTTTTTGTCAATTCAAAGATGCTACCTGTGAATGAAAGCTTACACTGTTTGCTAACTTTAAACCTGAGAAACAAATCAGCACTTCAAAAACTGACAGACTTATTACAGTGAACAGGGCATACAGATGAAAAGTATTTTTCAAGTGAAAAATAGCCTCCAAAAGACCAAACAGAACCCCAACTAAGAGCAAGTCATATCCCTTCTAAGTAAGTAAAGTTACGGATTAAGATAACATTATGGAGAGTAGATACCATAAAAACTTGATTAATGCAGAGCTACTTTTCTGTGTAGATTTTATTTATGCAGAAAAGACTTTTCCTAAACAAACAATACAATCCTGAACTTTCAGATTGATTCCCATTTTTGTAAAAGTGAAATCATTTCAAAGGAAAAATTGCAAAAACAGTTGACTTTATTGTTAAATAATACATTTGCAAAATTTTGTCAAGAAAATTATGGAATTACCAGAAGCATTTTCCTGTTTTCCAATACCACAATGCCCACATAACATCTGTTGAAGAAAACTAGTAGCTTTTCTGACAAGAGCATTATTAAGAATAAAAAAGACAGTGGCCAATATTAAAAGTTAATATAAAATGTGCAATTTATAACTGGGCTGACAATTGAAATGAAATTTAAAAAAAATAAATAAATGACCACAACATTCATTTTGATGGAATCAGAGATAGAGGCCAAATGTGTTGTGCAATTGCACAAATATTAAGTTGGGCAATATAAAGATAGCTAGAAATACAGCAACAAAGGCCGACCGGGCTAGCCGAGTGGGTAAAGTACCTGCCCAGCAACCCAAAGGTCGCGGGTTCGATTCTCGCCTCGGGCTTGGATCAAAGTACTGCAAAAACCTTGGGAGGTGCAATATGACCACAGAAGCCGATGTGCCAACAACTATCAAAAAAAAAAAAAAAAAACAGCAACAAAATTAAGGGGAAATTTCTGTGGAATGTGATGGTGAAGAAAAGAATACAAAAAAAAAAAAAAAAAATTCCACCCAGTCAAAATCTACCTCAATGCAGCAGTGGTAGCAAGGGACCAGGTGCCCCTCAAATATAAATGTTGCCACCCTAAGTGTTAATGATTAAATTTGGAAGTTTAATACCTTCCTAAATAAATCAAACTTTATGGCAATAATTTCTGAATTTATTCTTTTACAGGTTTCTTACCGAATTGGTTTGTTTGAAGAAAGGCATAGTACCAGACAAGAAAGCAACACTTGAATTTCAGGTTAAATGTTTTTCCTTCCTCAATAGGTAAATAAAAATCTACATTTCTTAGCTAGTTGTTCTTGAAATTGTTTTCACAATAACATTTCAATTCTGCTTGAATTAAAAGAAGCATGCATTTTTAATAAGCAGAATTAAAATATATTTTCACAAAATTAAAAATAGGCACCTATCAGATGCACCACCACGAGGTTAAGTTTGCTAATTCTAAAGAAAAATTCAAAAAAAAAAAAAAAAAAAAAAAAAATGTATTTAAGTTCAAAGAGAAAGCATGTACTGCAGATCTCCACCAAGAACATTTTCTTAAAAAAAAAAAAAAAAACACCACTCGCAATACAACTAGAGGATCCACCTATATAAATATTCATTAAGTGTTTAATACTACATTCCATTTTGATTAAAAGAGTTTGTGTTTAGACTGAAAACACATTTGTATGCATTTTAATCACTGAAATGAATGACAGATTAACATTTATTTATAATTTCAACTGTTCCCCCCCAGTCAAATTATTGACATTCTATTGTGATATGTAATTGCGATAAAAGCCACTCCACGCAGCACAAAATAAGATTTTATAAATAACTCATATTTCAGTAGGTGGGGCACATCTGCAATGTAATCTCTTATTTATATGGTAACATGCACCTAAGTATGCATTTATCATCTTCCAAGCCTATGGCTGTCCAGTGGTGAATCCAATAGGATTAAAAAACTAAAAGTCAGTAAGAATTTAAGAAATAATCATCAATTGCTTGCTTCTAGTTACCTCAGCATAATTGTTCTTTGTTATAATTAATCTTTAGCAACTGATTTTTTTCTTTTGTATCAGTTAACACAAATCTATAGTTGTTAGGAGTTGAATAAAATCATCATCCCTCTCTCTCGAATTTTTGGCTGGTGCAGCATAAGCCTCAGGCTTCCTTGCACCATACGGCTAATAATAATAATAATAATAATAATAATAATAATTGCCTACTTAGCTGTAAACAATATGAAAGGAAATTACATAAGGGAGAGGGATTGAACAGATTATCTCAACCAAGAAAGACCAATTCTTCCAAGATATTTAAATAAAAAGTATTATTCTAGCCAACACTAAACGCCTAGCAAGTGGGGGCACAAGAATAAGTGAATGCCATTTATGCACTTCTTTATTATTATTATTAATAGCCACATGGAGAAAGACTTAAAATATGTGGGTTGCTGAGTTTGGAAACTAGACACCGTAGAAGAGATTTGATTGAGGTGTTTAAGGCTCTGAGAGGCAATAGTAAAATGAATGAGGACGAAATTTTCAAGATTATAAATGATGCTACAACTAGGAGACATAAATTCAAGTTACAGGGGGAGATGTTTAGATTGGACTGCAGGAAGTTTTATTTTAGCCAGCAAATAGTACCTTTGGGTGAGGGAATAGGTTTAATTTCCTTTAAATATTAGTTGTTTTTTTTTTTTTTTATCATTATTCAGGGTTTTTTTTTTCTTTTTTGGCTGGTGCAGCATAAGCCAAAGGCTTTCTTGCACCATGAGGCCATTACTCAAACTAATGGTGCAAAGAAGCCTGAAGCTTATGCTACACCAGGCAAAAAAAAAAAAAAAAAAAAAAAAATTCCCAAGTTACCCAGAGAGAGTCAAAAGTAGAAAGGAATCACCAAGAAAGAATTATGATATCCAGCTCAGGACCCTGGGTGTGCCAAGCTCATACTCACCAGATGGGAGCCCCTATAGCAATAAAGAAAACTAGTCTACCAGTAAAGGTAGCATCAAGGAGGGATTAACAGTTCGATGGTTAAGAGCACAGATGGAATTTTGCATGCAGGGGCAGAATTTAGTTGCTTTAAGAACTATAATACTAGAAACTGCTCCTAAAACACCATATATACTTTATATTTGCTCATTCTAGGCTATGAATAGTGGCACCCTGAAATGTAACAAACTATGGCAGGTCTCCAACTTTGGTTTCTGGATTTTTGTTTGTTTATGTATTAGCTTAGGTTATGCATTACAACCCATATCCTACTGGGTTGTAATACTTTTATAAATTATTATTTTTTTTTTATTCAAACATTAACTAAAATGGTACCCGTTTTAATTAGTATTTGTTCCCCCTTTGTGGCGTTAAAATCTGAAAACGATTTCCCGATTTTGAAACAGCTGCAAGGGGTAGTAGGGGTGAGAGATTCATTCTCATGGTAATAATAAAAAGCCAGTGAAAGGCGAGACCTGTCAATCACTGCTACTCTCAACAATCGATTGGAAGGGGTACCAGAATGTAAAGGTTATCCAGGAAAAGTAGAGAGAGAGAAAAAAAAACACGTTAGACAAAATAAACATTAAGGTTTCTTCCATTTTCAATCATTATTAAAGGTTACGCACGCGAAATTTCAAAACAGCGCGGGCAATTTCTGCTTATATAAATATGTATTTCATGATCGGTAAGAGGGCCTCTCTCCCATTTAAGCTTATTTCAACATACAAATTTGAAAATTGCACATGAGCACACATTTGCTTATATACAGTGCAGATGTAAAACATTTTTGTTGATAAAATGTCACGTTACCTCGCTGATGTTTTCTTGCACTCTGCGAGAGAAATGTGGAAAATGAATCCCAAAAGTAGGAGGGAAAGAAATGAGGGTGAGATAGGAAAGGTCGAAAGTTATATTTTGGAGTGGCCGCTTTGTTTTGCGAGCCGACACCACTGCCAAGTTTTATTAAAGACTACAGTAACCAAACCGTCGTTTTCGTATGAGCGATGTGCTACATCAAAACTATTAGGAAATTAAATTTTCACAAGTTTAAATTTCCTTTTGCTTTCCTGCATCTCACGAATTCAACATTCTGTAATAGTTGTGACAGATGCACAGGTAATTTGCCACTCTTCGTATAAGGGGCAATTTTGTATTTCTACATTAGTCAGCAACTTCGTCCGCCCTGATCATAGCTTATGTTTTCCCAAAATGCAAATTATTCGTTAATGACACATCTAATACGGAAAAAATAGTTTATTTTTGCACAATACTGTACGCATTATGAACTCGCCCAGTTATTTTACAAACAAATATCTGCAACCATTCTTATCCTAAAAGGATTCTTATTACGTCACGGTAGTACCCTCCACTGCGCAATTCCAGGCACAACGACCTACTATTATCGATCGACCAATCGAGTACACTGCACCGCCGGTAGCGAAATTGTGACCTTGAACCTTGTCACTGCGGCATCGTAGTGAACGTGAACTTGAATTTGGGGGACTGACCTGCCACTCAGTGCGTTGCCTCACACAATCATATTTGTTTCTTGTGTTTGTTTTTGAAAACGCAGATGCCACGAAGCACCGATATCCACGATAACCTTTGCAGAATTAAAAACTATACAATCGCATCCTGTGAACGAATTCGCCATGGTGTAGGGGTGAGAAAAAAAAAAACAAACAAACTTCGAATCATACGGATGCTAGCCATTTTCTTCTCCCTATTACACGCAGCAGAAAATGAATTTTGGCTTAGTACAGAACCGCTGTATCCCTCTAAGCCAAAGCAGCATCTGTTGTGAAAGAAAATAGTCTCCAATCACGAAATAAACACTCACTGGAATAGTGAGTGCAGATATCCAAAACGTAGAATCTTACGAAAGAGGAAAAAAAATTCTCTCAGAAAGAACCTTCAAAAATAACATTTATATTGTAAGCAGCTTTAACAATATAAAATATTAAATTATAAAAAGGTGGAAGAGAATTTGAAGTCGAAACTCACCATTTTCGGAATAATCTCCGCTGTCACTCAAGCTTGCATTTGGATAGCTCTCCAGCTTTACCTCTGCACCTGGTCTAATATAATAGTTGTGGTCATTGTGGAAAACTGCATCTGGATCAATGGAGCTTCTGGGCTGGTCTGCATTCGACGTTTCATTACATACATTTACATTTTCGGTAAATCCAGTTAGTGGAGTTGTGTTTACATCACCGAGTGGGGAAAGCTGTATAGAAACAGTTGTTTTCTTAGTTTCTGGAATAGCGGTCACCTGAAAATCAGTTTGTGGTTTCTGTAATCTATGGCACTCCGAGTTACAAAAGCCACCTATCATGCAGTCGTGAATGATGTTATGCCTGGCCTTTTTAAACATCCCTTCCAGGAAAATATTAAATTCACTTAATTCCTCCTCAATTAAGTTGATAGATTCCGTGTACTCAGTCTTGGAGTAATTCTCTGAGGATTTCTCATCAAGATCGAGTCTTTTTTCACGGCCAAGTAATGTTAACTCGTCTAAATTAGTGATGTCCGGTAGAATATCATTTAAGGTTTTGAGAGAACAAGATGTTAAGTTACCATAGAAATGGCACCTAAATGAGAGTCGTTCCATCGGAATAGGCTTTGTGGCTCGTTTAGTAGAAGCGGAATCAGGCGCAGTAAGCATTTGGTCATTTTCCTTGCTTAATTTGAGACCACGATGCAGGACTTCGGTAGGAACTGTGGAAGAATCGCAACCCAGAGTATTGCTATTAGGTTCCTCTTCACTACTTGAAGTAATATCTGCGACTCTGAGTGGAGGCATATTGTAAGCTGTAAACTTTATTTTCTTTAGTCCCTGTATCCGGTGGTAACTTATCCACTACACTTGCTGAAACACAACAAAACTTCAGACCTGAAAGAAACGAAATACAATTAGCAAAAAACTTAAATTACAAAATATTCTAATTTACATTACATAAATTATGCTTGGCAATTTCGCGAAACGCAAAAAATCTTCCGTGTTAAATAGCTGCTACGTTTTTCTTTTACACAAAAAACCGAAATGATCCACACTTATCTAAATAAAATCCAAAATAGTGAGGGGAGACGAGGACGCCAGCCAGTACGGGGGGGGGGGGGGGGGGTAAATGCATTTTCTCTACAATACTTTCATCCACAAAATCACAGATTTACACCTAATTATTCCAAATTTCCCAGATTTTTGATAATGCATCTGAATGATAGGAATATGACCAAAACCGTGGGATCGTTATGAACAGACTCCCTTGATTGGAAAACTATTGACAAGCGAATTCGACTTCTCTGCAGAACCTAATAATCAAATTACCTTCGGAGCACATTCGTCACATTCTCAACCCTCTGAAATTAGTTTGCAGCACAGCTTCACACGAAAATTTTCATGAAACCACTTGGCTTGTATGGACGTTATTTCGGGTTTGTGATAACCCGACGTAATGTTGCATAATTCACTGGGCTGTTGTTAATTAAGGGTTTTAAAAGACAAGGGCATCAACGGGCAAGATGTGTCTTAGCAAGTTTTTAATGTAAATCGATTTTTTTTTTTTTTTTTAGATTTGCTGAATAGTTCATCTAATTCACTGGGCATTATGAACAGGTTAATTATAAATTCACCTGATTTACGTACATTTGTTTTCCAACCTCAGAAGCCTCAACGGGTGGCAGTTGTCGAAGGCTACCTTGAGGTTTTTTCGCTCCGCTTGGTGTCTGTCGAAAACAATGGAGAATAAAAATTGTTTGTAATCCGGAATAAACACAAGGTCGGGAGGACAGGGAAATACACGAAAAGCATCGTATTTAGAGTCACGTGGGGGGAGGGGGGGGCGCTGAACAGTCACAAAAAACATGCGTTTCTGCACCTTGAGCGTCATTCGACTACGGAGTACAAATTATTCACATGACACTTCTTGCCACCACAGTTTTGTGTCTATCATTCCTTTCATGAAACCACAGAATTGAATTGCAGCATTTCGTTCAACTGAAAATGGAATTAGTCACATGGAACAAGTCACCTGAAAACAATTCAGCAATTGTATTTTCTGAATGATTTCGATAAAATTGCTTTATTTAATTCAAGAAAAATCGTTTTCTTTTAAAATACACAGATCTATGTCTTTTTAAAAGTACATCCTGTCAATGTAAGAACTTGCATGACGAGAATTCTCGATTAGATTTAAGGGGATTTTGAGAAGTTGACTTCATGCACTAACTTACACTAACCTGAACACGTTTTTCTCACGGAATTCTATATGTTTAATGTCCTATACCAGGGGTGGCCAACAAGTCGATCGCGGCTTTAATTTTGGTCAATCACGACGAATTTTAAATATATATACAATATATATAAAAAACATTAGTCAATCTAAGTATTATTATCATCATGATAATAATGACAGTGGCGGATTAAGGATAGTGGGCCCCTAGGCAAATTATATTTGGGGGCCCTCCAAAAAATAATAATAATAAAAAAAAAAGTTAGGTGGCAAATAAATGAAATTTTGTACTTTTAAATTTTTTGCTTAAATTAATGAAGATTTTATGATGTTTACTGAAAACTTTAATCTATTTTAAAACACTATAGGAAAATGTCTTGGGGGCCCCCAGGCACGTGCCTCAATGGGTAATCCGCCACTGTCATCATGGTTCCCACTGCATACGCTTATTACAAATCCGTTGAACCACGTGACTGCTCTTGTTGACGCGCAGCCATTGCGCTTGTTTAGTGAACATTTTCGTTGTTGAGAGCATAGTGTATGGCGTCGAGTCCTTATTTAGCTTACTTAAAAAAAAAAGAAAAACGTAGTTTTCATCAAGAGTGGGCACTAGAATGCTTTTTGTAATGATAAAAGAAAACTGTTTGATTTGCAATGCTTCCGTGGCCATACCCAAAAAAGGAAATTTAGAAAGGCACTTCAGCGCACTCCATGGTAAAATACTAATCGGATTTTTCGCCTAATAATGACCTTAGAAAGAATAAATTAAAATAACTTAAATCCAGATTATTCGCACGACAAAATTTCTTCATGACACCTAATTTACAATCTAAAGCAGTAACTTTAGCATCATTTAAAGTGAGTCATCTTCTCGAAAAAAATACAAAACCATTTTCTGATGGTCAGTTCAAAGACTTATTTTTAGAAATAAGATTCTTTTTGAAAAATTTAGGGGAAAAAATGAAATTAAAAGTGCTCTTCAAGATCTGCAATTATTTCGAAATACTGTGGTGCGACGCACCGAAAAAAATGAGTAAACATGTGAGCGAACAATTGCATGCTCATATTGCTAATTTTGTGTCCTTTTCTTTACAACTGGAAGAATCTAAAGACGTCAGTGTTACAGCTCAATTGCTCGTTTTTATTCGTCTGGGTTTCGATGATTCTGCCACTAGAGAGGAATTGCTGGGTATGGTTTGGTTAAAAGAAAAACACTAGAGGTCTTGACATATATAACGCATTCAAAAATGCTATTAAAAAAATAAATTACGACTATTTAAGCTCTTATCAATAACAGGTGGAGCTAAAGCAACGACGGGGCATCTTAACGGATTCATCGCATTGTGTCAAAAGGACGATGAATTGCCAGATTTTTTGAGTTACCACAGTACAGTATCATATTTTACTGGCTAACATGCGTTAGCCAGCAAAAAATTAAATACTAAAAGTGTTATGGACACAGCTTTCAAAATTGTGAATTCCATCAAGGGAGACTTTTCAAAATGCGACTCGATAAAAATGAACTAGATCTGATATCACACACATGAAGTGGATGAATAAATTTCTACAGAGATTTCGAATTTGCTGAATGAAATTAAAAAAAAAAAAAAAAAAAAAAAAATTGTTGATCAAAGAGGAGATGATGTTTATCAGCAGCTACAAGATACGGAGTAGTTGTGTGATCTGTTTTTTTTTTTTTTGGAAATTTTACCAGTAAATTAAGTGATCTGAATTTGGAATTACAAGGAAAATATAAAAATGTAGGTTAGTAGTATTTCTGCATATAAATATCAATTTTTGACAATGAATAAGGATCTCAAAAGGAAAAAAATTCGATCATTTTGCAAATATGCAAGTTCATTTGCAAAAATATCCTGTTTTTGAAACTGCAGCCAGTGATTTTAAAACAATTGAAGACATTCAATATATTTCTTATCCATTTAATGTGGACTTAGATACGAAACAAATTACAGAAAAAAATCGCTGAGATTTTTCACACGGAGAAAATATTAATTGAAAATGAAATTACCTAAAAGCCAGATCATCAGAAAAAGACTTTTGGAAATGTTTGCCGAGAAGAGTACCCAAATGTAAAAAACTCAGTGAACTTTTTAATTCCTGTTTCGGTTCCACATATGTGAATCGGCCTTTTCGTATTTGAAACAAGCTAAGACCATGAATCGCTCTACTCACGAGCTTGCATATAGAAGATTCATTACAGTTGGCCTTATTACAGTACAGTATATCCCCAATTTTGAAAGCTTGGCAGATGACATGCACACAAACTTCATGTAAATTAAAAATTTAAATACATATGACTTTAAAATAAGAATTCTAAAGTGTATTTAATTTTAAAATTTATAAACATTTTTCATTACGTTTTGATTAACTTTATTAGCCATGTGCAATGAAATTCTTGAGATGGTAGATCGCGGCACAAATTAAGTTGGCCATCCCTGGAAAAGCTTTAATTGTATCTTACCACGTTTCGAAATTAAAGAAACAAATAATCGGTAGTATTTATGATCTTTTAAGATCTGGGAATAAAAGGAAATTTTCAAACCGTTTAAAACTTGTGTTAAACGTACATTCATAAAAAGAAAAAAAAGTTGCAGCTTTCAGTAAAATTTATTTCAGTATTAAGTGACAAGAATAAATTAAACATTATGCAGTCTAAGCCCTATATAACGACCCTCCAATGATCAGAAAAATGGTCGTTGTATCGATCGTTCATAAAATCAGCAACACAACAAGTAAAAGCGTGAATATTTAATGTAATTCTACTAATACAATATTTTGTTTAATGTCAACAAGGGCTGCTAAGACTATATTGTGCCTACTAATACAATATAGTAGAATCTTATTTATAATACGTACTACAGTATTAAACAAGAAAATTGTGGTTGTAAATTTTGCATTGATTGTACGTAGGCAGTAAGTAATGTTAGGCTGAATACCTCCTATCAAAACCTAAAAAGAGAATTGTTTCATACTTGAAAATAATCTGTCAAAACACGCTGTTTCAAGAGTAGAGCATGTTTTAAAAGAACAATGAAGGTGAGCGACAGCAATCATTTCCCTTTCGCGGTTCCCCTTCGACTGCATTAGGGTGCTCTTGGGGAAAAAAAAAAAAAAAAAAAAAAACACGACGTACAAGTTATAATCCTTGATGAGCATCTTTCCCTGAAACTTCTTGTTCAACCACAGTAGGCTCCTCACCTTCATCACTACAAATTTCAGAATGTTCCATTACGTCTGCAATGAGTTCCTCTTCATTCTTGCATATCCTGAAACATGCAATGTCCGCATCCACTTCTGCGTAATCTTTGAAGCTTAAGTTTTCCTGTAAGTTCAGGTGATGACGCACACGCTCAAATACTTCTCCCCTATCATCTTACTGTTCTTTGCAATTAAAAGAGGAAGAAGCGTGCTGGACTTCACGCACTACATCATTCAACGCGGTAAATGTAGCTTGTTTGTAGCAGTTGGCGATCATTTATTTTTTCTCCACTTCATGCCATACAGAAACACTGTACATTGCTTGCAGGATGTAATTTCGCACTGGATTTTGTTTTCAAGACAACACAATTGTTTAATAGCATTCTTCGGTAGTTTTCCTAAAACACCGGATTACACTTTGATCAAGTGGCTGAAGAACTGACATCATATTTGGTGGTAAGTACTCGACAGTTGTCTTATATTTGACAATGAGGAGTGCAGTTATCCACAAACAGCAAAATTTTTCAATTCTTTTCACTCATCCTGCGATCTGATCCATTCTTCGTAGATTTGTAAAGTGACCAGACATCACGGATCTCAGTCGTTTACCCCGCACTGCAAACTGTCCCGGATTGGACATGTAGCCTCCTAATAGAAAACATAATGCAAATCATTTGCATTATGTTTGCCGGTAACCAATGGAACAACGGAAAGATTTTTTTCGGTAATAAGCTGTGGATGTCACAAAAACAACTGACCGGAGAAACGCTGAAAGCAATACTACAAGTTAAGTGCAATTTTGCTAATTCTTGTGAAGAATTTTACGAATAGCAAATAATGAAGAATTAAGAAATTTTCACCCAGCGGAAAAATATTTAATTATATTATTTAAGTTCTCTTGTTTTTGTTATAATCGTAACGATAAAAAGAAAAATTTATTATTTCACAGAAAAAAAAAACCTAACCTTTAACTAAAAAAAAATGAAAATCGATTAAAAACATGACCCCTCTAATAAGTCCCGTCCCCCCTTCTAATTACAACTATTTCTCAGTTCACATCTCCATGCAACCTTCTGTTCGTTACGTAGCACGAAGGGTACCGTATACTGAATTCAGCTTTTCTGTGAGAAGGGAGGGGGGAAGACCTGTATAGGCTATTTGTTTAAGTATGATATTTCATTTAATTTTATAAAGTTAGTTTAAAGAGGTATATGTATTTAATTTATCTTTTGTATGTGAATATTTTTATACATAAAAATATTTTTAATGTGTATATATTGATTTGTGATGTCATCCGTGCCTTTTTTGTCTGCTCGATACATGTCATTACCGGTAATGTCTTCAAACCTAAGCATAGAGGTTTCTGAGCTTTCCCAACGATTAAAAGAGTAATCTTCTCTGTGCCACATATTTGCAGCTATGAGAACGGCAATCCGTTGTTTCGCCTTTTTTCTGCCACATTTCTCTCCTTTTAAAATGTATTTTATCCGGTAGCAATTTAAAAGACTCCAGTTTCATCAGCATTGATGATGTCATCGTGGTCGTATGTCAGAAAAAAATTTAAGCGATCTTCCTTCCATTCCTTTGTAGCGTCACTTGCACTACAAATGTCAATGTCCACTTCTCCAACCCATGAAATGAACTTCTAGCCGATGTTCATTTGATTATCGCATTGCGAGAAAAGAACGTGGGAAATCAAAAATTCTCACGGTCAGCTGAATTACTTCAAAATATTTGAAGCGTTGTCATTTTTAAATGCAAATATTGTAACAAAGTAAAAATTCAGATAAAGAGGTAGAAATTGAAGGTCATTATAGACAAATACTTTTATTTTCAACGTCGTTATAATTAATGTAAAATAGCATTAGGTTATAGAGAAAGTGGACCACATAGGATGTTATAACGTGCTGGGACGTTAAAAAGCGCTTCGACTGTATTTTATTCGAATATTAATTGCATATTTCTTCCGTTTTGTAGATAAAGCAATTTGCAAAGAACTGCAGCTAATATCAAGGGGTGAAGAAATGCCAGTTTTAAGGACAGTGTTACCAGAATTCGTGAACACAGCGCCACCTGTTATACCCTATACGCGGCCGTGGCCAGAGGGGTTTACATCAGAGAAATTAACTACATTAAATTTAAAATAATAAATTGCGCCTAAAAAGTATACGATTACAAAAGTTTTCTAGAACTTCCATTTTAATTTCAAAGTATAAAAAAAATGTTTCGGACAAGCTGCAACTTTAATCAAAGCATAGAGTAAGCAGTAATGTTGTCCCTTTTGTACACGGAATATAACAATTTAAGTTAACACTGTGGATGGTTAGAAAGAAATCATATTGGCTTTCGGGGAATGTGACGATTTCTACCTCGAAGAAGATGTGGCAAACTTCGAGGTCTGGTTATGGGGGAATTCGACAAATGCCCACAAACAATTTTCACTGTATCCTGAGACTTCCTGCAGTAATTTTATATCTGTTCAAATTCAGCCATGGCTGGTAACACTATAATTATACGAAAATCCTCGTTTTATTGGTCCTAATAAGAACATCTGTTCTCGACCGACAGTAGCCCTTTGAGATTAGACTTTTCCACCATTATCAACTCTAAGTAGGTCGGTATTTCAGAATCCGAGACATGAAGATTTGTCCGAGAATCCAAAAATATCCGATTTTCAATTACCTAACGTGAATTTAAAAAAAAAAAATAATTTTGATCCAAGTGTCAAGAGATAATGTGAAATTGGTAATCGTACCTGTATACACGAACGAACGGATTTGGAAGAATCTTTTCCAATTTATATGGATTACTTTGAAGCTCAAAAGAACCTATAAAATAATTTTTCAGGTGTGTGATAAAGTCGTGGAGGAGATTGATCAGATTTTTTTTTAATGAGTTTGCAGATGAGAATCTACATAGGCCACTATTTTCCAACGATTATAAACAAAGGTTTCCAGCCCCACCATGGAAGTAAATGTACTACACGTGATCAACAGATCGAAATCATGTGCAAAATTCCTGCATACTAAAACTGGAGCGAAAAAGCAACATGAATTCGCAATAACTAGTTACAGGCGCGCGCACTAGAAATCGTTGATTACTATTTCTTGGTACCGTGGAGCCTATTACACGAACAAAACTCGATGATGGATTTGAATGCGGTAACTTTTTTGCGGCATACAGGTTGGGAATATTTATCTAGAAATAATTAAACTAAAATGCAAAAATGATTGGGCACCACGAGCACCCTGAAGTCTTGACACGATTGAGCAACAACTTTTAATGATCCACATTATAGCAAAATATTATTAAAAATAATCTTAAGCCATTATCAATCCACTGAAAGATTAAGACCTCCTCAACATGTTTCCTGCAACTACGGTCTTGCTTCCTGTTGCCATTATATACCAGCAATTAAAAATTGTTGCAATTACTATAAATACATACAAACGTAAATTCAAAAATATTTACGTGTAGTGCAATTAAAACCTATTATGATATGAATTAATCTATTGAGAAAAAGAATGCAACACAACATTAAGAATGCAACACAGCAGTGCATCCTGCTCTGCTGTGTATTTACGTTTTAATTGTATCCTTTATTTTACTCGCAAGCAAGAGAGGTGCCCCATTTTCATAAATGAAAAATCTTTTATTAACGTAACCATCCCATGTTTTAGGTTCTCCTTATTTCCTCTTTGGTTTTCGTTCCTCGAATTACACGTGTAAACTGTTTTTAATATTGTTTCAATCTGAATATCCAGGAGTGCAATACATAAAAGTATTGTAATATATTTTATGATATAAAACTGCTGAGTGTAGTGAGAATGGAAGGACTCCAGTTTGTCGTTCTTGTTCGTGAAGATTTTTTGCTCATAATTTTGGAAAATAAAGGGAGTACTCTGACATAGGTGTCTAGAAAGCAATTAAGAAAATACATCTTATCGGAATTGACACGCACACTGCGCTCAACTCTTCACTTAATACTGAGAAAGAACCTGCAACTCCCACAACAACTAAACGTATTATAATCCTCATTTCGTCTTGTGGACCCTACTACCGCATACACAATCTGCTGTTCTTATCAGTCCCCAGTGGAGGGTGGCTCCGTCCACACTTATCTTCAAACTCTTGAGAGATTTTTTTTTTTTTATCACCCGCCCCAGTGTCACTTCATTTTTATCCTAACTTGAAGTATCACTTTCGCACTCTTCCTAAACTTCTTTTCTTTGAGCCTTCCATGGTAAGTTCATGCAACGCCAGGGTTCGCCTCGCCAGAGCTCTCAATGGCTCCCGACACTGGACGGTAGCAAAGGAACTAGTGTTCCACGGGTTCTTAAGCCAAGTACTAACCCACACAATTGGATTTTGGAGTTTCTATTACGTCAAAGTTACGACGCAGAGTTAAGGGGGGAGCCGCAGGACATCTACTAACATTCCAATAACACTCTCCCAATGCACAAGGTAATCGGAATTAAGGAGTTGGGGCTCAATCGTGATAAGCCAATCAAGTACAGCAGAGCATTAGTTATCCGGAATAATTGATGTCCGACCTCTTCCGTATAGCCAAATTTTTCGAATAATTTCTCCGGTAAAATTAAATAAATTTAAACTTACTTTACGATTAAATTAATTAAATATTATTAATCAATCTCGGAAAACAAAAAACATCCATCCAGGCAGTTTTATACAAAACAGGAAAATTACAAAGATTTTTAAATGCTCTTGGTTTTTTAGACTTACCGATAAAGCACGGACAATCTGTGCGTCCCAGTGACATTTGCACGCAGCAATTGTAACTCGCTCTTTTCTCATCTTAAAACTTGGTGCAGGAATTGCTCTTTTCGTGGCTAGGGTTTTTCTCGGTAATATCTCCCATAATAAGCCTGTCTCATCAACATTATAAACGTTTTCTTTCTCATAATTTGTAATTCGTTTCTCGCCTTGAATATCTAGTACACATATACCGCGTCTCAGTTTTGAAGTTTTTCAGTCAACCCGTGCTTGCCTCTTTATTATCTATTAATTTTCGATTAAAATCCAATGCTTTTCACACAACATTGGGCCAGACACCGGCCCAATATTTAGGTGAACTTAGCTCTGAAAAAAACAAAAAAAAAAAAATTTTTTTAAATGATTGCACTCTAAAGCGCCATTTTCAGGTTTCGACAGTCTTTTTCCTGCTAGATCCTCCTTCACTATCCATAATCGACAAAAATTCTATTACAGAATTGGAATTTTTCTTTATGTCGTAAATTGTAAGTCCCAACATTAAACTCTTTGGAGAGATTTTCTAAATTTTCACCTTTTCTCATTCTTTTAATAATTTCCTTTTTTTTTGTTGCAATGTTAAAACTACGAGTTTTCTTTTCATTCATATCTAACCGTAAAAAATTGAGAAAAATAATAAATCGCAGTTTCCGGCCGATATTATTCTTATCGAATCTGGAGCTAGAGTAATCTGTGATACTTTTCTAAAGGTCACATAGAACTCCAGGTCACAACCATAAGTCTTCAGTTTATTGGAGATTTTGTTTGTACAATCTATTATAACCGGGTAGGAAACTCGATCTTTCGCTTATTATAATCAAAATTCAATTTGAAAACGTGATCACTATAACTAGAGCTTACTATATAACTGTTAATAATAATAATAATAAAATACCGATAAGACAGATCAGCCTTTCAAATTATTCCGGATAACCGACGTTCTACTGTACTAATCTCCTCCTAAAATTTTTTGAAAGTACTTTCAAAAAAAAAAAAAAAAAAACTCACTCACTTTTATAGGGAAAATCACACCCGTGTTCCTATGGGATTTATACCGCAAAATACTTTCCACTGATCAAGGGAAAGTTAAATGTTGAATTATGGAATACAATCTCCAGGTGCGTTTTTAAAAAGGCTGCAATTTGCATGTTGTCAGGTGTTTGAAAGTACGTCACATGATAATCACACTTCAGCACTTGCGGCAAAGGTGACACTCCCTTAATAGAATGGAATTTTATACTAAAAACTGATATACAGATTTCACACCAATTGGAATTTTCACTTACAGCCAACAAGCCACACGACCTAGTCTTTTCATGTATGCCGGGAGATTAGGAACTGTTGAGTTCAATGGCAATCACTATTTATTTAGGTGTCCCATGAATATACGTCCTTTAACTCAGAGACAAAACGTTAAGAACCACTAAACGAAATGAAGTTCCATCAAAAATGAGTGAACTAAAAATTAGTTCTCATTTTTGTAAAGAGTTTATTCCCCATATATTCTTGGGCGAAAAAACTCGTTTAACCTTCACGACCATTTTGCATTAATTGATATTTTTTTCATTAAATAGCATATCAAAGAAATGGGAGATAAAGCATTACTTAACACAGTCAAGGAGTAGCTATTTAAAATCAAACGACAATCACTCGTGAATAAAACAAATAAAATTAATTATAATGAAATTTCATTTACCTCAATGCAGTTTCTTCTTAACATCGGAAAACAATTCAACTATATTTAAGACACATGACTTTTGGGCCTTTCTTTCACTGGTTGTAATATAATTAACCGTACAAGAGTATTAAACCACACAGTCACCAAAAAAAGGAAAGCGACACGTCATGGATAAGTTAATTCCAAGAAATACTTTCTGAATATGGGGAGGGTGAGAGGGAGTAAGAATTAAGGGATTTTCTTGCTAAGTCACGGCAAGCCAATAGCAGCACTGCAGGGGGCACATATTGGCAAAAATATCATGCACTTAGTCAATCAAGCTTAGATCATAAAACTGACCCCACTTAATAAAAGTATTCGAATATAAGAGGAAATAAAAAAATAAAAAACTCACCTGTAATAATTTTATTAGTCAAGTACTTAAACTATCAACTTTGTCTATGAAGCATTTAAAATGTTAGATTTTTAAATTTAATAATTTGATTTTTAATTAATTTTCCATTCGTAAAATTTACTACCACGGACATTAAATAACAGTAATTTATTGCTTACTTCCAAATAAAAGTTTCCATAAAAAAAATATGAAGAATTTTTCCTGTCGAACCTACTAAACTTGCACCTGATTTTGGGTTAATTCAGACGTGCATTAACAGTAACAATGAAAAAGAGCACTCCAGATGCAAGTGAACTGGACAGTGGACTTCCCTCCGGGTAAATACTAAAAGCGTTAATCGCTCCTACAGGGCACAGTCCCATCTGCAATAATCCAAGGAGGTCTTAGTGTAATTACAGTGTTCAGGATACATTAATGACTCAAATATTTAACTAATTTTTCGAAATGAGTCATTCCACAAATAAAAATAATCCAATCAACGAAGAAAATCCGATGGTACTATTTACAGAATAAAGTGGAGAATTTAATTCCCTACAAGAATTAAGCAACTTTGGAGAAAACCAAAGTTTACCAACATTGTCACGCGATCTCCTACTTGGCTATCCTATTACTTAAAGGCAGCACGGGTATGGCTGGTTTAATCAAAAGAAATGGGGGGTGACGTATAATAAAATTCTTAACGAATACGGTGAAAATGTCGCCATCTGCTATGAGACATTTTTAATTGAATAAAAAGTAACAGGCAAATTTAATGACAGAATCATATCTATGATTTCCAGCAAAAAAAAAAAGAAAAGGAAACTTCCAAAACAGACCTGTTCTTAAAGTTATAAATTTCCAACAGTTAAAAATATTTTAGAACACAGAATACAATATAGAATTTTAGAATAATATAAAGTTTCGAGCATTAATAAGAAAGATTTTCTTCTCCCACTGCATGGAAATGTTACCAGACTGCTAAAAAATAAAATCCGCTTCAGACTGGGTAATCAGATAAATTTGCATTGCAATTATTTTTCAAAAAATAAATTACTTTTTTTTTTTTTTTTTGTAATATTAGGCCTAACGTAGCCGAGTGGTCAGGAACGAGACTGCAATAGGATCTTTGAGAGTGAGCGTAGTTCACAACTACTAAATACGATTAACGTATTCATTATTTATTGTCAACACCTGTTACATCCTGGTCGTGCCAGAATATATACAAGAGCGTTTTCTTAAATTTTAAATTCAACCCTTATATTAATCAGTACTTGATAATTTTTAATTACGAAATTAGCTAATTTATGCGTTTGAGTAAGTGGCATAGTAAAACAGGACGTAAGCACCACGGCAACATCTAAATTAATGGTCAAATCTCGACTTAGGCCACCCTTCAACTCTCAATAGAGAACCGCAACGAAATGACATAAATGAGCATGGCACCAGGAACAGAATTTACTTAAATATAAACCAGCCAGAAGTTAAACTGGAACCTTGCTTTTGACCTTGTACTTCTTATATCTTTAATTTGGTTTAAAATATTATTTTTGAAAACTTGACTTTTTATTAATCGCTAGGCATTGGTGCCTAGTGCGCTGGTTCAGCAAATGAAAATTTAGTTCCTCCCTTCTAACCGACTGACTATCTTTGAATTATTATCTGATTGAATAAGATTTCGCTTTCGGAATTCTTTTATAACATTGATAAAAAAATACTGATAAATGAGTAGTGTTGTATTCATAGCGAAATAATTTGTGATAGCTTCTGAATTGGTAGCAAAGAACAGCGTTATCATTGATAGTTTCAGGTAATCTAAAAACAGTTAATTTTTATTTTTAAACGTACCTATTTCCGATGGTTCTTGGAGTTCAGAATTACCGTCTTTGTATTTCTATATACAAAACTAGTTCGTTTTTGTGAGTGCATTAAACCAGACGTAAAAAATATTATTTAGCCTAATTATTATGAAATTTTTAAATTCTGGTTGGCACAATCTTAAAACATTCCACAATCTTCATTTCTTTTCTGAAAACTTTTTCAGAAGCTTTTTTTTTTTTTCGGCTAAGCTTTTAATACTTTTTTTTTTTTTAAAACTTGTATGATGTACAAATAGTTCCAGAAGCAATCTGAATTTATTTTAGAACAATTATTTCTAAATTTCTGTGTTGTGCACCACGCTTTTTGAATAGACCAGGGTTCAAGCAATTGACTGCTAAATACGGTTGATCTGCTAACCCGTACTGGACTAGCGTAGCAGATTATGGCCCATTTCTCTCAACATTGAGGAGGCTCCATTCTGCAGTGGGTTGATGTCTGCAGTTTACCTTTATTGTACTTGTATATCCTGTACATTGTTCTCTGTAGCCGATTGGCTGTTCAGGGATGGAACCATCCTTGGTTCAATCTTCATTAAATGAACAATTGAACTCCATTTCCTCACAGAGTAATATATAAGTTACTGTTAGCTCTTGCTCTTTTTAACCGCTGTTCAGTCAGCTGAAACTCCAGTTGTTTAATATAAAGGTGTAAAAATTTCTTCATGTCCATCGGTCGGCATATATTAAGTTCGCTCCTGGAGGATGCGTTATCTTGAAGTTTTATATCTGACATCTTTAGAAAACAGTATCCAACTACCGTGAAATCGACCAATAAGAAATCCGGAAATTGTTCCTTTATTCCGTTTTTTTTTTTTTCTTTCTTTTTCGAAAGTAAACCAACCAAGCGTTTACTGGCAATACTTTATATAATATTGCGAAAATTGGCAAGATAACCCCCCCCCCACCTCATGGAATGAAAGATTAATTTGATTAATGTCTCGTAGAATCCTTTCATGAAGTATTGTAAAATACGATTATACTTGCTGTAAAACTAAACCCAACGTCTTGGGGGATAATAGTATAATATTAATTTATTAAAACCTAGTTTGTCAACAGGATCAAAGTAATCTGAAAAAGAATTGAAATCTTTGCCAGAGAAGTTTTAAAATATCTGGCATCTTTTGATGATTAAAGTCCTTCATTTAACCATTTACTGCCTTTACGTCACACGCAAGACAGCGGGATTTTTTTTTTTTTTTTTTTAAATTCTGTAGTCGTCTTACAGAAGGTAATTTTCTGAAAAAAAAAAAAACATGAACAAGTTTTTCTGAAGAAAAAAAAATACTTTCAGATTGTAGAAATGATTATTCTCAAGTCAATGAAAGATGGAATATTTGAATGTACAAGCGCGTCAAAGGAGAACGCGACATTGAGAATGATGCGTGGGTGACCACGAACGAACGTCTCCTGCGTTACAAGCAGGAAATTCTGGCCGTTCGTCCAATAAGATTTGAAAATATCTTATCCAACTAGTTGGAATATCGTATGGTAGTTTCCCAGCTAACATACCTATAATTTCAAAAAAAAAACGTTCACAGGTCAACAATTTGTGATTGACCCACGATTTCTAAATCTATAGTAACAGGAAATTAAACTTCTCTTTACGACTCAAATATAATGTCAATCTGAACGGAAGCCTTAAATGCGGGGGAGGCACAGTGGTTTCTATTATATTTACTACGAAAGGTTCATGAATTTATAGGAGCTTGCTGTTAAACGTACATACAACGAAAACACTGAGGACTCATCCATGACAATACTCCCGCTCGCTTTCGGGAATTGCTTAAAATACCTGCCAAATATTTCGTAACTGTCGTACAGCGTCTTTATAATTTGACCTGGCACAAAATGATTATTATTATTTTTTTTTTTTTTATGTACAAAGGGTACTAGGAAAGTTTTGCAATACAGCTTTGTTTATTTAATTTTTTCAAAGTAATTTCCTCTACATTCAATACACCTCTCCATCCTCCGAAACCAATCTTTAAACCAGTTCTGCCAAGTTTCACTAGGGAGTAAAGCACACTCGTTGTCCCAAGCCCGTAGAAGGTCCTCATCACTGGAAAACCGCTCCCCTTTTAGCTTCATTTTCACATGCGGGAACAGTGCAAAGTCGCAGGGAGCAAGGTCTGAACTGTAGGGAGGGTGCTCAGGAAGTTTCAGTCCTGTCGTGGTCAAATATTCGGTGCAGGCTTTGGCGCGGGGAGCTGGAGCATTTTCGTGATGGAGGTACCAGGTGTCCATTCTTGACTTTGGCCGCAGGTTCTTCGTAGATCCAATGACTTTAGGCAGGCATTGTTCAGTATACCACTTAGCTGTGACTGTCTTCTGTGTGTCCAAAATGACACTTTCCACAATTCCACTCGATTTGAAAAATACAGCTATCATTTTCTTCTTTACAGATCGGGATTTTCTGACAATTACGGGTGTCGTCATCATCAAAGACCCAAACTTTGTTTTGAGCCTTGGTCGGCAGTCGTAATAGTACAGCCAAGTCTCGTCACCTGTCACGATGTTGTTCACATACCGAGATTGTCCCTTATCAAACTTTTTTAACATCTCCCGGCACCAAGTCACACGTCGTGTCATCTGCTCTTCAGTCAGTTGATGCGGCACCCAGAGAGAACAAAGTTTCTTCACGTGCAAATGATCTTGCAGAATCGAACGAATTGCTGGTGCATTTAGGCCCAAAGTATCCTCTATCTGTTGGTAGGTCACTCGCCTGTTTTCGTCAAGCATTTTCCTCACAGCAGTAACGTTTTCCTCCGTAACTGATGTTCGTGGCCTTTAAGGCCTCTCAGAATCCTCCAGAGTGAAATTTCCCCTTTGGAATTCTCTATACCACCTGAATATCGTTGTACGATGTGGACAATCATCATCTAGTGCAAGAGTCATTTCTTCTAAGCACTGGTCTATGGTTAAACCGCGCACGAAATTATACCGCAAAACTGTCCTTATCTCATTTCGTGACCACGATGCCATCGCAAGCACTTTACACTCTCACTACTAACGAATAACTGAGCCCATCGACTTGGCGCGGCGGCTACTATGCACGTATGAACATGTCTCAACATGCAGCAACAAGCAGCTTCCTGTGATTCATTGTTGCGTCATATTGCAAAACTTTCCTAGTACCCTTTGTACAGCATACAATTTTATACAAATTTTCGATATTTAAAATAATGACTTTAATAAGAAAATTATTACTTAATAGCAAGCAACGATTAACTTTTAAAAAAATGATTATACAGGGTATCTCAAAAATATTGGTACAAACGTTTGGGGGGGGGGGGGTAACATCTAAAGGACTGTGAATCGCATAAGAACCCATAACCGGAAACGTCACCATAAGTCGGTACACGGCGCTGTTCATCAGTTCGGGAGAGGGAAAATTTCTGGTTTACTCATTGCATAAATAGTCGCCGCACGAAGAACATGCATCGATATACGAACTGTGAGCTAGCAGACAGGCACCTAGTGTATGGTTTAGCAGAGGCCCTACACGGTGTGCGCCCCATGCGGCACAACATCGCTTCGCAATAAATGTGTGGGCAGCAGGTATGGTCGGTGACTGCTTACCAGGCCCATACCTGTTACCATTCGGCATGAACTCCGCTAATTATCGGATCTTTCTTGAACAAGTTCTACCAGGGTTACTTGACGATGTTCCAGCAAATGTGAGAAGCAACATTTGGTTTCAACATGACGGGGCGCCTGCCCATTATGGAAGGTGTGTTCGTGACCATTTGAACAGGCGTTTTGGGAGTCGATGGATTGGCCGTGGTGGTGGACTCGTTGCCTGGCCCCCACGCTCACCTGGTTTATCGTGCCTTGATTTCTTTCTGAGGGGCCCTCAAATCTATCGTGTATGAATCGCCTGTGGAGACGGAAATGGATCTCGTGGTGAGACTCGTCTGCGCTGCTGCTAAGAACACACCTGGAGTTCTTTGACAGTCTGCACTGTCAAAGAACTCGAGGTGTGTTCGACCGTGTCCGCCAATACATGCTGCGTCGGTGTCACGCATGCATCGCGTCTCATGGTGGAACCTTCGAGCATCTGTTGTAACATCATGAAATGCATTCATCTCGTACTCCATTGTTAATATTATCTCAAATAAATGTTTGCCACTAATTACTGTCTCGTGTCATTTCTGCTTCTTGTGCCTCTGCTACAACTTTCCCGTGACGTTTCCAGTTATGGGTTCCTATGCGATTCACATTCCTTTAGATGTTACCTGCCTCCCCTAAACGTTTGTACCAATATTTTTGAGACACCCTGTAAATACATATAATTACCTACATATATATCATTTCTTCTGTAATTGTCGTTACAATTTGCTTAGGTTTTACAATATTATTTTTACATCAAATTATTTGCATACTATACACTTCGATATAAATAAAGCTCAGATTTTATAGTAGTTCTGGTGGTTTGGTCCAGAGTTGATTCATAATTTGCCGTCTGTATATTTTTATTTTCTCCGAAGCTATTTGGATCTATGGAGAAGGTGTTGGATCATGTTACAAGGGAACATGTCCTAAGTGGAGGGTGCTGGGTCTGGTGGTTTATATTCCTTTCTTTTGGGAGTGAGATAATTTTTTCTATTGATGGGGCAATCTGGTGGGTGTGGACAGATTCTGTTGAGCTTCCAGGGGGCGGGGTCATGCCTAGAAGAATAGATTTCGAGATGGTGAATGGGTGCAGATTCCAGTATCCCATCATCAGGAATTTGTTACACTGTGAGGTAGGTGCGGAGGGCCAGATTTCAGAGGCACATAGAAGTGTAGGGGTGAGTACTGCTAAATCAATCTGATGTTGTGGCAGCCTACGAGCTCCTGGTGGATAGCCCAGAAAGCAGCATAGGTTTTCTTCTTTGTCTTGAGGAAATGATCTTTGAAATTTAAGTGTTCATTCCCACGTTAGCCCTAGGTCAGTATGCAATTAAATTGTCTCGCCATTAACTGTAACCCGTTGTCATTCATGAACTTCCTCTTCGTAATTGTCATATGGGCTGACCTGGCATTGTTTAGTTGGAGTCCAGCTAGTAATTAACTCTCTCCGCTATAGTTGAGTCCAGAATGTTGACTATTGGGTTTGATGCCTTGAAATATTCTTTTAGGATGTATAAAAGGGTAGGAATGGACACAGTATCAAAGTAGGTTTAATATCGAAAAAGATGTTCAGCAGCTTTTTCATTCAGGGCTTTCTGTGCTCCGAAGAGAGTACATGGAGATTTGAGGTAGTGGACCTGTGGCGTAGGACTGTGTGGCGGTGAGAAAAAGTGTTGGATAATTTCCTCTCAAATAAAAACGTTCTTTAAGGGAAGATCTTCTGGTTAAGAAGCACATCTGCAACAAACTTAAAAAAAAAAAAACTCAATCACAGAACTTTAGGAACGAACTTCGATAGTCTTTTTTAGGCGCGTTAGCACATATGCATAATGAACGTGTCTTGGTGTCCGTCCGACCACACAAGGGGAATATGCAGTGGATGGATCTGCATTTTCATGAAGTTTTATATTTGCTTAGTTTACAAGATTTGTCAATCCTTGTAAAATTTCATTGAAATCGGACAATCGATATCAGGAAATTCCTTTCTTCATACATATCATATAGGCTGTACCGTACACATTCCATATACTGTGGCTGATATACTGCATGTGTTTGTTGGCATGAGCTAGTGGAGGAATGAATTGGCAATATGGCGGATGCCAGAAACGAAATATTCCCGGTTCGTACGTAAGTCGTTAATTTTTGGCTTTTTTTTTTATAAATCAAAAATTATTACCCTTGCTAACGCACCTGAAGCGTAACTAACATGTTTCAATTACATAATCGCTGCTAAAAACGTGCAAAGAGCTAAGGTCTTGTGAATTTTCGAAAATACAAGTGTAACTATCAGTAAATATTGTATTTACTTGAATAAAAATTCAGTTTTTGGAACTTCATTTGAGTCCATCTTTTATTTATAGGTGAGCAGTGTCTTTTTTAAAAAAAAAAAAAAAAAAAAAAAAAAAATGTTAATTTTATGAATTCACTGGACGTTTGTTATAAATATAACAATTTGGTGAGAGGGTATACAGGTAAACAAGAGTAGAACCACTAAATACCCATTGGATATCACTAAAGGGATTTTTCGATTGTCACGGATGGGTTATTCTTTAGAATAAGAGGCGCAATCCCATGGATCTTTGCGACTACAAATGATAGGCACATCTAGCTTAACCCACCGGTTCGATGTGATTGGAAGATCTAATCATGTGATTAATTTCCTGCTTTTGTTGTTGAATGCGTCCGCGGCTGCGTACAGAAGTGTGTGTGTGTTTTTTTAAATAGATTCCATTTTCATTTAGTCAAAAAAAAGAGAAAATGGTTAGTTTGTTACACCACTAATTCGGGACGGATTCAAGCAAAAAACTGTTGCCATGTACACGGCACCGTTCTTCGTTTGAATCTATCCCAAATTGGTGGCGCAAATCTAACCATTTTTTGACTAACCGAATATGAAAGCCGTAAGGGAGGAAAAGTATCCAAACTGTTAGTCTACTGAAAACATAAGTTAGGTTTACCGTCCTCTACATGGTATTCCTGCTACCTGCGGTCGTTTGAGAAACTGCATTCTCCGTAATACAAAATCGTGAAGATCAGTAGTCTACGTAAACAACCAGTGGGCGGAACTATACCTGCCTACCACCTAGTGAAAGTTTCGTGGGATTGCGCTTCATACTTAATGTTTAACCCACCGATGTCAAAACAGCTCTATCAGTAGCACTGAAGCCCAGGAAACCCTTCTCATCGACGTGTCCATTCCACATCACAACAGCTATTGACTGAAAAAAAAATAATAAAAAAAAAAGTAATGATGGGGTGTATTGTGATGGGTATGCACAAAGTTCTTATAGCTTTTGCCATGTCAGATTCTCTGACTATTATAGAAAATAAAGGATCGAAACCGTTCTTTTAAAACACCTTGTTTTTAATTGAACGTGCTTTATGTTAATTGACATCAACACTTTGCAAAGTGTGGCCAGCATTTTACTCAATTTGACTGCATACGGATACATTAAAAAAAAAAAGTGTTTGATTCAACAATATTAATTTTTTTTTTTTTTTTTTTTTTCAGTAATGCCGCATTGGTTTCATTGTGATTTACACCAATGCAAACCCCAGAGCAGTTCGAAACGTCACAAATATAACATTAAAATTGAGGCCTTGAAGGCGGACGGTGACTATTAACCTTGAAGCATCGCTGAGTTCTCAGCGAGATACTTGAATACATCGATTCTGCAGCCCAACACAACTGACTATTGTACAGAGAATGAGGAAGAGCAGGATGCATCCGGATGCCGATGCAATGCAATTCGAAATGCAAAAATCAGGTGTTCAGTTTTTGAAGAAGGAACCGGTGAATACATTTTCTCCAAACATACACGCAAAGTAGGTTTCATTAGAATAATTTTCCGCATACCCTAGAATGCAGAATTTTATTTTCCGACAGCTTCAGAATTAATACACAGTAGTGAAACCCCCCCCCACCCCGGAGATCGGATAACCACAACCGGAAGAGCAAGTCAGAAATTCTTCCCATCTATAAGGGGAATCGAACCAGACCTCTCCGAATAAGTGAGAAGTGGCAAAACCACTTATCACACAAAGCTTAAAACGTTACGCCAACAGCAACTTACACGGTCAGCAACCTAATACCCACAGCCTCCCAATCGCCATCCATCTGTTTTATATTTTTAAAACAGGAGCCAATTAATCTTAATTGCCTATAGACAATTAGCATATCTTGTAGAAGATAACTTTCCTCGATTACCATAACCTAGTTATGAAAAGACGGAACTAATCACGCAAGCATATAGAGCATGCCCGTCAGGCATGCTGTTACAAACAGCATCAGTGTAAAACTAATGCCATTAGAAGCAAGAAAAAACATCACTGGAGGAATGACACCCCGCTAAGAACGAATCACTAAAACAAGTAGAGGACTTCAGCCTCATTTCCTTCTCCGCCTCACGCTGAAATGCAGGAGAGAAGGAAATCACTGTTCTGACATCAATATTCTCATGGCCACTCCCAACTTAAGTAGTTTATTTCTTGTTTTATTTTTTTTATTATTAAAACAGCATATAACAAATACTTTTTTTCTTTGTCTTTAATATAGGTAGCCTCCTTTTAAGGCTCACAAATATTCACAATACTGTAAGAAATAACCCCCCCCCCCACACACACCATTCAGTGCAATAAACGTCACTATCTGGCAAACTGCCAACTCTTGAGTCAACCCGCGGAATTGTGTTCGTACTTAGGAATTATGTTCTGAGAACGTTTCAGTTTCTTGAACCGACTGACGTTCACATATAATCTCAGATAATCAGTTTAAGATTCATTATTGTAAGCATTATTACGTATCGAAAGGAATTAACAACGCGAAAGGGAAACGGCTCCAAAGCAGTGGAGAGGCAGAATATTTTAAGGAAATACTGTACTTCCTTCATAAAAATTAAAATTCAGTAATTATTTAAACGACCCTTGATATATTTTTAATTCCGCTAATGATAATATTCTTCGTATTACATTGAAACCTGCGAGGGGGAAAAAATCGTATTTTCATTCTCCGTGAGTACACTGATCCTCACATCGATCGCTACCTCAACTTGGAAGCTGTCAGTCTAGTTAAAACTGAAAATATTGCGCAGTTTCTTTCCTTTCAAAAAATAAAATAAAATTTTGCTGCTACATGCAAACGAGGAATCTGAAGTAACCATTTTATCATACCGAATCCAAAATAGATCCGAAAATATTAACTGTATTTTTTTATTCGGTGATCTTCTTGGTCCAAGGAGCCTGTTACGTTTTGCATCTGCTTGGCTGTTACAACGTTGTGCAATCGCGTACACGTAGCCATCATGAAATATGTCACACAGCAAGTTCAGAATTTTTCTTGAAGTGAACTTCCTACATGCGCAGTTGCAAATGTATTAAAATATGCCACGTCGTTTAATAAATTGTTTTAATACTGCCTATAGCTAATACAACAAAATAAATAGGACTACAACGCTAAACTCCGCATGCATTCCTCAATTTCCTCCTAACCCCCCCCCCCCCATGCCTTGAATAGGGTTTAGTACATCGGAACTCAACGACGCACACAAAGAAACATTAACTTCCCATTCATTTCTTCCGGTACTACGTAGTAATCAAAGCATCAAATGCCAACACCGAGAAGATTAATTTAAAATTGGAAATCTGCTTACCTGGAATGTCTGGCTTGGCATAGATGGGCAAATATGGGTAGTGAATGAAATCTTCATTGAAACTTTGAAAATTCATGTCCAAGTTCTCCCTCCGACTCAAACAGCAGCGTGGAATACTATGAGATGTGGAGTACTGACCGGTCAGGTATACACCGGCACACGCATATCCTTACGCACTAAATCAACCCTTTTCGCCTTGATCTATCAAATTCCATCATAGCAACACCAACGATACTGATCTATTTAAGCGCAGGTAATTTGCGGCACAATCGTATCAAGATCGAAATCATGTTGCGCGAAAATATTGATGGAACTATATTATTGCGGAGTGTGACAACGCTGCAGAAGTAAGGCGTCAGTGTGGCGGGAAACTGAGAGGCGTGGCGGCGGCGTCCGTCCAATGCTACGCACGCATACTTCCCATATTTCGAATAACCCACGTGTTTCACGGTTAGTGTGAACGAGTTCTCTTTTTGTCACTTTTGTACCGTGCAATTGGGCTCCAGGTATCCGGCTTAAACAAACCCCGACTATAATTATTCCCCTTCTTTGGATAGTCCAGGCATTTTATAACCTGAAGGAGAGCTGGCTGGAAATATTCCCACCCACAACTTGAGAATGGCTAAATATTTTTTTTCTCGCGACAGCCCCCAAGTGTTTATATTTACCCCGAAAATAAAATAAACTAACATTTTATGAAGTTCTGTACAGTATTAATTTTATGTAAAATTAATATTCGCACCCACATATAAGAAAATTTAGATCATCACTTAAAATACATACAATTCGAGTTATCGAATACCAGTAAGTGGACTTTTTTTTTCGCATCTAATTTTCAGTCAAAAAAACAAAATTATTAGACGAAGACGCACTTGGAATAAAGAAAATTTGTAAGTCAATTTGTAGATTTTTTTTTTTTTTTTTTTTTGTTTGTTTCATCAGAATTTTTATGCATCACATCGCCGTGTCTGGTATTGTATATATGGATAACTTACTCGGCATGCATGACTTTTTTTCTTCTTTTTTTTTCTGAGACAGACTTCTTATGTTCACCCTCCGCCCCAAATACTCCTTGTTTAAATTTTTATTTGTATAATCCCTCGATTTGGCTTCCTATAAACAACAGATTTCTCTGTACCGTTTGATGAGCTATTAATTAACAGCAATACACAAAACTCGAGACAAATTTTGAACTGTTCTATAGTTGTACTAATAAAGGGCAATTAATGCAAATTTAATTCATTTCACTAATGTCGATAGACTAACTGCGTATACAATCAATTATCGCAAATATCCTCAGTCCAAAATTGTTTGGTATAGGGAAGGTGTAAATAAAACAGAAATAAAATAACCAAGGTGTTTCTAGTCCTTGTTGTTGTTGTTGTTGTTTAATGGCGCATAAATGGCTTTGGCTAGTCTTGTAGTCAACCGGTCGAATGATGGAAATGAAATGACTTTAGGTCAACAATTACGAAATCATATGTACAAATGGTGTTTTTGTAAACGCCCTAATAGAATTTCACAAAGAGGATTAGTTACAAAGTTTGTACTACAAGATGTTCAGTTATATTATAAATATAATTTAATATTTTGAGGAAAAAAATCTTAAATTCCTCTTTAACAGTGTTCAAACATTCATAAGAAATAATACTTTGTAAATGATATTAGTAAAATCTGAAAATTCTCACATGAAGGCAGGTATTTTTTTTTTTTTTTATGAAAAAACAAAACAAGAAAGGTAGTAGAACCCATGGTAGTTAGGTTGCACGGATTGGAGGTTGAGGCTGAAAGCTGGCATGGTTTAAAAGTTGACACTACATAATCAGAACCAATGAGAACGTGCCTGCACGTGTTTACTTACATAAACCCATTGAGTACGAAGACCAGTGTCGTAGGGGAAACTGAGGGAACTCCCTCCCGAGAAAAAATTCAGGGAGAAACCCATGCTACAAAACTGAAAGGGATTTATAATTTATATTGCAGTACAATTACGTAGCATTTTTAAGAAGTTTTATTCCAGAAGGCGTTCGGAACGCAAAGCGAGCCGGGTACGCTTATCTTTTTATAATTTTTTTTATGGTTACAATTAAGATACGCTATATTCCTAACCCCAGATGAAAAATTATCTAAAAAACTTCTTTAAGAATTGGTTTCTCAAATAGTAATGTGATTTTCGAATAATTATCTTTAAAAAAAAGAAACGCGGTCTGCCTCCTAAATAACTACTGGTGACTCCCCGCTTAACGCTAATAATTCGTTCCGTAAAAACAGAGCGCTAAGTGAATCCGCGCTAAGCGAGCGCCGAATTCCCATAAGGTAACATATGTATTTGTGAGTTGCGGTCGGTGCCATAGGATATTTCCTAATCAATAATAAACGGTAGTGAAAAGATGCACAAAAATCGGTCAAAATATTTAATATTCAAATATTTGTACATATAAAATATTCTGCATTACATACGTATAAAATTATGTGGTAACTACTTACGTATCAAAATTAAACTTACAATTCCAATTAAAATCATGAATTTAATTTAATTGATGAATTTAACCATGAAAAATGTGTCGATTTTGGGTTGAACTTTGGCTCTCTTCCAAATAAACTAAAAGGGATATTAATTTTAAATCCCCCGCAGCATTACCACCCAACAATAAAGTCAACCGATCCTTCGCCGCTTTGAAACCTGACTTGCTTTTTTGCTCTTTCAATATGAAACTTCTTTTAGGCATTCGTTTCCAGAAAAGTCCTGCTTCATCTAACACATAATACCCCTCTTCAATAATTTTAACAAGTTCTCTTTTGAAAGTTTCGGCTCCTTCTGCACTTGCTGCTTCTCCCTGGATTTTAAATCTATACAACCAACCAGCCCTTACTAGTTTTAAATGGTTCCACATTTTTTTTTTTTTTTAGGCGAGTTTTCTTCAGATCATATTGGCTAATCTCTCTCTCTCTCTCTCTCTCTCTCTCTCTCTCTCTCTCTCTCTCTCTCTCTCTCTCTCTATAATATTTAACTGAATTCTGCATTGGATATTATCTTCAATAAAATTAGTTAAAGTCTTTCCATTTCAATCCTAATAGCCAGCCTAGCCCTAGTTGCTTGCAGTGGAACAGCTATCTTTCCCGCTGCTAAAATTAATTCTTTATTTATTTTTTTTTTTATAATTGTTCTTACAGTTAAACTTGCAAGTTCTAAATTATGGCACACATCCGCTTGTCTTTGAACCGAATCGATTCTCTTCAAACGGTCTAATTTAATTTTCAAATTCAGTCTTTTTCTTACATTTAGTCTTCGTACTGCGCTCAGACGTTGTTGCTTTTTCATCCTTATCGGCCATTATTAACTCTTCGAAAATGTAACTGCGTTGGTTGCATCAATTATGATACAATGTTCAAGTAAACTGTTCGTTTCGCACGATGTCTAGTAAGGTACTGAGTGATGACTAGACTTCGGATAAATGCAGCAACGCAAATGTTAGAAACGAAAATATTACAAGCAATATACTTGATCATTTTTTAAAATGTTGATCTCGGGACTACGTAACAAGTCACTGTACCGCAATTAAATTAGCGTGCGAGAAAATTTCACTGAGCGTGGGAAAATTTCTCAAGTCGACGTGGGAACGTTTTAATGCTGTTTTGCTATTCATTTTCAAGCTATCGACTCCATCAAATGAAACGATTTCGTTAAATATGACAAAAATGCAATCTGTAAAAGAGCGTTATAGTGATCTGTGACAGTGTTATAGTCAGATACGGGTTATAATATAAGAACAGCGTTATAGCGAATCAGAGTAAAGCGAACCGCGTTATAATGGGCCTGCTGTATTCAAAACAATTACGAAATCACATGTACAAACGGTGTTTGTGTAAACATGCTCGTTATGTACCTCAATTCCAACCAAAACGTGTTGAAAAGGCTGAAAGCAGCTTTGGAGGGAACGGCAAATCCTTGGGATGATTTAAGACAGCAGTCTAGACAAGCTACAATACATGTACATCTTCTATGGGCACCCAGACGTACTCAATGGGGAGAGAGCTGACATATCATCTTCCAACATACCGTTGACCAGTTGTGCTGTATGGACTTCAGTATCGTCGTCTATCGGAAAGAACTCTTCGCCTACAACACCGATACAGGAAATGACCATGGGTCACAGGAACTCATCTATATACTCGCGTGCAATCAGGAAACCTGATGATTACTGATGATTGTAGAAGTCTTTAAGCCAACAGATACTAATGGCACCCCATACCAAGCAATTCACCGAAATGACTGTGTTCCTGTACTAAACAGAGTTAATTGGAGTTTCTCTTTTATGCACACTAGCAGCCCACTCCAATGACTGCAAGCTGGACATGGACTCAGGGGGCCGTTTGGCTTGGGTGACTATGGTACAACCACTGCGGGGGTGGACCAATACCTTTTGTAGCAAAGAAAAAGAAAAGGAAAAAGAAAATTGTGGCTGGATTCATCTGAAAAGAATACGTAGCGCCATTACTCGTCAATCCAATTAAGATGCTCAAATGCTCACATTCTTATAACTCTGCGATGTCGGGAACTCAATGGATCACAACTATATTCTTCTATATCTGTACAGATGATTTCGACTCCTGAATTTGCATGTTCTCGGCCTGTAAGTGTTGCAGACCATCGTAATTTGCATCGGGATATCAATCCGTGAACGTGTGTTGCTATTATGGCCACAGTAGATATCGATACGGAGGATTGTGCAGTGATCCCCATAGCTGTTTTGATCTGTGTAATTGACTGAAAAAGAGAAAACAAGAAATTGAATGATAAGGGATCTATAGGAAACAATTTTATTTATTTATTTGGAATAGGGCAACGTTACGATGCACTAATTCATCTGTATTCACAAATACAAAATAAGAATTAACATGAATGCACAACAATCAATAATATGCAACTACTGTACTTATCGCTTTGAACAACATATAAAAACATGAATAATAACGTATCGAAAATTCCACCTCTGCATATGGTTGCTATCAAACAATTTAGTTTATGTTCCGTAAAACTAGCAATTCTCTGGACCATCTATAATTGCTTGATAGCAGCAAAAAGTGTTCTTGCATTCATTCTGTTTAAGTGTATCCCATTATATAAATTTAACCAATACCTTCTTAACAAATATAAGGCACAGAATAGAAAAAAAAAATCTATTCAATGAGCCTTACAATCTCTCCATGCCAGTAGTATTGATTCAACAAAGCTATCATTACGAACTGATGATGTCATCAGTTATGAAACTTGGCTAATTACGCCTTACCACAGTTTTATATGTCTAAAATCGTGCTTATTTCATTTTCTGAATAATCTAGGTACCCGGGAGAGAAAAACAATGAACGATGGCAAAAAACTGACCAATTCAGCCAAGATGTAAAAAAAAACCGTAGCAAGTTCCTCCAGTATATCGAATTCGAATTCAATGATTTTTTTTTTTTTTTCAGACCAACAGCGAACACTTTAGAAGGAAGTAATCGTACTAATATGTTAGCGTCCATAGAGATCTGCAGCTGTATATTGTTCCAACCAGGCGACTACATCGAGTCTATTTCGCAGTCCCAGAGTATTATCATAATCCTCTACCTCCCTACACTTAATGGGTTTTTTTTATTTTCGTTAACTAAATCATCAAACAAAAACAAATTCCTGAAAATTTTAGCAACTGGTTAAAAAATTATACCAATTGTCAATACTATCTCAGATCCATTGAATACGCCTTACTTGAGTCCAATGTCCAACCTTTCTGGGACTTTTGTCAAAAATTTGACTAAATCGACGAGCTCTCATGGATAGCATAGTTGGTATAATCACCGTTCTCCCCGCGCCAAAAAGAGTTGAGTTTGAATCCCATCAATGACAAGAGGAATTTTTATGCGTATAAATTTACAATGTGGATGAGTTGATTAGGCAATGCAGGAATAGTTTGTTTGTTTTTTTCCGGAAACTCGAATTTTTCGTCCAGCAAACTTCAAATCGACAACAGAACACATGTAATTTACAGACATATTATATAAGCCACAATATGTTGGTGATGCGTCTAAAACCCTATAACAAAAACATCCTAGCTTTTCTTCACATAGAAGGCACATCTTTTCGCATCAGTTTTATCAGCCATTATTTCTAAGGTCGAAAATCACATCGCCGCAGAACCTGATGGGTTACCAGTCATACTGTTTAAAAAATACTTGAATTTCCAGTGCCTATTCTTACTAATTTTTTCGATTTCATCTGGTGCCTATCCTAAAGCCTTCACACTCAGTTCCTGTTTTCAAAAATCGTGGATCCCTGTAATTACCGACCCACCCTGATTACTAACGTTTTAGCCATGATCTTTGAAACTGCAATCTTCAGGAATTTGAGTGCATACGTCCATCCTTTTATCCACGAAATTCAATTGATCAACTTGCTCCAATATGCCTTATTTTCGCACTGCACGCTTGATAATATGGATAAAGGTCATCAGATTGTCGATTCTGAGACATTGCCAAAGCTTTTGACTCTGTTCACCCCAAAATGTTTCGTTTTAAGTACCGCTTATAGGTAACAACCCATAAGTGTTTTTGTCTTATGGGATGTTACCAAATTTACTTGACTGTAAGATTCAGATGTTAATACCAGGTCAGTAAAGGTCGTTCTCGAAGAGAAAGAGAGAGAGAGAGAGAGAGAGTCAGTAGTAGAAGAGAAGAATGATGATATCCATCTCAGGATCCTCGGTGTGCCAAGCCCATACTCACCAGATGTGAGCCTCTGGGGTTCAGCCTATACTGTGTTTTAATTCTTGCGGAGTTGAAAAGAGTTCTTTCTACTCTGCACTCCTCTACTGTTCATCATATATTTTAATGACCTCGCAGCAATGTTTCAGACTTTCGATGTGAAATGGCAAATGTTTGCTGATGATTTTAAAGTCTACAAGGTTATCGATTCAATCTCCGATGCTCTTATTTTTCAATTGTCCGGAATTCAACTCATATTGGCTCAGTGAAAACATGTCTTTAATTATAAGCAAGTAAGTGAAGCTATATCGGTTTTCAGACGTCGGTTTAAACTTTTAATACAGTAGATTCGTTATTTCGAATCTGATGACATCATCAGATTCGAAATAACGGCACATCGAGAGCGGATGTATACATACAACGCGGATGTCTTGCAGTGCCGAAAAAAAGAAAACGGCAAGTCAAGTGATTACTGTATTTGTTTACATTCGCCATTTTGAAAGTAAATTCTTTACCGATGTCATGAATTATACCGCTGTTTTACTTTTATTTTAAATTAACCCCCCCCCCCCCCAATTATGGCTGCTAAAGTTAATAAACCTCATACAGAGAAGAAAAGAAGAACAATATTTAAGCTTAGTGATAAACTTGATATAATCCAAACTTAGGGTCATCCGGAATGTTAATTCATATACCCATGTGCATTGTGTCTGTAAATTGCGTGTGTTCTCTGCTCAATTTGTCTTTTTGATGGACGAAAAACCCCATTTTCAGGAAACAACCTTGCTATCTACGGCTAAGACCCACTAATTCAGTCACGGACTGAAAAAAGCCTATAGAAGTTCCTCGCGTCATGACGGGATTCGAACCTGGGCCTTTTTCACTCGGTTTGGGAAGAACGATAATGATATAATAAAGAAAATAAAACGGGCCGTAAGCAGAAGTGTATTAATTGCAGAATAGATATAACATGGGATCGTCAACATGTCTCTCTTTCTTTTTTTTATGCACAGTTAATAAAATTGCATTCTTAATCTATTTCTTATTTGACCTTATTATTTCTGCATTCAATACATTAAAAATAAAACTTTCTAGATAACGGAAAAGTCGAAATCACGGCACCTCGAATCCCCGAAGGTGCCGTTATTTCGAAAATCTACTGTACTATTGAATTATCACGTTGATCAGGAAGAAATCGGAGTTGTTGATCACTTCAGCGATCTGGGGTCATACGTCATGATCATCCACGGGATCATAAAACTAGCATTGTTGCGAAAGTTTTTTGGCTTCTTGGTCTCATTAAACACAGCACCTCGGCATAAATACTGAGGCTGCTACTGTGACCCTTTTCAACCAACTAATTTTACCTGTCGTTGACTGTTGTGCCGTTATTTGGTCTCCGTCCCAGATATCATTTTTGACCTACTCGAACGCATTTCCTTTGTTTTGAGAAACACGTCCAGTTTCATCGCAGAGAAACCTGTAGAAAATAAAGCCTGTACCATATAGCATTAGCTTCGTTTAATTCGTCGTAATTTACGATGTAACCTTTAGTTTTTTAGTCATGATGTTTCATATATAATTTAGTCCACAGTTTTATTGACTCTCTTGCTCTTCTAACTCTTATCCCTTGGCACATTCCTCGAGCAAATTCCCGTCATCAATGCACGTTCTCCTTGCCTCTTCTTAGAACGAATTATTTCATCTCTGAGTCCAGTATTTCACGATATGAAACTAATTATTTTTCACAGGATAGATATTTTTGTTCTAAAAAAAATCAACCTTGTACTAAACAGGATTAATTCGAGTTTCTCTTTTACACCGCACTAGGATCCCACTCGAATCCGACTGCAAGCTGTACATGGGCTTAGGGGTCGTCTGGCTATGCTGCAACCGCCCAGGGCTGTAGTGAGGGTATACACGGGTATACGCCGTATATCCTCTGGAAGTTTTTTGATGAATAGCGTATGCCTTCTGGTTTTAGAAAGGCTTGAAAAAATATATAATTTAATATATATATATATATATTAAATGTAATTTAAAGTCAGAGTTACAGTTGATTGAAAAAATAAAAAAGCAAGGTATGACAAATGCACTAAAACGCGCAAAGTAGCATTAAAGGATGCAAAAGTGTATAAGTATGTAAAAATAGATAAATCTGATAAAGTTTGCATAGATGGAAGTGAAAATTACACAAAGTGTCAAGGACTAGAAGGGTAAGGATAGTAGAAAAACGAGGTACTGTAGATTTGAAAAAGGCTAAGAATGTTAAAGCCGACCGGGCTAGCCGGGTGGGTAAAGTGCCTGCCTGGCAACCCAAAGGTCCCGGGTTCGAATCCCGTCTCGGGCTTGGATCAAAGTACTGCAAAAACCTTGGGAGGTGCATTATGGCCACAGAAGCCGATGCGCCAACAACTACCAAAAAAAAAAAAAAAAAGTTATCTTTCTATATATTAAAATAATTTTCCTCCTAATGATATTTATTCAGCCAATGGGAGAAGAGGGATGCGTGTTACGTGTAATAAGTAATAAATACAAAAATACGTAACAGAAGCTTGTTTTACTGTGGTAAAACAAGGTTCTCTTCAAACGTGGTCACGCGTTATGTTTATCTAACATGAGCACGCGGTACCACTCTTGATTTCCATATGTAGCGTATTTATTTAAATAAACTAAATGCAACATGGCATAATATTTTAAGAGTATAAGATTCTATATCTATATTTATATC
Organism: Mastigoproctus giganteus; assembly: GCF_048544385.1. Lineage (NCBI taxonomy): Eukaryota > Metazoa > Arthropoda > Arachnida > Uropygi > Thelyphonidae > Mastigoproctus > Mastigoproctus giganteus. Next base: position 210,122,046 of record NC_143583.1, read on the forward strand.
TATATAAATACGCTACATATGGAAATCAAGAGTGGTACCGCGTGCTCGTGTTAGATAAACATAGCGCGTGACCACGCTTGAAGAGAAGTTTGTTTTACCACAGTAAAATAAGCTTCTGTTACATATTTTTGTATTTATTACTTATTACACGTGTAACATGCATCCCTCTTCTCCCATTGGCTGAATAAATATCATTAGGATGAAAATTATTTTAATGTATAGAAAGATAACTTTTAGGATATTAACATTCTTTTGCCCTTTTCAAATCTACAGTACCTCGTTTTTCTACAATCCTCACCCTTCTAGTCCTTGGCACTTTGTGTAATTTTCACTACCATCTATGCAAACTTTATCAAACTTATCTATTTTTACATGCTTATATACTTTTGCATCCTTTACTGCTGCTTTGCGCGTTTTGGTGCATTTGTCATACTTTGCTTTTTTATTTTTTCAATCAACTGTAACTCTGACCTTAAATTACATTTAATATATATATATATATACAGTGAAACTTCTCCTCAACAGACATTTTCAAATTCCCCAATTCTCCTCTATTGGTTTTAACGTGTTTGCAGCTTCTGTCTAGCGGACATTCTCTGTAACGGACGCGGACAGGCAATCTGCACTGTTTCGTTTAGATTAGCACTTAATTTGATTTCCCCATAACGGACAGCGGGCGAGCTCACGGCCCTTTTTCTAGGAACTTTTCTTCCACGTATTGCCTCAATCGTGTGTTTATTTTCTATTTCCGATTCTCTGAATTTTATCAAGGTTTACGTCGCGGTTCTAAACCCTTTTTCAAGAATTTTAAGGCACGTGTAAAACTTCTGATGAATTCGGTGTGTGCAGAGGGGGGGGGGGATTTTGTCGGCCTTTTGTCTTTTGAGTTTCAGTTTTCAGTTTTGTTCAGTGTCGTGTAAAGTGCACAATGTCTTCTCGTAAACATTTAACTTTAAAAGATAAAGTCGAACTCATTAATGCGTATGATCGGCAAAAAAATAGTGTTCGCAATCTCGCTGCAAAATTCAAAATCGGGAAGACGCAGGTAAGCGACATCCTAAAGAAAAAAAAAAATGAACTGCTCAAACAATTTTGGCAACACGTAAATGATCAGGTTCAAAAATCATTCCCGAAAACTGTTGGACTTCAAACTGACAATGTTACGTATGAGTGGTTTTGCAAACTGACAATGTTACGTATGAGTGGTTTTGTCGCGCACGTGCTAAAAAAATTCCCATTATTATTAGGGAAAAGGCTTTGGAGGTTGCGAAATCTATGGGAGTAAAGGAGTTCAAAGCTTCTGCGGGATGGCTAGACAAGTTCAAAACTCGGCATAAAATTTCTTGGAAAACCGTAAGTGGTGAAGGTGGATCTGTTGATACTGGGGTTGTAACAGAGTGGACCGTCAAATTGGAAGATTTATGTTGTCGTGATTTTGAAGCTACGGATATTTACAACTGTGACGAAACAGGGTTGTTTTTTAAAGCTCTTCCTGAAAAAACAATGAGTCTAAAAAACGAAAAGTTCCAGGGCGGAAAAATTTCTAAGGAACGCTTGACTGTACTATTGTGTACAAATATGCTGGGAGACTTTGAACAACCTCTTGTTATAGAAAAACCACAAAATACTCGTTGTTTCAAGGGCATAAAGTTGAATCTTTTGAATGTTGACTGGAAGTCTAATAAAAAAGCGTGGATGACACGAGATATCATGAGCGAATGGATAAGTCACTTTAACCAAAACATGATTCGTCAAAACAGAAAAATTATTCTTTTCATGGATAATGCTGCATCTTACCCGCACATTGAATTGTCCAACATTCAAATCGTTTTTCTGCCACCAAACACATCTGCAGAGTGTCAGCCCTTGGATCAAGGGATAATAAAAAATTTTAAACTTCACTACAGAAAACGTGTTTTAAGACATCTCATTGCAAACATGAACGATGTAACATGTGCGAGTGACCTTGCAAAGAAACTCAGCATCCTAGATGCGATTCAATGGATTTCCTCTTCAGTAAACGCAATTAGAAAACAAACTGTCGTGAACTGTTTTGTAAAGTCTGGCTTCTCAAACGAAAAAATTGAAGTTGTGAACAGCAATGTGGAGCACCAAGAAGAACAAGAACTTCAACATCTATTGATAATGTACGATACTTCCGCTACAAGTGACCCTGGCTACAAAGATATAGCCTCGAACCTCACTACAGAAGATGGTGCTCTAGATATCAACGACATTATCATCGATATTTTTCAAGAAGTTCCTCATGAGGATGAAGAAATGGAAGGAGGTCATTCTGTCGAAGAACATATTAACGACGAACCACCGATGAAAATAGAAGCGCTCATACAAATCAATCGTTTAAAAATGTTTTTCGCCGCTGAAGAAGATACTGAAGGACTTTCGATGGTTTCTTCACTCCAAACAAATGTTGAAAACAAAATTATCAGCCGGAAGAAGGTGCAGAAGAAAATAAGTGATTACTGTATGTATTTTTCTTAAGATAAAGTCATAATATGCATAGCACAATTGTATGTATATTATTTACAAAAATATTGTTCAAAATCTGTATATATTTTAATTTAATTTTACATTAAACGTTTAACGATTTTTCTTTCTTTCTTTTTTTTTTTTTCTCCCTCAGACTTCTTGTTAGCGGACACTTCTCTCTTACGGACACTTTCTCGTTCCCTATGGCTGTCCGTTAAAGGGAAGTTTCACTGTATATTAAATTATATATTTTTTCAAGTCTTTCTAAAACCAGAAGATAAAGGCACTCACTGATGAAAAGCCAACTAGCTTTGAAACGGTCCGTCTGTGCGGTGGCGCCCACAGAGAATAAATAACAATAGTCTTTTCTATTAATGAAGCGTTACTTATTCGGGGTAGTGCAATACTTAGTAACTCTTTGTAATACAATATGAGATACAGATGAAATGATGCCTTTCACACTACGATCGTAGTTTTTCTTTAAGAGTTGTCTATGGTTTATCTACACCGTTATTATATAGATATAGCAACGTATTTATGTATTCATAGCTGAGGAAGAGATACACAGTGTCGAAAGCTTCAGTATTTTATTTTATCAAAAAAAGCGAGCGCAGCGAGCACGGGGCGAAGTCCCGTAGTGACGAATTGCAAAGCCAATTTGGAGGTGAAGGAACTGTAAAGTAAAACGATTAATACCAAATGATTAAACAAAATAAAGCAAAATATAATAAAAGGTGGTAGAGCTGTCATCAGATATTGGTATACATACATATACTGTATACCCTCTGGAATTCAATTAATAGGCCTGATATGCACAGTATACGATCTGCTTTTCGTAATATTCATAATAGAGTATACCGTCTGCTAATATTACGAGTACAGCAATGGGTGAGCCAATAGCATTTGTAGCACGTTACCCATGAAAAAAAAAAAGAAAAAGAAAAGAAAAAAGGAAATTGTGGTTGGATCCATCCGAAAAAGAGTACGTGGCGCCATTCCTCATCAATCCAATTCAGATGTTTGAAAGCTCACATTCTTATAACTCTGCGATGTCAGGAACTCAATGGATCACAAGTAACACACCATGAGTCTTCTAGCATAGTCCATATCTGTACAGATGATTTCGACTCCTGAATTTGCATATCATCAGCCTGTATTTGTTGCAGACCATCTTAATTTATATCGGGATATCAATCCTTGAACGTGTGTTGCCATTATGGCCACAGTAGATATCAATAAAGAAAATCGTGTAGTGATCCCGATAGCTGTTTTGATCTGTGTAATTGATTGAAGAAGAGTAAACAAGAAACAAAATGATAGGGGATCTATGGGAAACAATTTCATTTTTTTATTTGGAATAGGGCAACATTATGATAACATTCACAATATTTGTGAATACACCAGTATTCACAAATACAAAATAAGAATTTACGTGAATGCACAAAAATCAAAATGCAACTGCTTACAGCTTTGAACAACATATAATAACATGAATAACAACGTAAAAATTGTAAGGCTAAATACCCTTGGTCTTAACTGAACTAATATGTTAATAGTACAATTTTAAAAAATAATAAAAATTACTTTAGCAGACAGTTAAACAATGAAAGCTCCAGGTCCTGATGGTATTTCTCCACTTGTTCTTAAAACCTGTGCTCCCGAACTTACTCCTGTTCTTTGCCACCTTTTTTCACTTTCTTATTCCAAAGGTGTTTTTCCTTCTGCTTGGAAATTTGCTCATATCCAGCCAGTTCCTAAAAAGGGTGTCAAATCCCTCCCATCCAATTATCGTCCCATTGCAATTACTTCTACTCTTTCCAAAGTAATGCAGAAATCAATTAACCACCAACTCTTAAACCACCTAGAAACCTTCCGTCTGATCAACGATCGCCAGTATGGATTCCGTCAAAGTCGATCCACTGGTGATATTCTGGCTTATGTTACCCATTTATGGACTAATTCAATGGAAAAGTTCGGTGAAACACAAGCAGTTGCTCTTGACATCTCAAAGGCTTTCGATCATGTTTGGCATAAAGGTCTTCTAAACAAGTTTCCATCTCATGGTTTTCCAACTGTTTTTTTGTAAATGGTTATCCAGTTTTCTCTCTGAACGCTAACTGAGGTTGATGGTAGATGGCCCTCTGTCTTCTAAGTTCTCCACGAATGCTGGTGTTCCCCAAGGTTCAGTTCTTTCCCCCACTCTTTTCCTCTTGTATATTAACGACCGTCTTCCATTGACTGGAAATCCTATCCATAGTTTTGCCAATGATAGCACATTGCATTCAACTTTCCATTTTGAGAAACCTTGTCCTGCTCAATCAGCTTCAACTTCTCGAATATCCGCTACCAATTCCTTAAATGCCGATCTCCAGGTAATTCTCCAGTGGGGCAAAGATAACTTGGTTGATTTGAATCCTTCTAAAACTCAGTCTTGTCTTATATGTCGCAAAAAGGATTGTTCTGCTCCTATGCTTATCTTTGGTGACACTCCGATTTCTAGGCAAAATAATATATCTTTTTTTAAGAATTACCCTGACTTCTAATCTCTCTTGGCACAAGCACATTACAAATATTGCTTCCTCTGCATCTAAAAAAAACTTGGTTTTCTCTTTCGCTGTCGGCGTTACTTTTCTTCCAAACAGCTGCTCACTCTGTATAAATCGCAAATCCGCCCTACCGTGGAATATTGTTCCCACACCTGGGGTGGTGCCCCCAAAACCTCTCTCAGGCTTCTTGATTCCGTTCAGAAGAGGGCAGTTAGGTTAATTAATGATTCATCTCTAACACTCTCTCCACTCCCTGTCTCATAGACGTATTGTTTCTGCTGCATGCCTCTTCTACAGATACTTCCATGGGCACTGTTCTTCTGAATTGGCTTCTATAATTCCCGCTCTCTCTTTCAAAACAGTCCGAACACGTGCCGCCACCAGCCAACATCCATTTACTGTCCAACTTCAAACTCACAGAACCAACTTTTCACCTTCCTCATTTATTCATTCAACTGCCGTTTTCTGGAACAACCTTCCTTCATACGTATTTCCTGAAAATTACAATCTACACAAGTCCAATGTCAACAAATATCTTCTTTCGTGTTCTTAACCGCCAACCGAAGCACGGTACTAAGTACTATCGGTTCTAATACCTCTCGTGTTTGGGGTTTTCATAAAAACAAAAAAAAAAAAAAAAAATATCCTGTGAGGAATAGTTAGTTTCATATTGTGAAATACCAGACTCAGTAATAGCAATACAGTAAAGTAGTATTATTATTAACAGTATTGCTAATACTATCTCTGCAGAGCAGAAGAATGCACTTGGCAACACGCACCGAATGAAACTGTATACCTAAAACGTCACCTAAGATATAAGATAATTAATGAAATCGCAGAATGGGATGAAGGTGAGATGAGGAGCCAAAATACAATTAATTTAAAATAATAATAATAATAATAATAAACGCACGCACACAGATGATTTAAAATCATTTTATTTTTTAATTATCTAAATTAACAATTTTATTTTTAATTTAGAAAAAACATACATAACAGCGATCCATTATTATTCATATTCATTTTATATCAATCAATTATACATAAAAAACGTAAGTTAAATTTCAAATGGGTAAAATTATAAATTTAACAAAATTAAAAAAAATTCTGATTCCATAATTTCTTTGAATTTCGTTGCGTTTTTTTAATTTTCTACTTAAATTACGCACATACTGTTTTATTCATAAATATGTCAAGCCGTATTTTCGCTGAATTGGATCCAGTTACAGATTGTTATTTTGATTACTGTAATTTTTGCTAACTGGTGCACCCCCCCCCAACAAAAAAACTCATGGAAAAATGAAATTTTCCTTCATAATAATAATAATCTCTATTTACAATATGGAATAGTGAGATAAGACCAGAGGAGTTTACAAGACAGAGATTACAACATTATTTTCGTATTTTGTGGTAAATATGGCTTCAAACAGTTGGGGCTCATGGGTGGTCTCATCACTCTTTAGAAACCCCTTTCCCGCTTGGTATAATGGTGAATAATAACGTAATAACAAGTGGGTATTTCTCACCATTTTTTTTATTTCAGAATTAATGAAGTTTGCATTTGTACAAATGACTTCACCTACTGCCTCGTTGACATCCAAGAAAGCTGCACGAACCTTCTGGTATGACTCAGTGTTGTGAAACGCTACGTGAACTTTCGCAGATCTGTGCAATCCTATTGCTACTGCGCACTGGCATTCTCGGTGGAAGTTTTACATGGAACGATCGATACCTATTGCATCACTTCTGGATCTCATATAAACAAATGGCACATTCAGCCTCATGAAGCTGCCGATAAGGCTTAGTCACAAATATAAATTATTTCAAGAAATGTAGTAGTTTCCCTCAAACACCAAATGCATGTTCAGTTTTCAGAAATTTCGATCCTGACTCACATTATGTCTATCAAATGGATAAATTTCATGGATTCCCAGGGCTGGTGCTATCATTAGGTCAACTAGGCATCCGCCTACCGCAGACTTCTGAGGGCAACAGTTTTATATAGATTAATTTTTAACCCATGAAAAAAATGCACCATTGTCATTTATGCTTTTCATTTTTTCTACAAGACATCTACTTTTGAAAATTGCAATTGGCAATTTTTTTGAGTAATTCAAGTAGCCTTGCCTAGAGCGAAAAATAGCCTGGAACTGTCACTGTGGATTCCCTCTCTTCAATGAAGTAGATATTTTTTGAAAGTTCAGCGCCATCTCATCTTAAATATTCTTTTATGATTTCGTGACGATGTCATCATCAAAATTTTCAATAACATACCGATATATTTCATCACACATGCGTATAAATTTTAAAAACGAAATGCATTAATGGTTTAGTGGATAACAAGCTTCTTAATTTAGAGTTTATGTACTCCACTCCGATCCTTATAGTGGAACTGACTTGACGCTGTTGCCATATTAGATCATGAAATGTAATTAGATTATATCCAAGTGGTATTTTAAGAGTGGAATATGCGACAAACTGGTAACTGGAGCCAAAAAATATTTCAAGAACACGGTACGGTAAATTAACCTAAATCCGTCCTAGAAACTGTTTACACGTACAAGACGTGTATGCAGAAAACAAAAGCAAAGTTGCCGTAGCAATGAGCGTACAGGTACACTCCAAACATAAAGTCACATCTTAGAGGGCTGTAGAAGATCCTTCTCTTACTTTCACATTTTAGAACGGTTTCACAATTTATTGATTTTTTTACTTAGACATTGTTATTGTTATTATAATTATTAAAAAAAACCTTTTTCTCCTTTATACGGGATTTTTTTGCCCCGTGATGGGTACTGGTACCAAGTGCATGGGGTGGTTGGTTGTGTCCGATTATTATTATTGATTATTGTTAGTGTTGATCGAGGAACTGTCTTACTATCCTACAGGTGTTCAGGATTGCGGCTTTCTGCAGTTCCATTTCAGTGTTCCTTCTGTTGCTAGGTTATTTCGTAGTGTGTTCGCATGATGAATGTATTTATTTCGATGCCCTGCTTCATGCATTGGCGTGTTCTTCCTTCCTGGGTGGTCATTAACGCAGTTTCGCAGGAAGCACTTCCGGTTGGTTGGGTGGGCTCGATGGCCTTGCCTTGTGGTAGCCATACTGGGGAGTGTCACTTGCTCCACAATCTTCCTCGGGAGACAGTCTCCGACATTTCGAACCGATTCCTCTGCCAATGACTTTATCTTGCGCCACACTCGATGCAGTATGGTTATTACTTCTCTTCGATCTATGGAGGTGGACCTGTTTAACTTCTTCTTACGTCCAGTGAGTGTTAGTTCTTTGGAGCGACACTAGATGGCGCCATTATCTCCCCCAGCCGTCACTTCGACCTTGTAGGAGGAAGGTCTGCTGAAGCGACTTTCGCGATGTTTATTATTATTATTCTTATTGAAGTTTATTAGTTTTCTATTATTATATAGGTTTCTGCTCCTCCTCCTTATTATTCATTTGAGTTATTGGATATTTTTTTCTTTTTTGAGGATTTAATTTTGTTTATATTTTGATAATCTGAAACACTTTTTTGCACTTGTTTATTTCAAAGAATAAAAAAGGTCTGATGAGTGAAATGCAATAATCTCCAACTCGATTCTGGTTTTGTAATGACCACTGAAAGACAAAGGAAATCGTTGTAGAGGAAATTTGAACTTTTCTATAGTGTAGAATTCTTAAACTTACAAATGAAATATAGCTGCGTACGATTGGAAAAGGATTGGAAAAGGCTGAAATCAGAAAAGGGAGCATTTACGCAGCCAGGATTGGTTCTACCGCCAATAAACAAAGTTGGGTTGTTGTCTTTTGGTGCAAGGGCGACTTAGGCCATATTGCACTAATCAACGTTATGAATGTTACACATGCACAGTGACTGTTATGACAGACAAAGTTACGTCGCTTCACCTGTAGAGCGTTTAGAATCTGTTTATTACTGACAATGTCTAAAAATCATAAGTTCAACAAATGATTTTTCTGCAGTTTTATTCTGTAATCTTTAATTCAGTTTAGCTGACTTTTTTCTTTGTTTCTCAGGGCAGCTTTAAAGTTATTTGACGAAAAGTAACAAAGGTACATTCCGTTATTATTATTTTTTTTATTATGACTAAAAAAATGGGCTTAGGCCTCAGACTCCGGGAAATTTACTAAATGAGCAATTGTTCGTCTATTATTATTATTATTAGCCGTAAGGTGCAAGGAAGCCTGAGGCTTATGCTGCACCAGCCAAAAAACAATGTTTCAGAATTACAGAGAGAGAGAGAGAAGTACAGGGAATCACAAAGAAAAAGAAGAATGATGATATCCAGCTCAGGACCCTGGGTGTGTCAAGCCCATACTCACCAGATCCCGATGTGAGCCCCTGGGGTTATTATTTCTCTCTGATGGGGGGGTATACCCCATGCTGGTACTGGTACCAAGTGGTACCAGTACCAGCATGGGGTATACCTCCCCCAACCAACTGGTACTGGTACCAAGTGCACAGGGTGATGTTATCAGGGCCGCGCCGTATATATTGGCCGCCCGTGTTCAAAAAGGAAAAATATGCAGCCCCGGAACATTGTAATCGTCCCCCCACCACCAAAAAAATAAATAACATTTTATCGATATTAGAATTTATAAATAATATTTACATTTTTATTTTTTTACATTTACATTTTTCCTTATCACGCTTTATTCATGCTACACATATTTGAACATGAAAAGGTAACATAAAATTAAGACAGCTTTGTGGAATAAATTTTATCGAAATTTGTTATGTATGTTTTAAATAATATCACTTAGTTCTGAAAAAAAATCGTGAAAACAGATATTAATAATAATTGTTATAGAAATACATAATAATAATAACCTTAATTTATAACTAAACATAATTACATGTATAAAGTTTAATTCACGTATTATTACATTTAACTTATAAAATAAATTGAAATAAAATGACTAGATATTAAATAAATTGAACTTTTCGAGCTTTCAGTTCTGAAAAATTTTTTTTATCACGTCGTGCATTATCTAAACTTTCAGCTAAATCGTGTTCTATCGAGACTAGTTCTAAATTATCCAATCTGTCTTGGGACATTGTACTACGATTATTTTTAATATCCTTGTAGGCTGCATTTTAGACAATGTCTGGCCATTATATTTTTAAATATTACTTTTTTGATCTTAACTCCATAAATTTACATCTGTCATTTCGACTGATCTCAACTGTTGTTTTAGGTTTCGATGTAATGAATGAATTGAACTGCTTTTAACTTGGGTTCTAAATTTTTATTTAATTATTTTCCTTTTATTACTTACCTGCTGACCAGAGCTACTAATACATTATTTTTTAATACATCACAGAAATACAAAAAGAATTGGGAATCAATAAAAAATTTGGAAGACTCTGTGACTAAATTTTGATTGTTTTTTTTGCTGAATTAGTTATTTTCTTTAACAAAAGGAATTTAGCATTCTTTCATTAAGATCACTATTTGAGTCAGCATTACAATAAAAAAAAAAAAATTTTAAATCACACTATATAATTGAAATTCTTTTTATTTATGAATTTTCTCGTTTCATATGAAAGATATTTGAATTACGTGTAGTCCAATGCAAATTAAATTAGTAATATCTTCACATGTAATATATATAAAAATTTATATATATACGTCCTGTAATATATATAAAAAAGGCATGCTAATTTAATTCATAAAATTAAAAGCAAGACTAAAGACTTATATGCCCAGTACAAGAAACAAAAATAAATAAATTAATAATAAAAATAATAACCCCACAGTGGTTATTATTTTTATTATTAATTAAAATCTTATACAGACCACTTGTCGCCTTTTTTGAATACCAGAAGTAAGTTATTGTTATGATTAGCCATATGGTGCAAGGAAAGTCTGAGGCTTATGCTGCACCAGCCAAAAAAAAAAAAAAAAAAATTTCTGAGTTACCTTGAGAGATTAACCTGACTGAAATGCTTTGGGTAAATGCCCAGTCTCAGAGATAAGTTGCAAATATGAAGAATGGCAGGATTAAGAGTAGTGACAGACTTTTTCCAAAATACGGTTGGTGTGTTTTTTTTTTTTTTGGTAGTTGTTGGCGCATCGGCTTCTGTGGCCATAATGCACCTCCCAAGGTTTATGCAGTACTTTGATCCAAGCCCGAGGCGGGATTCGAAACCGCGACCTTTGGGTTGCCAGGCAGGCACTTTACCCACCCGACTAGCCTGGTCGGCGGTTGGTGAGTCTTCTGGGGCTATTGTATTGTCATTTTTCATATTCTTCAATGTTGAGTTTTGGTTATCCTCATTGATCAACAGATCTTAACCAGGAAATGAAACAAAATGCTCCGTATCAATGGTCTCAATCCTTGACAAATGTTTGGCAAATACTTCAGTGTGGAATTCATCAGACAATAGAATTAAAACCAAATTATGGAGCTATATGTTATTTATCATTAAGGTATATAAATAAATTTTCTGTTTATACTCCAGGACAACCAAACGGTCAGGAGTTTACAAGATACACAGAATACAAGAAACAGCACCCTATTCAGCAGTCACGGGCTTGAACCCCGGTCACTCAAGGCACGTGTACTTATGTACCCTCAAACCTGAACACTAGACTACGGCGGCCTAATATGTAGTTCAGAATGGTCAGCTAATCCAGTATTGATCAATTAATATTGCTTTGATACAAGTGATCTCTAAAAAAGAGAAATCATGACACAATTTTCCCCAGAAAAATCACAGGCAAGCCAAATTCATATTTTTCACTTTTTGTTTTTCCATAATTTACAAGACAGACTGAATAAGCACTTTTTGCACATGTGCTTGGTACTAATGGTTCCCAAACCATTCTAAGTCAAATAAAACTTGTTTTAGCATAAAGATTTTGTAGAACGTTTTCCTTATGAAATACCAAATAGACTTCAGTAAAGCAAAATATTTGATACACTTCTCAATGTATTCAACAATTCCTTTGATGGCCATTTTAATCCATACTCTCTCTCACATTAACATCATACAAAAATTTGTATGATGTTAGGCCTAATAATTTTGGGCCTAATAATAAATCTTTACATGTTTCACAATTATTGCTCTTTAAAATATTTCTAGCTAGGTAACCTGAGACATGTGACAATACATTTTCATCATAGATATCCATATCCTCACAGTACCTGGGCAATTATAACTCTTTCACTTTGTCAGTGAGGCTCTGGCTGACTTGACTTGATTTCAGAAACAGTAAAGATGTTACGACATATTTCATGGAATAATTTAATTATTTCATAAACTATTACTTCGATTAATATCAATACACTATTCATATGAATTAATGTAATAAGTCATGAATTAGTTATTAATTAGCTATTCAGTATTTTTTTTAAACATTTCATTAAACATTTCCAAGTTCTATCAATTCTGATAAATTACCTTAAATTTTCTTTCGGAAATCGGTACAATCGAACTCCAGATTTATCGCACACGAAACACTTATTTCTGTGCATGATGTCAGCAGATAATAATAGTTTTAAAAAAAGCACAAATAATTATAATAGTAAAAAAAATAAAAAATAGCTCGTAAAACAAAACTGCTACGTTCAACGGACACTACAAATCAAGGCATAGAAGCAATCACGTGGTAGAAACTTTATTAGCGTTGAGCATGCGCATTATTACTCAGTGAGTTATGATGGTCACAGATCGCCGCGTTAGTTTCATGTCCTGAAAGTGAGGGCGCTGGGAGTAATTGAGCAAGTGTCCACTCTGTATCTTCTCTGTGGCCCTGGGTGTTATGTCCATCTGCTATTACTATTGGTTGAGAAGCTCTGACTGTTCTACAAGTGACTTGCGATTATCTGGAGTTCCTTGTAGAGAGTTTCTTCTCTGGGAGACATGACGTAGCAGAGTGGTCAGGAGCGCAAGTGCGATAGTAGACGCTCCTTGAAGGTACCTGAGTTCAAGCCCATGACTGCTAAATACGATTAACAATTGTATTGATTGATTTACTGTAAACCCCACTGATCTTGTGGTCGTGCTGGAGTATTAACAAGAACCTATTGCTGCTAGGCTCTTATGTCAAGTCTGACACGGTGATCGGGATGGTCGCTACTATTATTATATTTTTAATCTGACGCCAGGCAAAACGGAACTATAGCGAAAAACTAACTGATTCTAATTCGAAAATGCATTAATCTCCAATTATCGGCCATGAAAATTCCTGCGAATTAATATTGTATCTCTTCCCACGACTAGCATCATTTACAGTCCAGTAAACATACCCGCTAATTTTCTTATAATGACCTTTTTAAATCAGTTTTCGTTTTTTTTTTTTTTTTTTATGTAAACCCCAAACACGAGAGGTGTTAGACCTATAGTACTTTGTACCGTGCTTGGGTTGGAGGTTGAGAAGACGAAAGAAGATATTTGTTGATATTGGACTTGAACTTCTGTAGATTGTAATTTTCAGGAAATACGTATGAAGGAAGGTTGTTCCAGAAAATGACAGTAGAATGATTAAACGAGGAAGATGAAAAGTTGGTTCTGTGAGTTTGAAATTGGATAGTATATGGATGTTGGCTAGTGGTCGTGGGTGTTCGGACTGTTTTGAAAGAGAGAGCGGGAATTATAGAAGCCAATTCAGAAGAACAGTGCCCATGGAAGTTTAGATTTAGTTTTGCCAAGCATAGGTTCTTAAACTTTTTTTTATCTGCGACCACTTTTCATAAGACAAAATTATTAGTGAACCACACTTTAAGAATGGCTGGTGTATAACAATTTCAATAGTTCTATAATAAATATTTAATTTAATCACGTTGATCAATGTTTGCTGCAACCCCCAGAATCTTTTTCGCGATCCCTCCGGGGTTTGCAAAATTATTTTAAAAATACACTTCAAGTGTAAAACCTTATGTGAGTTGTCATGTAACGTGAAACCTTTAATTTTTTCAATTACATTACTTGGATGGGAGGGGGAAGAAAAAAAAAACAAGTTATGAAAAATAACAACTTGTAACCTGTCACTCTACTTTTCGTAAAGGTTGCTTTTTAAGCCTATTATTTAGGTTAAACAAGAAAATCAAAGAGAATCATGATTTTTTAACTCAGTTTAAGTAATAAATAGATTCTAAACGCTACACGGGTATAGCGACGTCATTGGGGGTACAGAAATTTGTGTGACGTCACTATAAAGTGCATATCTTTTGGGTTGGATTTTTATACAATGGCTGGCACACTCCTGCTGTAGTGGAATATAATCAAATCAAAAAACTAATTCATATATAATGATAATTATTATACAATACACTAATATTATTAATATATAATTTATATATTAAGCTATAAAAGTTAAATTTACCAGAAAAAGGTTAAAATAGCTTACATGTTTTAAAGAATTAAGAATAGCAGGCGTTTCCTCTTCACGAGCCACCAGAATTCTTCAGCACACAAAGATCTGTAATGACAATACCGAAGGGTACAAAGAAACCAAAATCTGACTGACCTGCGCACTGCGAGTTGCCGCGCGGAAGGGTTTTAGGGCGGTAATTTGTTTGTGATTGATAGTTAACTTAAGAACACATGGGTGAGGTGCTAATGTTTACCTCTGAGTGCTGAACTGAGAGGAGGTAGTGGAGGGGAAGAGAGCAGGGGCCATCCCCATTCAAACATTACAAGCTACAGCTGGATAGCCATTCCCTCTGGCCTGCGATTAATTAGTTTGGAGGAAAACCTTGAATAACGAAAGCTTCCTTATACTGTATTTCTTAACTATATGCTTATCTTCTGGTATGTTCTTATATTTTTCGGCATTTGCAGCCTAGCTTGTAAAAGGCACGCCCCTATTGGCAAGTGGGGTGCTGAAATAGGGTGGGGAGTTCGATTTTTCTTTTCTTTTCTGATGGTGGAATGTTTCGAGATATTATATGATCTTATTAGTCCGGTGATACTTGTTTTACCCTTTACAACGTCCAGTGATCTGAATGTTCAGCTTTTATTATTGCATATCACTTAATAATGCAGGTTTTCTACAGTTCTCCACCTGACTGTTTGTGTTTGCTTTCGCATCATGTCCTTGCCGGTAGCCCAGTGATTATAATCAGTTCATTTGACAAGCATTTGGCACTCGAACTCAGGCCTTTTCCGCACTTGGTGAAATAGGTCTGAGTTGGAATCCCCTCAGTGACGCAAGAATTTTTATGAACTCTTTTCACGCCGCAGCTGAGCTAACTCGGTCTCAGGCGGGGATTTTGCAGTTTTTCCTCCCTCCCGAGAACTCTTGGTTTTCACTTTAAGCCATAAACTAAATGAGCGTCGAGGTTACAGACATATTTTGTACTGCTAATCAAAAATATAAATCTCAAAAGATAAAAAACAAACAAAAAAAAAACAGTCTGCTGAACTGTACAAAATAGTTCAAGGTAAATTGGGGACGAGATCTACCACTGTTAACTAGAAATGATTCCACGAGATTCCAAATAAAACATGTTTCATATTTAATTGAAAAATACTTTCTGCAGAAATAATAATTCACTAAAAACCAGTTCCGAAAGGTCATAACGAATATGAAAATATTTATCTGAATCGAACAAATGTAAATCTTTAATTCATTTAAATGAAATTTAGAGCAAAGGCATAACACAATCAAAAATGTCTGATTAAAAATTGAGTCTTCGTACGCCTTATTTTTTTTATAAATTTATTATTATTATTTATTTATTTTTCACAGCTGGGATGTTTACATAATTTTACACGTATAGCCCGTAGAGGATGACAACATCCATGGTCTAATTTATTTCAGGAAATTCTCTTCAGTTCGACATTATTTTGAATCCGTTACTTCGAAGACAAAAGTGTTGCGTTTACTCTGGGTTAAACAAAACAAAACAAAAAAAAGAGTAACCGGTCGCATAGCACTTAGGACAACGCCCCTGTCGGTAACAACTTTCCTTTCGCAGTCTGGTTGAGTCCACTAATAGCAGAAGGAGTTCCGTGATCGACGTTGCAATAAAACCGGTAGAGAAAGGCCATTAGACGTAGTTTGGGACGCTAATACCGGAAATTATAGTAGCAAGGCCAAACGGTTGGTTCATAGAAATGTTATCGCACCCCTCCTTAAAACTAAAAGGGGATGTCCCTCGTCCGTTGTTTTCAGCCTCAAGGTCACGTTCATGGTTATTAAAACCTTTCGAGGGCTGCCCCAATAGTTCCTCGTTGTAAATGCTTTCAGGAAGTTCTTAACCGAAGCATTATCTTACAAAGATGGCCAAGGTCGTTGCGTGATCCCTGTTTTACATAATTAGCGTTAACATCAACAAAAGACCATCTGAAGCAGTAGCAGCGTGGACAATTGAGTAAAACTCCTTACATTTTGGTTAGATTGTCTAGAACTGATCCAATTAACCAGGAATATACAGCAAAAAGCACTGACTGTAGGAGTAATTGAAAATGGGTCAGCGCCAAGTGAAAACAACGAAGTTGCTCTTGCCATTAGGTTGATCTTGTGAAAGATGGCAAAATTAAATAAATACATTTTAATAAGTGAATGTTTTAAGCACTTCTGCTTTTAAGTAAAGCGTCTACTTGACTTCCTTGTTTATCCGTCCACGTGCAACAACTCGACTCCTAGTAGTAGTAGTAGTAGTAATAATAATAAACGTCAGCTTATTGGTGGTAGTAGTATTTTGTTTATAATATCAGTATTACTATGTTATCTATTTATTTTTATTTATAATAGTAGTGTTTAATAAAATATATCCTATATTTTATTTAATTAATACAATATGAATTTCTTGTTTCTCCCTAACAAATAGTGTCTAGAATGCTGAAGGATTAATGATTTAGGGTATTGGAAAGTATATGGAGCGGAGATAGCCCCTGATGGGTTTAGGATACTTTTCTCTGAATGTTTTTTCTGCCATCCCAGGATTCATAAATTTATTTCTTGGGATAAGTTTACACATTTTATGTCTCCAATTTTAATGAAATTTGGATAGGGAGTTCTGCTTTTAAGCCACATTTAAAATTAAGTTGGTTGTTGAGTGCGAAAAGCAGAGAAAAACATAAATTTCCTTTATTGCGAATACGTTTAAAAAACTTATTCTTTAATAGAAAAAGAATAAGTTTAGAATTAAAGATCGATGCTGTTTTTAATTCGCACATGTATTACAGTCTGGTAGAATTAATGTTGTTTTTCAGTCACATAATTTTTAGTGTGCGTGGTAGGGTAATGCGGATTTGTAAAATTGATTTTCCGGTCGAAAATTGCAAGTATAAGAAGGTCTTGTATTGTTATGTAAGCAAGGACCAAAATATTCACCACAGATGCGCAGTTTTTATTCGTGCACGAAAACGCCAACTTGTAGCGTAATTACTCTTCCGGTTTGTGCCCCATTTTCAAGGACACCTGGGGCGAAGTACGTCCACAGGAGGACCCTCGTTCTGAACGCAGTAACACAGACCTCGGTGACATTTGTGGGACAAGTGGCACACCCAGCAAATGCATGTGTTTCGTAATTGAAAAACACCAAGTGGTCGAGCTGGGAGCAGCCTCTGAAATGTTGACAACCGTGAGTGGGCATTGGTTCACTTGAGCGAAGTGGACTCGTGCGCTTCATTTTTTTTTTTTTTTTTTTAACTGTAACTAGTCAAGTTCGATGAAGGAATGCATGCTGTCAAGAAAACTGAGAGATTTGTTACGTGTGACACGTTCAGCCTCTTGATTTCAGAGATCAGCTACCGAATAGAAGTCCTCTCCTGCCAACACATCAAAAAAGTTCCAATCAGTCAGTACGTCAAGCGTTATTCATTTGGTTCCTTGGACTGTCTTTATGGTTATGCCCGTGACTGTACCTTTCAAAAGGTGTTAAGGAATTTTTCATAGGAAATCACTGTCTGTAGCGTCCACACCCGACTATTTTGCATAAATAAACGTTTATCTCTCTGGATCAACGACTTCCTGTAATACGTTTCTATTGTGTGAGCTGCAATCAAACAAACGAACAAGGTCAGTGCAGTTAAATCACCTCGTACAAATCAAAGATATATTCCAAGGGCGTCCACGGAAATTCTAGCAGGTTGGGTCGGAATTTTACCGATAATGAAACGTAATTATAACGAATTTACCAATTACAGGGCGTTGTTTTACCCTCCTCTACAGCACTTACCAACGAGATTGGTTTCACCACAACGAAATCTTTCAATAATACAATTAAACCTATTGTTGTCTGTTTGTTTTTGGTGACCAGACTTCCTCCTCCCACTCCATAAATACCTACTCTGACCTTACACTGTGAATAACGTGCGTGCCTGCTCCAATAAGCGAGAGACCATGAGGGAGTAGAAAGGGTCAGTTCAGCCCCCCTTTCCGATTACAACTCCTGGCGAGGTACTTGTCCTTACAGTACAGCTGTCTTGAATTACACAGTTAGAAATACGGGACTGTATTCTTAGAAATAATGCGTGACGCGTTAGGAATTAATATACCGTTACTGTATACAGTAGACACAAAACTCAAATGATTGTCAAGGTTGTAATGATCATATTGTAATAAATATTTCTTATTAATGCGAATGTTCATCGGGATTTATAAGGTTATCAAACTGTGGAACGATTAGGAAACAGAGTGCCTTTCAGACCACATAAATGAAGGCAATATAATTTCTCATGACAGAAATTTCTCTCATCATCAACTGTAATCGGGCCCATGCCTCTCTAAACGAGTGGCAGATGGTGATCAAATATACCAACTGCGCTGCTACCTCTGTTTAACTTTTCCTGAATTCATTAAAGCATCCTCTGAGTTAATCACTTCTGTATCTAAGAGGGCTGTGTACAATAAAGAATGATCATAATATTTCATGAACAACCGTTCTGCTTGCTATTTCTAGCTGAGCTGCGCAATTTAAGACCAACCAAGCTAGCTACATCACACAACATCTACGCAGTTAACTCGTACGCACGGTGTGATCTTGGAGGGCTGGTTTCGCTTGCGCGTTTTTGTTTTTTTGAAATTTTGATTCATCAGAAGAAGCGCATGAAATGTTAAAAAGGACTTATGGTGAATCTGCGCTTCCATATAGCACAGGTAGTTTAGAAAGTTTAAGATGGGCGTGATTCAATCACAAAAATCGGGGGTCCTGAAACTCCAACCATTGCTGTCACCACAGAAACCATAAACTCCGCTTCTGTAATCGTAAGTGAAGATCGTCGTATAACATCTCTGCCAGTCGTAAGGCAACTAACTGGCAGAGATGATGAGAATATCAGTAGGAAGCACACGTGGTATTCTTCACGACTATTTGCATTTGACATATGTTTGTGCACGCTGGGTTCCAAGACCACTCACACCTGAGCAACAGCAAGTTGGTGTGGAGGTTTGTCAGGAGTTGCAACGGATGGTTACTGAAGATGGTGAGGTTCTGCACAAGGTGGTAACGGTGGATGAGAAATAGTTTTATCACTTCGACCCAGAGAGCAAGCAACAAACTCTGTTTAGAAGCTAAGTCTTCGCAACACCGAAAAATGCAAAAAGAAGTTACATCTACCCCTACACAGCAAACATTTGCTAGGAGGGTAAACATAACAATAACAGATTAATATAAAGAATATAGATCAAATTCATTACAGCAAGCTAAGACAATGTTCAGTATAAATGTTCTAAATAAATTCAGCATCCCTCGAAGCACAGTGCGGGTGAGCAGGCAAGTTATAGAAGGCTGTCTGGAACAGGAACAGGAGGGGTGTGCAGTTTGTCCTCAAAACAGAAGCCTACGGAGAGCGGAGGAGACTTGAAAGATCTAAAATTGCAGTATTGCGTAGGTATCCGCAAAAAAACTGGATCTGTAGGTCTAGTCCACGCAAATCGCCTCGGGGCTAATAACTAGGTCGTTCAGGAGACCAATCGTGTTTCCTGGAAACATATGACTGAGCGAGCTAATTTGGCTGAGTCGGATCTTAGATATTTGGTGATTAGTTGCTATTCCGTTATTTCTGGGCAGAATGATGAGTCTTTGATGATGGGAGCATCTAGTCTACCCGAAATAAGTTTGGAGAGGGTCATTATACTGCGAGTAGTGATTATTTGTTTCCAAGGGGTTATTCCATGCAGTGAGTGCAGTATAGCCCTAGAGATAGTAAGGGGATGTCCTGAAGACCTATTGAGGGATCGCAGCAGCCAATACTCAAGCCCCAAGAACTGCTGCAGGTAGGTTGGAGGAGCGGAGGACCAGATTTCCGATATTAATGTGAAATATATTTCTCATCCGCCCTACGTCCCTGACCTTGCGCTCTGCGGTTTATTTTTTTTTCCCCCACAATTAAAGGAGGAGAGGGAAAACGTCTCCAGTCTTCAGAAGAAGTAAAGACATCGCAGGAGATTCTCAAACTTATGTAAAAAAAAAAATGGCTTCCACCATGTTTTTTAAGAATGGCAGAAATGTTGGAGTACATGCATTTCATTAAATGAAGACTGCAATTGGAGACTGCAAATATAGACAATTAATAAAGGTATATTGTGAAAAATAAATTATGACATTTTTTTATTGAATAGCCCCTTTAGGTATCTTTCATACATTGCTCCAATGTTTTCTGATCGAGCCAAAGTACTGTACATATCAAGTTCTTATAGTCTTATGTAGGTTTGCAGCCACCCCTCAGTGCGAAG
The DNA here is from genome assembly GCF_048544385.1 of Mastigoproctus giganteus. Classification (NCBI taxonomy): domain Eukaryota; kingdom Metazoa; phylum Arthropoda; class Arachnida; order Uropygi; family Thelyphonidae; genus Mastigoproctus; species Mastigoproctus giganteus. The sequence continues at coordinate 210,142,727 of NC_143583.1, forward strand.
TTATGAATGTTGGCAGATCGCATTTTGGCAGTTTTCTATGAGTTATTAGCACAGACAATAAGACCTAAAAAGGTGTGTGCTTGTGTCAAATTAGGAGCAGAGGAACCTGCCAAAGAATTTCATTTTGAAATCCTTCAGCAATGCTGCCTAATTTTTCACTAAACTCCCACAGTTGTAATGGTGATATAAGCGATCAGTTTGGAATCTGCGCAATGGATTTTACCCAATTCACCAACCTTGTGAAGTTGCTTTCGTCCTCTTCTCAACTGGTCTCAACGGGCAGAGAATGAGAGCTGTTACAGTACTGTATTTTCTGAAAGGGAGATTAGAAAAAAAGAAAAAAAAAAAAGAAAGCTAAGATCTTAGCTGAATCCGTATATTTTTTCTACAATGATATGAATGTATTTTTTTTTTTTTTTTTTTTTTTGCCTCACTGTGGAAAGAAAAATGACTAGGAGAAGTGGAGACATTTTTCTCAGATCTGAGTTCGAGTCCCATCGATAACGTGAACGATTTTTATAGGCCTTTTTCACAATGTGACCGAGTTAGTCAGTCTCAGGAGATGATAGCATGGTTTTTCCCCCCGGAAACTCAGATTTTTCGTTCAGCAAATAGAAAATCAACACAAGAACACGTGCAATTTAGAGACAGTATGCACTAAGCAATATGGCTTTAGTCGCTGATGCTCCTAAAACCCTACAACAGCTTTACCTCCAGCTTAATTTGCTTTAATTAAAACATTTGGTTTGTATATTTGTTTTAATACTAACACAGCAGGATTAAAATTGTTTTTGTTGCTAATAGAAACAAAAAATACTTTAAATATTTTGTTAAAAGTTCATCCAAACATGCAAACCCCATTCACCGTTCTCATCGATTTGCGAATGTGATCCAACGTGTAATAAGCAGTAACTAATATGGGGATTTTGTAGTGATTTTTGGGCGAAAAAAAAAAAAAAAAACATTTTGGAAGATTAACAACCACAACCCTTTGTGGTCCATTTTAAAAAGTGAACTGACCAACCGGAACTCTATTCCGTCCCAATTTCAACATTAATAAGCGCTCATAGAAGGCAGATGAATTTGTGGCGTGTATATGTGTATTTTTCCAATAACATGAACCTTCTTTGCATGGTTGAACCCATGCAAAGATATTGGTATTGGTATGGATGTTTAAGGGCACAAGGGCAACTGAGGACAAAATGTGCCAGTTCCTGTATTATCATTCTGCAAGTATTAATAATTTGTTCGAGTTTAGCACCAGAAAAATTCATAAATTTTGTTTATCAGACGGTGCAGTTCTGAACAGCAACTAAATTCGAAAAAAAACTTTAGAAAATATTTTTTTGTATTTTTAGTTTTCTGCAGTTGACGAGCTAGAATGATAAAAGTATGGAATAATCCTGTTCCGAACTGCAGTGTTTCGTGTAAGTTTACAAACTGATTTTTTTCCCCTTTTGGAGATATATTGTAGTAGACGTTACATCCAGTGGAAAACGTATAAAAATTCCACTGGTCTCCCCACTGATAATATAATATATAATTCGTATAAATTTTAAAAATACAAAGCCAAAGAACAACAGAGCAACACAAAATATATCACGATTTGAAGAAGACAAAATAAAGGAAATTTATGGGAAAACACTACAAGAAAAATTAAAAGATATAAACTATTCATTATCTATGGAAAATATATGGTAGAAAACTAAACAAATGACTAAAGATGCAGCCTTAGAAACCTTGGGAACAAAACCAAATAATCCTTGGATTACAGCAGAAATTTTAAATGTATGGACGGAAAAAAGACAAATGGAAAACCTCCCAAACAAAGAAAATAGTCAAGAAAAAAGGGAAACATATAAAACCATAAAAAACAAAACAGACAACCTTTGTAAAGCTGCTAAAAGTAAATGGTTGGAAGACAAAGCAAAGCAGTGGGAAGATGCAAATAAACGTCACGATTCTAAAACAACTTACCGGGTTATAAAGGAACTCTCTAAAACAGACATCCCGAAAACACAAAAATAAAAACAGGAAACACGCAAGAAATTAAAAAATATATGGAAAGAATATTACCAAACCCTGTTCAAAGGGGAAGGAAAAAACGCTCTTACCTTAGATAATAGAAGAGATAAAGCACCCTCTATAACAAAAGTTCAGAAAGCAATTAGCCAAATGAAGAATGATAAGGCACCCGAAAATGATGGTATCGAAGCAGAACTATGGAAATTCGAGGCAATGCAATGCAATGTTAAAACACCTCGCACAATTATTTAATCTAATCTTATTTAGAGGTGATATACCAGAACACTGGAAAAGTGGAATAATAGTACCTATACACAAAAAGGGAGATAAAGAAAATTGTCAGAATTATAGGCCCATTACCCTTTTAAACCATATACATAAAATATTTATAAGGATCTTACAAATAGGATACTTAAAACATATGAAGAAACAATAGGGGAAGAACAAGCAGGATTTAGAAAAGGCAGATCAACAACAGACCAAATATTCACACTAAACATCATTGCAGAAAAATATTGGAATAAGAAGAAAAACCTCTATCTGTGCTTCATCGATTTCAAGCAGGCATTTGACTCTGTAAACAGAGAAAGTTTAATGAAGCAACTACAAAAAATCCCACTTGATCATGAAATAATCACGTTTGTAAACAATTTCTACAAAAATACAAGAGAAATAGTAAAATTCAACAACCTTAAAACAGAGAAATTTGAAATAGAGAACGGAGTCATGCAGGGATGCCCTTTATCTCCATATCTATTTAATATCTACCTAGAAGAGAAGAAAAAAGAGGCACAGTAATAAATGGAAAAAATATAAACCACATAAAATATGCAGATGATATTGTGATTTTAACAGAAACCAAAGAACAACTAAATGAAATATTAATAAACATCGATAAAGCAAGCAACAATTATGGAATTAATATTAATATAAAGAAAAACCAAAGAATTGCAAATCGGAAAAAAACATAAACATCCAAAATCAACAAATAGAACAAGTACAAAAATTTGTATACCTGGGTTCTCTAATAACCGGAAACCAAACTAATATTGACCAAATTAATCACAGACTGAACATCGGATAAACAAATATGAACAGAATCAAAAACATATGGAAGAGCAATAAAGTATAAAAATTAAACTATGAAACTGTCATCATACACACAGCAACTTATGGATTAGAGAATTGGAGAATAAATAAAAAAGAAAGACAAAAAATAATGACATTTGAAATGAGATATCTAAAGAAAATCAATAAAACAAATTGGAGAGAACATAAAATTAATGAACAAGTAAGGAGATATCTAAATTTTGAACGAAGAATAATAGAGCAGATCTACAAAAAACAACTTCAATGGTTTGGACATGTGAACCGGATGAAACAGCACAGGCTGCCTAATGAAGTACTGACAGGAAGAATTGGAGATAAGAGACCACCAGGAAGACCCAAAAGAGAATGGCTCCAATGCCTGAAGGAAAACACAGGCTTTCAGAGTTATCAACAAATGAGGCAAGATTCAAGAGATCGACAACAATGGAGGACTCTAAATAGGGACTCAACTCGTGCCAAACGGAAGAGTAGAATGATTCTGATGATGAATATATTGTTATTGATTCTGATATCCAAAATATTAGCGGCACGAGATAACTATTTTACTTGTAATTAATAGACTCAATGATCCCTGAATTGTGACCACCCCATCCATAATGGACTATACCACATAACTCGCAGTATAAAAAGCCGAAAAGCTTCGTACGCTAGAGCAGTGGCATTTTGCATCTAGTTGTGCAAATCAAAGTGACAAAGTAGCAGTTACGGGACGTAGTAAAGATATCACAGAGTTTCGAAAGAGGAACGATTGTGAGAGCTCATGCGTAGAGTGCTTCCGTATCTCAAACGGCAAGTCTTGGTGGCTCAAGGCCCCACTGTGGTTAAGGTGTACAAAGAATGGTGTCAAGGTGAAACTACCTCCCGCCGAGGAAACTGTAAAGAATTATTATTATTATTATTATTAAAATCACTTTATTGAACCAATGAATATGGTTTGCACCCCTTACACAGGCCAATCGTAATACAATTAACTATTTACATAGTATATAAATAAACAAATTTACCTTATTGTATATACAAAACATATAAATCAATTTTTACTAACAGTAGATGTAAGGTCAACTTACGTAATTAACTTCCAAAAATTAGAAATAAATTACAAATTTAGTAACAGATTTAACAGCAAACAAATTTACAAATTTTTATTAAAAATTTAGCAGCAAGAGTCAGGGGCGAACCTGGACACATCTCAGTATATCGAGATTTTTCACTGGGTAGTAGATGTCATACTGTAGCCACATGAAGGTTTCCTACGGTTTCTCCGATCTGTACACGTTTCAGTCACAGAACTTGTGAAGATCAATCGCTAGCCTGTTGATGAGCTGGATTGTGCTTCCAAGAAACATTTACTTGGGCAACCTAAATTGTTAGTCCCGCTTAAAGAGGAAGCCGGGGGGGTCAGTCTGGTAGCGTCGTGCTGTCCTGACGATATCGTTGATTCTGAAGGTATCGATGCGTTCGGTTATAAGTTTAGTAGGCTTTAGAATATTTTGGACAGCAATCTTCTGTTTCCAATGTTTGTTTGTTTGTTTATGGGCTTCACTTTGACACGAAAGAATGGGGTGTCAAAGTGAAACTACCTCCCGCTGAGGGAACTAAAGGGTTGCAAGGCCATAATACGCCTACCTATGGTGATGTAAAATATACAGTTTAGTTGTATAAATGTTGAAGTTTACACAGCGTTGTAAAGTTGTATCTGTTTAAGGAACGAAAAAATTTTGATCACGTGTAGGGTATCTGCCAGGAGGTCAGCAACACTGAAAGAAGTGTTCATCCTGGAAAAAGAGTGAAACACAGCTTGTCGGTCACTATTGTATTTGGGGCAATCATTGAGTACATGTTGAACAGTGAGCTGAGTGTTGCAATTTGTACACAGTGGTGGATCAGTACCAGCAAAAAGATAAAGATATGTCAGATGTGTATGGCCTATTCGTAGTCGGGCTAATACGACTTCTTCATGCCTGTTTACACGTATACTGGATTTCCAAGGTTGCAGATGTTTCTTTATACGGAATAGTTTGTTCCCAACTTGACTTTGCCAGATGTGTTGCCATTTTTCAAGACACCGCTTCTTTATAATGGACTTGTAGTCTGTGATCGGTATACTAAACGGTTCAACTATAGGATCTGTAGCAGTTTTCGCAGCTAGATCAGCACGTTCATTTCCAGAAATTCCCACATGACCAGGGCAAGATGTCGAAATTCCCACATGACCAGGGCAAATGCATTCGCAATCTCCACTGGTGTTGTAACATCACAATCGTTTACAGTTAGTATGGGAAGGTTGATGCGTGGATGTTTTGAGAACATGCGTCGTATTTTTGCCCATATCGTTTGAGTTTTTGTAGTTCTTGTAATAGTGTAGGCAAAACGTCTCCATGCTTCTCTTTTACTAGTCCTAATACGTTTTGCTTTTGTCCGAGCCTGTTTAAAGCGGATGAGATTTGCAGTTGTTGGAAACTTTCTGAAGGAGTTCCATGCTCTGTTCTTTTCTTTTTTTGCTGTGTTGCATTCATTATTCCACCACGATTTTGAACGTGCTGATATTTTGATGGATTGCTTTGGAATCGCTTGGTCAACTGCCTGTAGTATTTGGTTAGATATATATTCTGTGGCCGTGTTTACGGATGTTTGCTGGACCTGCTTTTCTTCCAGTATTGCTAGTTGCTTGTATATGTCCCATTTTGCATTGAAAAAGTTCCATTTCACAGTTCTGTTTGAAAAGTGGGGGATGCTTTTATCAATCTGGCATATCACTGGGTAATGGTCACTACCCATTGGATTGCTATGAATACAGGATATATGGATGCTGAGCACAAAGAGAGAGAGAGAGAGAGAGAGACATCAATAGCTGAAGTAGATCCCGTAGGTCAGGGGTAGCCAACGAGTCGATCGCGGATTTAATTTCGGTCGATCACGACGAATTTTAAATATACAGTCATCCCTCGATTTGTGCACCTTGTGCAATGAAATTATTGAGATGGTTGATCGCGGCACATTTTGAAGGAAAAAAGTAGATCGCATCACAAATTAAGTTGGTCACTCCTGCCGTAGGTAAATGCGTATAAGTGTGTGCGTCATTATTGAGAATAATCAGATTGTGCTGGTCAAGTAATTTCTCTATAATTTGTCCACATTTGTCCATGTTTTGATTGCCTCATAGAGGATGATGACTATTGAGGTCCCGTAGGATGAAGTAGGGTTGAGGAAGCTGTACCACTAGTTCTTCTAGGTCAGCATACCTTATATTTTGGTGGCAAGTATAGCGAGACGATAGTCAAGTCAAAATTAACGTTGACTCGTACTGCAACTGCCTCAAGGTTTGTTTTTAACAGGAGTGATTTGGAGGGTATTTGAGTGTTGATTTATCAACGCTACACCTCCATGTGCCAGATTACTAAGGTTGTTTACAACACGATCTTGCCGGTGAATTATGTAGTTCCGGAGAGAAACAGTTATATGTGGCATTAGATTGGTTTCCTGTAGGAAGAGGGCGATAGGATCATATTGTGTGAGGAGATCTTGTATGTCATTTAAATTGCAGCGATATCCTCTACAATTCCACTACAGCAATGTAAGCATTATCTGGGTTTAGTAGAATCCTCGATCTGTTTTCGAGGCGCTAAAGCTTTGTTTCGCTCAGGTTTCCCTTTCCCTTTCTTCGGAAAGGAGGGTTTCCCGTGTCCATATCCTCGTTAGTGAATAGTTATAATACCTGTTCATCTTGTTGTGAGCTATCTTCCAAGTCCATCCTGTCTGCTTGGTCGGCATCAGAAGTGGGTACTGTTATGCTTGGCTGTGCAGTGGCATCTGGTTGTACGGTAATTGGCGTATTTATAGCTTTACTTTTTTTGCTTGCCGTTTGGTTTGGCGGAATGGTGGCCAATACTGACCTTGCCCAATCAGATAGTGATTCATTTGGTGGTATGGTTACCGCTGTTTGGGTTGCAATTGATATTTGTTTTTTGGTTACTTGAGCATAGGTTATTTTATTAGCATTCAGGGCTGGAAAGGACTTTTTGGCCTTTTGGTAGGTGACATTGTGCTAAATTTTGTACCGCCGTAAATTTTTTTCCCGTTTCCAGAGGGGACACTCCTTGGAAAACGCTGGATGGGCTTCTTTGCAGTTAGGACAGCTTGGTGTTGTCGCTGTGCAATCAGTATTCGAGTGCTCAGTGGATCCACATGCAGCACAGGTAGCTGCACCTCTGCAGACTGTCTGCGAGTGCCCAAACTTCTGGCACTTGTAGCAGCGTCAGGGGTTTGGAATGTACGCTCTAACATGGCAATTACGATAACCTGCTTTGATTGCTGTTGGTGGTTTAGGGTTATCAAAAGTGAGTATAATATTCCGAGTAGGAACAAGTATGCCGTCCTTCTTTTTCATTATTCTTCTGACACTGATGACTCCTTGGTCTTGTAGTTCCTGTTTTAGTTCTTCATCTCCTGTCAGAAGAAAGCTCCTGTCATCATGTCCTGTCAGAAGAAAGGTAGCGTGCAAATTAGGGAAGAACCAGCCAAGTCTTTGTTTGTTGAGGTAGGAGACACTAGGTAGAAATAGCTTGGTAGTACTGCCTTTGGTGGAATCATCCCAACGGATTTGACAGAGGGAAACAAGTTCCTGCCAAGTACGCCGGAGTTCTTGTTTCGGATCTGCATCGAAAATAGTTTTTATCCCCAGGAATTCAGTTTCTTTGTTCTTTTTGATGGAATGTGAAAGCGCTGTGAAGGCCGCTTGGAGGTCAAGGGGGATACAACCTGTTAATACTGGTAGTGCTGCTGTTGAGGTCGTTCTACAAGTCCGAGTCATTTTTAATAGCATCAACCATTGTATCTGCAGAATAACGTTCCTAGTGCTGATGATGAACAAACGATGGAACCATACGGCAGCGCCGTATGTTACGAACGGTACAAAAACAGCTGAATAAAGAAGGTGGAGTGCAGGTCCCTTAAGACCCCAGTCTTTGCGGGTGAAGCGAGCAAGCATATTGATATAATTTTTGGCCTTCTCTTTCATGGACTTTAGATGTGGCATGAAAGTTCTGCGATCATCTAGGGTGACGCCTAAATATTTGAATGAACGTTGATTCTTGAGTGCATGTCCTTTATAACGAATGGTTGGTGGTCTGTTGATGTCAAAACGGCCTTTGAGAAGCAGGGTTCTGCTTTTATCTGCAGAGATTTCCAGCTTATTCTCTTCAGCCCAAACCGACAGGGCATTTAAGACTGTATTGTCTCTGGTCTCAATAGCTGCACGAGTAGGGCTCCAACAACGATAACCAGGTCATCCGCATATGAGAGCTGTGTGGTGTGGTGGAAGCCCTGCAGGAGCCATTCATCCAGAATCATATTCCAAACAGCTGGCCCCAGAACAGAGCCCTGCGGGCAGCCTGTGGTGAGTTGGCGGGTAATACTATGAAATTTTGTTTTCATGGTAACCTTTCTGTTATAGAAATAATCTGTAAGACAGTGGTCTCAAACTCAAATTGCATGCAGGCCGAATGCACGATCTGAAAGCAGCTGACGTGCCGGAATTTTTTTTTAACAAAATGAAAGTGAATATAAGCACCGTATTTACAACAGATACATAATTGAAATGTATTCGCGGGCCGTGTAAAATTGTTTCGGGGACCGGATGCGGCCCGCGGGCCGCCAGTTTGAGACCACTGCTGTAAGACATTTGAATATATTGAGGGAGCAGCCAGATATTCTGGCTTGTGTCAAAAGCTCCCTTAAAAGAGTGTATAATAAGAAAAGTTGGAGTTCTGATTCTCCCTACGTCAGTCTTTTGACGTTTAGCTGCAACAAAATCAGTCTCCGTCTGTTTTCATCCTGTAGGGGTATCATCTACGCACCCAGTGGAGTTCTGGGTTTTAGGAACTGTTTGCTCCATTTCGCTCCGGAAAGGAGAGCTTTTCCCTTCCAGGTTATAGGCCCTACCACGTGGAAGCAGGAGCAGTGCCACCTTTGTGATCAAGTGGTAGTGGGTTAGTAATAAAACTAAAAAGAGAAGAAAGAAAGAAAGTTTATTTTCCTTCTGATCTAGTAAAGTGTTTTCTTTACTGAATTAATTGAGTGTTAACGTAACGCTGAAAACAAGGGAAACGATTTTATTTTACCAAGAAAGAGTGCAAATTTACTGGCAAAGACACTTGATCACAAAATCGCTTGGCATCTGGGGCTTTCTGTTTCCAAGGCATCACGTCTAAAGTCGAGTACAGCACTGATCTAGAAATGGTATTTTGCCTCCCTGTTATTTTATTAAGCTATTTAAGGATCCAATACTCTAACCCGAGAAATTTGAAGTGAGTTTTGGGCGCTGAGGACCAGATGATGGAGGGGTATAATGGTATGGGATAAAAGCATCGTTGAACACATCAGATAATAGCCTGCGGATCATGTATTCGTGCGAGCTCTTGGCATGGCAGTCACATTGCTGCATAGGTCTTAGTTATGGTGATGTTGAGATGCTGCTGAAATGTGAAGCCCTCGTCCCAAGTTAAGCCTCCTAAGTCCTTATGTATAATGACTTTTCCTACAGGTTCCCCATGCGATAAAGATTTCTATGTTACTCCTTAACTTTTTCTTTGTAAAGGTCATTTGAACTGATTTAGCAAGATTAAGTTCTAAACTGATTGAATCTAGATACCTTTCTAGTTTTTTTTTTTTTTTATTTGCCAGTCGATGGATGGATGGTAGCTGCTTGATCAGGATTAGATAATGTTATGTACAATTTAATGCCATCCGCATAAGAGAAAAAGTCCTATTGTGATGCAAAGAAGGGTTCAAAAGCTGCACCGAACAGTAGGGGGGGGGGGAAATGATCCCTCCCTGCGGTACTCCTCTAGTGGTCAGGCATCTATATTAATAGTTTTGATGAGTAACTAGAAGGCATCTAGGTTTCAGAATTGCTTCTAAAATTCGTAGAACATTACAAGAAATGTTGAAATAATTCTCCAAGATTGCATTAATGCATCAGTACTGACACTGTCATATGCTGCTTTCACATCGAAGAAGACGACAGCAAGTTGCGCTATGCAGCTCAGAGTTCATTGTAATCTTGTAAGTGTGTCAAGCAGGTTGGTACTAGTAGACCTGTCTTTGATAGGGGAGTCTGCAGTAGAAGCAATGTTGTGTTAGTGTGTGTAAGGTGAATGGCCGTCTCAGAGTTTCAGGAATCAACAGCTGGTGGATGGATCTGTAGCCCTTCGATCCTTTCAAATGCTTACATCTTTGTATTGGGCGCACAAAATATGTGTTCCAAATTTCTGGGGGATGGTGACGATTTAATTAAAAATATGCACCAGAATATCAACCAATATGGACACTGCATAATTGCAAAATGAACAGCGGAAACCCGTCGAGACCTACTACTGACTTTAGCTGTAGCTTCCTTGTGATCTCGATCAGTTGGTCTCTCGAGATGGTGAAATTAGTGACTGGTTATACAGTTATACTGCTCGTTGGGCTGCTCGAAGTCCATTCCATGAAGGTCTTCTCTTCAATTGTAAACGTGTGTATTCTTTTTTGAGTATCGCATTCTGTTAATGATCAGTTTCCCATGAGTTATTCTTTTTTGTCTTAAAAATAAAGTTCTTTCCCTTTTACATGTGATGACATCCTCTTGATTATTAGTCTTTATCGTCGGTAAGCCTTCTGCTTGCGACGAAAAGCAAGTCTGATGTCAGCATTGAACCATGGGGATATTCTCGATGTGATCCAAACTTCTTTTGATGCCCCAGCCAGCGCTGTTTGTCGGAGTTCGTCAGCTAAGCAGGATAAAGCTTCCTTCGGAGGGAAGGTAAATAGATTCTGCCAGCTAAACTCTGTTAGGCGTTTAAGAATTATTTCAGATTCGGATACATAACTGAAAAGATTGTTTTTGATGTTATCTGCCGTTTAGATTGACGGGAGTGGTAAGCTATATCAAGCGTTTGCGCCAGCAAGAATTCGCAGGCGATTGGAATATGGTCTGAATGGAACCTAAAGAAGGGTGGCATGATATTCATGGTGTCTAAATTGTGATGGTGTAGATCTAAGATATTATCGCCAAGATATTATCGTTGATCTACCATTTGCGTGACCCCTACCGTGGCAAGGATAGAATCAAGGTCCCTGCTAACATCTTGCTGCCTTGGTAGTGGCATATTAAAATCTCCTGTAAGGAGGTGTCTAAAGCATACCACAGGAATTTTATCCATTTTATCCAGTCCATTTTATCTCAATTTCTTCCCACGGTTGTCGCAAACTGGATGTTGCAGACGGTTGATATTTCTGAGTCCACTCAGAAATATCAACCGTCTTCTTGTTTTATGGTAATAGGAGGGGAGCCCAGTTCGGTATAATCAGCTGCGATACTCCATTACAGCATCCTTATCTCCTCACGTACTTTATATCCTAAAAATCCTAATGAGTTTATTTGGTACATTATAATTAGATTTCTTTATCGATAAAATGCTGAATTAATATTTGAATTAATTTTATCGATAGAGAAATTTAAAGACACCACTAAACAGAATTGAATCGCTGCTACTTGCCTGTAATATTTAACATTTATAAAATTTAATCTGTCAGGAAACATTAACATTATTATTATATAGCAATAACTTATCTAAACTAACGGTGAGCACGCGCAGTACTCTTTTTTTGAAAACAGGGTTTGAGAAGCGAAACATTAATGAAATGCTTTTGAATTAGAATTTAAAAGAAACACAATTATATGAATTTTGCGGTAAGTTATATATATATTTGTTCTTCTTGAGAATATATATATATAGTCTGTAAATGTGTGCATAAAAATGCTTTATGCACGCGTTGGCGTGGGCAACTATTTGTTTACTTGCAAATTGAACAAAACCTGAAGACATCGCTACCAGCTAACCACTGGGTAGAGCCACCTACCAGAGGTTTTTGAATTTTCGGCAAAAAAATAAGGCAAAGAATAGTTTCTTTTCATACAGATTTTAGTCTAAACAAGAAAAGTGGGTCGGTCTACAAGTTATGTTTCCAACTAACCTTCAGAGGTCTTGGTATGGAATCACGAACAACATATTGACATTCCCCACAGGCAGCAGAGGATGTCAAGAAGTCGGGACATCTGGGGGGGGGGTTGTTAAATTAGTTGGGTGAACCCGATAGTGATAGTCAATCCCTCACGAAATGAGATGGTTCTAAAAGAGTTTCAACAATAAATCCAGGGCTGACTTCACCATCTGGGACGTTGTGCCATCCTGTTGCAAATGGTCTTTTAAAACTTGTGGTGCAGGAGACATGGGGAATGGGAAGAGCACCAGTTACCTTGAAGCTCCTGTTGATCTTCTGCATATTGACCATCTGGATTAGAATCAGTCAGGCTGCCCAGTTTTGCAGTTTCTGGGCACCTTACAGAAAAATACACTAATTCTGATTCTATTATTGTTTTGTAGAATGCACATACTATTCTTTTTAGTGGCATTGTCTATCTGGGTCTATTGTGTCCAGACAGGTGTGGCCATTTCGGAGGTGAGAAAGACACCCATTTGCAAGAAGTGTTCTGCATCACCAGCTATAACTTAAAACAGAAATCAAAATAGTCTTCTGATTTAACCTTAATTGTTTTTTCAATTCAAAAACTTACATTGAAATATAAAATACTTCTAAGATAGTTAAAGAATGTATAAATGAACTTCTGTGAAAATTACTCGGGTCGAGCCCGCATATTCTCTATATGTAACGCAACGTATAAGTGGTACATCGCACCACAGATTGTAAATACAGTAGCGCACCCTCCTGGCGCATAGCCGTCCGAAAGTGGTCCGCATTTAGTGGATTAATAGACAGATAATAATAATTATTATTATAATTTTGGTTCATCATGATTTTTTTTTTTTTTTTTGGTTGTGTTGCTAACGTTTGAAGTTGGTGTGGCTTTTATTCCCAAAATATTGGTGTATATGCATCTTGAATCTGAATAAAAAGAAAAAAAAAAAAAAAAAGGGCAGCAATTCAGATATCAAAATCATAGCTTAAGATGTCCTTGGTTATCAGAATGCCTTCATAGCAATAGTGAACTGTCCATTGACCTGAGGATCATTGGACAGTCCACTTGGTATATTAACGCCGATAAATTAATCTTCCAATTAAAAATAATTTCGTTTTAGATCGAATTGCTCGTTAACCTTTGAGAACAAAATGTGTGTGACTACTTGAAACTATCACGATAAGCCGATAAGAGTTCTAATGCCATGGTTCATGTTTACAAAGGTAAACACAAATGTATCATAATTAAACTATGCACTTGCATGAATACAGAAATCCAAGTGTATAGATTACTCACTAGACGGCGCATTTGTGAGTTCTTTTCTTTCTCATTGTTCATTCAATGTGTGTCAACATTCAAAAGTCCACAAAGTTCACACACTTTCCAAATAAGTCTGCACACGTTGCGAAATGTTGACAAGATGTACCCGGCATTTTAATTTTATTTATTTTATATATATTTTAAGTACTAAGGATTTTTTAAATAATTATTCTGTGTGTAATCCCAAACACTTATTTTGAATAAACTGACGATTCAGGTCTGGTCATTCGTTCGGTTGATTAGTAGTGATGGAAAGAATAAAACATTTATTTATTAATAGATACAAATAAGGAATTCAAGATATTTCAAACCTAAGGGAATTTTAAAATCAGTAGCGAAAAATACATTAAATTATATATTGTTCTTTAGACCTGAGAAATTCATTAAACAAATATTCCACAAGAATTTTACAATTGTTGCAAATTGAAAATTTACAAAAAAAATACACAAATAATTTCATACCCGCCCCCCATTATTCAATAAACATTAGGACATGATGTGATAAGTGCTGCCATCTATGAACAGAAACATAAAACTCAATAAAGTGAAGACAGATTTTTTTTTGGCTATATGATTTTATTTTTTCTATTGTTTTCTTAAATTTTTTCTTTGACAAGAAAAGCAAAACAAAAATGAAATAATGTTGAAATAAATATATTATGGATAAACACCTCAGAAAGCATATCGCCTTTATTTCTATTTCTAAATATTTTTATAATAAAATTGGCGTTCAGTTTTATCCAGTGCTTTTTTTGCGATGGTACGCAACAGTACGGTGTACCGGCACCTTTATTAACAGTGACATTTGGATGCAATGCACTTCGAAATTTATAATATTCCATAAATTTTTTCACACGTTTACCTACTATTCAAATAAGCTTAAAATGATTTAACTAAATTCGCATTTTTTACTGTCTATTGTTAAGATATTTTCTATGTAAAACTGTATAACCATTTTTATAATTCTAAATTACTTAAGTCGGACCTCTGCTTAATTATTTTGAATTCCCCTTGGAAGTTACATTTAAAATAATTTCGGTTGAGGGAAGAAAATTTTCATATAGCGAACGGATTAGGAGAGAATTAACTTGGTACGGCTTGTTCGCATTTCTGACCTTCAGGCAATTAGTGGTGCCGCGCGAATTAAGAGAATTGTAGAACTTAGCGGTACCTGGTAAAACCTATCCGACCACCTGTACCGGTAAAATAACATTAAAATGTTATTTTACTAACATTTTACTTATTTTTTTATATACTTGAATAATAAATTTATGCTTAATAAACTGTGTTAATACTTAATTTTCAATATATTTAATTTCTTGTTCTTATTCTAAAAAAAAAAAATTACTACTAAAGTAACACTATCGTGGAGGGGGGGGGGATTAGAGTACTTTTCATATCCTTTTAATTTTCAGTTTTTCCCGATAGCAAAGAATAAGTACCGGCACCTATTTTTTTACAAAAAAAGCACTGGTTTTATCTATATAGTATCGGTGTAAATACACCATAGTTAACCCATAAATTTGAACTGCGCAAGTAGTGTATATAGTTAATTACCAAAACCCATAAGAATTATGCCTTGTACATTTTGTTTTCAAATTACATTTTTACTAACACCCTTTGACATCTCTCATATTTTGGATGGATCACCTGGCTTTGGATCTTGATTGCATAGTTCAACTGCAACATCTTTCTCCTGATATTTAGAGGAGGTTCATGGGCGACTAGAGTTAAACTAAGCCAGTCTAACAACTTTGAAGCTTTGTGTGTAACACTGGTGAGCCGCCAAATGAAAATATAACTCTGTTTGGTTTACCTCCCTCCTGACCATTCCGAAGTTACACGAATTGAACTTCAGACCTGGTTAGTAACAAGCCTAGCCCCTACTCAACAAACTGTTGTAGGTGGAGACTTCAATATGCCAGTCCCAAGACATGTAAAAGCTCTACAAGACTTAACGTTAACCTTGAATTCTTTAGACCTCAGGAGACATAACTTTAGATCTAGTGTTCTACAACTTCCCCAACTGTAATAACATACCCAACCCTTTCACATTCTCATCAGATCACTCACCCATCACCTGTACCTTCTCCATACCAACGTTATCGGGAAAGAAAATTAGAAATTACTATTCGGATACTCACTCTGATCTGATTTTTTCTCCAAAATTCCTGAAACCTGAAATAGTTATCAACCATCTCTCCAGCATTAATTGGGATAATTTATCTTCACCGTTGAAGAGGCAATCCAGACCCTAGCTGAGCAGTTGAGACATGTGTGTGTGTGTGTGTTATGGAAGTTTAATGGCGCATAAGCTACTGGGGCTATAGTGCGCCTATTCGTAGTGAACTGCTAAAAACAAAATTTAGTTGTAATGGCTTGATTTTTGTTACAGTGATCATTCAGAATTTATGATCAAGTCCAGTTTTTTTTCAGGAAATAGAAAAATTGATTGATATTTGCTTCCTCGCCAATAATACGCTTTAATGTCATCGGTTCTCGCAGATTTCTCAGGGAAGACAGGACGGATGATCTGTCTTGTTGATACTGTGGGCAGTCAATTAGAATATGTTTCACTGATAACTGTGTTAAACAGTGTGGACACTGAGGAGGATCCTCTCCTGTGAGTAGATGGAGGTGAGTGAGATACGTATGTCCCATTCGCGCCCTTGCAAGTACCACTTCTTCTCTTCGCACTGTTTTGGTGCTAGTGTGCCAAAGCTTTGGGTGCTGTTTCAACTGATAGAGTTTATTATTGGTTTGGGAGTGCCATAGATCTTTCCACTGCGCGAGACATGCTGTTTGTATGATGCGATTGTAGTCAGAGGCTGGAACATGGACGGAGGTTAAATCAAAAGTTGATGGATTTTTAGCAGTTTTGTCAGCGAGTTCGTTCCCCTTTATTCCCGAATGTGCTGGGATCCAGCAAAAGGTCACTGATTGATGACGTTCTTCTATTTGCAGTAGGAGACTTCTGATTTGATCTAACACAAGGTGAACCTTGTAGGAGGGATGTTGCATTGCTGTAATTGAGCTGAGCGAGTCCGTGTATACCATGTATTTTACAGATGGGTAGTGATTCAGATTTCCTAAGGCTAATTTTATTGCATGGAGTTCTGCTGAGAAGCTGCTATACTCAGCTGGAAGAGCAGCCGAAATGATTGTAGAAGGAAATACTGCCGTTTGCTCCAACGGCTGAACGTGATTTGGAGCCATCAGTATATTTTTGAAAATGGCTTGCATGGAGTTGTTTCACATTGATTATTGGTAGGCGATTCTTTCCTCATTTGTGAAGATTATTATTATTATTATTATTATTATTATTATTATTATTATTATTATTATCATCAGTTTATTTCTCTTAGGAGAACACCCGGTCACAGCCACTGGCTAGAGAGTGATCATACATATACAACTATGCTACAAAATATACATCTATGTTACAATTATAAAATACATGAAATACATAATATCTGATTTACAAGTACACTTTATCTGGAATATAGAATATTTGAGTTATTAGTGGGATATGTATCGCAGGTTAATTGTAGAGGGGGATTCCAAGGTGGTTGAGAGTAATTCATTACTTGTTGCCTGTTGAAAATAGGAACATTCCAACTCTGTGTTATTTCAAATAGGCGTAAGCTTGCTGGTCTTATTTTAGTGGGTTTGTTTTCTATAGAGATTTTGCAGTGGTGGATTAAAAAGGTATGGCGCAACAGGATGCTGCCAGCAACTTGGTATTCGGGCTGCATACTTAAGAAGCAGCGTTTTTCTGCGGAGGTAAAGAGGTGGCTCATTAGCTTCAATATATAAACTATGAATAGGGGAGGTCCTGAAAGCACCAAGTGCAATCCGCAATGAATTATGCTGTATAGGATCTAGCCATTGTAGTGTACTCTTACGGGCAGAATAATAGCGTGGAGCACCATAATCCAATCGGGATCTGATCAGTGCTCTATATAAGAGCAGCAAAGATGTACGGTCTACTCCCCAAGACAAGGCAGATAAAGCTCTTAGTATGTTTAGTTTTTTGAGGCAGGAAATACGTACAAATTTAATGTGCTCAAGGAAATTTAGTTTCCTGTCAAGGATTAATCCTAAGAATCTGATGTTGTTAGTCATTGGAATGGTAAAGTTTGATATATGAAGTTCAGGATCTCTATGCATTTTCCGTTGATTACAAAAATGGACTGCAACAGTCTTCTGCTGTGAGAGACGATAGCCATTTAACATTGCCCACCTTTGGACTTTATTCAGGGATATCTGCAGTTGACGTCTAATGGATCTCATGTTCTGAGAATGGCAAGAAATAATGGTCATCGGCGTAAAAGTAGGTCTGAACAGTATTTGGAAGTTCTTTTGTGATGGAATCGATTCTGAGGGCGAAAAGGGTTGCACTCAGTACAGACCTTTGTGGCACTCCTTCTTCCTGTGAAAATGTTCAGAAAGTGAGTTGTGATATCGAACTTGGAATGAACGATTCTGAAGAAAGTTCCTAATGAATATGGTCAGATTGCCTCGTAAACCAAGAGCATAAATGTCACTGAGAACGCCACGACGCCAGGAAGTATCAAATGCCTTCTCTATGTCAAGAAAACCATAACAAGATGTTCATTTTTTACGAAGGCATTTCGAATTGCAGACTCAGCTTTGATCATGAGATCTAAGGAGGACCTGTTCTTACGAAACCCATGTTGATGATTACTCATTAAGTGTTCTGTTTCGATGATCCAAACAAGTCGATTATGGATAATTTTTTCAAGTAATTTACCGAGGCAACTGGAGAGGGAAATTGGTCTGTAACTGTACGGACTGGTAGGATCTCTTCCAGGTTATAAAAAGGCAAGAACTGCTGCATGATACCAAGAGCTGGGATAAATGTTTTCCAGAAATTTTCGGTTATAGTAGATCAGCAGTATTTCTAAGTTTTTGTCACCAAGGTTTTGTAACATGATATAAGATATTCCATCTGGCCCAGCGGCACTGTTGCGTGGTGTGTTAATGGCGTGTAGAAATTCTGAATATTGAAGAGTCTAGTTATACGGAAGGGAAACTGAGATTCGAAAGCTGATGGCACGTTGTTCACTCGTGGTCTTTATTTTCAGGAAATCCGGAGAATAATTTGATGCCGCAGAAACTTCGGCAAAGGTTTTGGCCAAGGCATTTGCTATGTCTTCAGGAGCAGAGAGTTCTTGCCCTTTCCACGAAAGAATTGGCGAATGGGTGGTTGGAAATTTGCCAGAAATCTGCCTAATTTTCTTCCATATTAACCTGGAGTTAGTGTTTCTATTTATGGTAGATGTAAACCGGATCCAAGAATTCTTCTTGGCTTGCCTCTGAACGAGACGTGCTTTTGCCCTTAATTTCTTGTCGTTGATAAGATTAGCTGTGGTTGGGGATTTACGAAATAATTCCGAGTTTTTAACCAGAGGCTTATTTAACATAGACAGGGGCAAAGCTGAAAATGAATTCAACACAATTGTCCATTAATTTATCTCAACTGCTAACCTCTGTACTGATAGCTTTTAACTTTTAATTTTCAATTGGTGTGATTGTCAACAACGGTCTCAAGATTCAATCATTTTTCCATTATTATATTTCCTGTCACTATTTGTTTCGCCAGATAGGAAACTCCTAATATCCTTCTTCATACGAGAAATTGCCGCGTACACCAAGATAACATCCATCCTGCACATTGTTAACACTTAGAAGCGGAGAACCTGCCTCAGCCCCAAGTTTGGGGTTAGTAGCTGTAGAAGTTTTTTTTATCTACCACAAATTGAGTTTGTGAAGAAGTCGAATTTACATCAGACACATCTCTATCTACCGAAGATTGTATCTGTGGATTTGTAGCAGCAGCACTTCTTGTAACTCCCCTAGCATATCTAAATCCAGACAATTTCAGTTTGAGATAGGCGCCTGTGAGAGTAATAGCGGAGAAAAACCTTCTGCCTCCTCCTCTTAACGAACAAAAAGTTTACTTGTATTACTCACTGTAGGATCCATTTTAAAAATTTCTCTATAATTATGAAATTTAATAAAATCAATGTGATTACTGTTAGAAAGCAAATAGCCAGTTTAGGTACATCAAATTAGTAAAATAATGGAGAAAAGGGGATATCTTTCCCTCCTTCAAGAAGAATATTAAATGCTAACTTACAATAGAAACTCAATTTATTATTCTTAAATATGTTCCTCAGCTATCTCACTGGGACTATTAGTTTTCTGATCTCTGTTGTTGTTGTTGTTGTTGGGGTTTAAAGTGCAATGGCTACTTAGGCCATATTGCACTTATGGAAGTGATGCATACAGTCTGTGTTTGTTGATTTATAAGCAGTTAAATACGGTTAAACAATCTTATCCGTTTTAGAAAGGAGAAGAATTCTGCAAGATTTGAATTTTCGCCTATGATATGGTGAAGTGACAAAGGTTCCTTTAAATTTGACAGAGAATTGAAAGACATTAGTCGAGCATTATTATATAGAGTACAGTCCAGAAGTATGTGTTTGACTGTGAGTGGTGTATGACAATGATTACACTGGGGAGGATCATTTCCTGACAAAAGAAACAGATGGGTTAAATGAGTATGTCCAATTCTGGCTCTGGCTAGAATTACTTCTTCTTGTCTGTTTGCTATAGAGCTAGAAGCCCATAATTTTGGTAAAGGTTTTAGTTGGAATAGTTTATTTTGGAATTGTGTTTGCCACTGAAGAGTCCATTGATCTTTACATATTCTTTGTATATTCATTTTATAATCTGTGACAGGTACTAGCGAATTCGTTGGGGCTGGGCTGGATGGATTTTTGGCAGCATCATCTGCGATTTCATTCCCTGGTATTCCGGTATGGCCTGGAATCCAGCAGAAGATAACCTTTTGCTGATGCTCTCTAAGTCGTATCAACTGTGTTTTGATGAGCTTTAATATCGGATGAGTAGGTGGGGAATTGTTTTGCAATGCTAATACGGAACCTTGCGAGTCTGTGTATATTATGCTCTTTTGAATTGACATATGGAAGACATTTTCAAATGCAAGCTTTATGGCAAATAATTCAGTTGTGTAGCTACTACACTCTGTCGGAAGAGATTGAGAAACTATTTTATCAGGGAGTACCACTGCTGCACCCGATCCACTCTCGGATTTCGACCCATCTGTATATATTTTAGCGAAGTCAGGATAATGTTGACCATGCTCAGTGTGCAGCTGTTGGATGGTAAAGTCTGATAGAGAGTGTTTACCCCACTGGTGGAAGTACTTGTCACAACATGGCGTGATGTCAGACCATGGAGGGTCAGGATCTATAGGATCTTGCAAGATTTTATCGAAGTGTATATCCCAATCTTCTGTTAGATGTTTTAGCCTAATACCAGCAGGCCGAACTGTCTGTGTTTTGTTTCTATACAGGGTCATATACAGCGGATCATGAAGTATTGACCAATTAGGTTGGGTTACCTGGCTTTGGATCTTGATTGCATAGTTTAACAGCAACATCTTTCTCCTGATATTTAGAGGAGGTTCATGGGCTTCGATATATAAACTTTGCACTGGAGATGTTCTGAATGCACCTAATGCTGATCTAAGAGCTGAATGTTGGATAGGGTTGAGCCGAGATAAAACACTCTCCCTAGCAGAATCAAAAACAGGCGCCCCGTAGTCCAGGCGTGATCTAATTATGGCTCTGTATAGGTGAAGCAGGGTGTTACGATCTGCTCCCCATGCTGTCGCTGATAAAACTCTGAGTATGTTCAGTTTCTTTTGACAGTTTGTCCGGAGATATTCAACGTGTTTTTGGAAGTTTAACTTGTTGTCGAAAAATAATCCTAGTAGACGAATACAATTAGCTATGGGAAGAGGTTGGTTATTCAAGTGGAGCTCGGGCTCAGGATGCATATTTCGTCTGTTACAGAAGTGTATGGCAGCAGATTTCTGGCTGGACAGTCTATAACCATTTTCTGTCATCCATGACACGATGCGATTAATTGATATTTGTAGCTGGCGTTCAATGTAATGCATGTTTTGAGAATGACAGGATATTGAGAGATCATCTGCAAAGAGGTAGGAATCTACAGTTTTCGGAATGAGTTCAATTATGTGGTTCATTCTCATTGTAAATAAAGTGGCACTGAGAACCGACCCTTGCGGAATTCCTTCTTCTTGGGTAAAGATCTTAGAGAGGGTTCCCCGGTAACGGACTTGAAAGGATCTCTGATGTAGAAAATTTTTGATAAAGTATGATAAATTACCTCTCAGGCCAAGAGAATGCAGATCTTTTAAGAGGCCGAATCGCCAAGTAGTGTCGAAGGCTTTCTCAACATCAAGACAGACCATTACGAGATGTTCCTTCTTGACGAAAGCATTTCTAATGTTTGTCTCGGTTTTGATCATGAGATCCAATGAAGATCGATTTTTCCGGAATCCAAATTGGTTGTTGTTAATCAAGTTTTGGGACTCCAGGAACCAAGTGAGACGGCGATGTATCATTTTCTCTAGGGTTTTGCTTAGACAGCTGGTAAGGGATATTGGTCTGTAATTTTGCGGAACAGAATGATCTTTACCGGGCTTTGCAATTGCTAGTACATAAGAATGACTCCAGGAACTTGGGAAGGTATGTTCGGAAAAAATGCGATTGAAAAATATGAGCAGTAATGAGAGTGATCTCTGATCCAAATTTTGCAACATTACATAGTATATCCCATCTGGGCCAGCAGCACTGTTTCTTGAGTTGTTAAGGGATTGTTGCAGCTCAAGCATGGTAAATGGTTTGTTATAAGGTAAAGCGGAATTGTCAGTGAAATTTAGTCTGGATTTCTCTGCAATTGTTTTAAGTTTTTGAAATGTTTGATCATAGGCGATAGAAGAGGACAGCTGAGAAAATGTGGTTCCCAGTGCATTTGATATTTCTGTAGGGGTAGAAAGCTCCTGTCCATTCGAGTTCAGTAGTGGAGTGGATAAAGGAGGAAATTTACTGTTTAAACATTTTATTTTTCTCCAGATTATTCTAATATCAGTATTTTTATTCACTGACGAGGCGAATTTAATCCAGTTTTCTTTTTTCGCTTTACGTCTGATGTAACGAGCTTTTGCTCTAAGACGTTTATAACTAATAAGATTGAGGGTGGTTGGGTGTTTGCGGAAAAGGTTCCAGGCTTTGTTTTTCTCTTTTTTCGCATGGTTGCAGTCCTCATTCCACCAATAATTTGTTTTTCGTCTATTTCTTGCTTGATATTGAGGAATGGTAGCGGATGCGGCTGACAGAATTTCATTTGTGATGTGCTCAGTAACACTGTCGATGGAACAGGACTGAATAATGTAGTTGTCAAATGATATTTGCGTTCTGTATTTTGTCCAATCAGCTCTTGAAAATTTCCATTTCATTGGATTTTCTGTTGGGAAGGAACAGGATGTTTGAATTTTGCAGATTATGGGATAGTGATCACTGCTATAAGGATCGCTTAGAGTTACCCACTCTATACTTGGAAAGAGGATTGGGGAACAAATGGTAAGGTCTATTGTAGAGGTTGTACCTGTAGGGAGATGGATATATGTGGGAGTGCCAGTATTTAGTAAAGTTAAATTTTGCCTGTCTATCAACATTTCAATAAGCTTCCCTCGTTTGTCTGATATAGGTGAACCCCATATTGGATGGTGGGCATTAAAGTCTCCTAGGATACAAAAGGGAGATGGTAACTGCAAGACAAGATCTTCGATTTCTTGAATGGTATATTGATGATTTGGTGGAAGATAGATTGAAACCAGTGTCAGTGTAATACCATTTACAACGCGAGTGGCAACAGCTTCTAAGGAGGTTTGTAAATGGATGCGTCTGGAGGGGATACTTGAATCCACGAGTATTGCTACTCCTCCGGGAGCACTGTAAGTGTCAGCTCTGTCTTGTCTAAACAAGGTATAATTTTTGATTTTGATTGAGATCTGAGGTGTCAAATTCGTTTCCTGCAAGCACATTGCAAGAGGTCGGTATAGGTGAATTAATTCAGGGATATCATCGATGTTGCTGCGAAGGCCTCTACAGTTCCATTGGATGATCTGTTCCATTATTTGGATTTGAAAGAGGGAGATGAATCTGACTGCTTTTTATAAGTGGGTTGTTTGTTGTTGTTGTTGTTGTTATGGAGGCTTAATGGCACATAAGCATCTATGGCTATAATGTGCCTATTCACTTGTTATTTTAAGAGATGAGGAATTTCCATAAAATCAAAAGAAAATTTTAAATCAGAAATTATTAAAAAGTCCAGTTTGCTTGAGGAAGTCAAAAAATTCAGAAATATTTGCCTTATCACCAATCAGATTTTCAAGAGTTATTGGTTTACGATTATTTATCAGTGAGATCAAGGATGAAACTCTGTGTTGTTTATAGTAGGGGCAGCCAATGAGAATATGTCTAACAGTTAAGATGTTAGAGCAATGTGTACACTGTGGTGGATCGTCTCCTGTGAGTAAATAAAGATGTGTCAGATGAGTATGGCCTATTCTTGCCCTTGAAAGGACTACTTCTTCTCGTCTCGATGTACGGACACTGGAACGCCAAAATTTCGGATCTTGTTTAAACTGAAAGAGTTTATTATTAGTCTGAGAGTGCCAGAGTGCTGTCCATTGTGATAGGCAAGCAGCATGAACGGTTAGTACACAATCTGATGCTGGAACAGGGATATTGGTTAAATCAAAGGTAGTTGGATTTTTTGCAGCTTTATCAGCCAGTTCATTGCCTAAAATACCGGAATGGGCGGGTATCCAACAAAAAGCAACCAGTTGTTGACGTTTTTTGATTTGTAGTAACAAGCTTCTGATTTCATCTAGAACAGGGTGAACTTTATCTTCGCAATTACTTAGCGACATGATTGAGCTGAGGGAATCAGTATAAATAACAGATTTTAAAGAACAGTCAGAATAGAGATTTTCTAAAGCAAGTTTTATTGCATACAATTCAGCAGAAAATATACTAAAATCTGATGGAAGGGATACTGATACAACTGTATTTGGAAACACTGCAGCTGCTCCAACATTTGAATTAGATTTAGAGCCATCTGTATAAATTTGGTAGAAATCAATATATCTTTGAATGTGAACATCATGAATTTGTTTGAAGTTTGTTGCTTGCAAAGTATTCTTTCTCCATTGGCAGAGGTAAGTGTCACATGTTGGAAGAGGAGGAGGAGCCCATGGTGGTTGAGCAAAGGTTGGTATCTGCTGTACTTTCCGGATGGAAATATTCCAAACCTGCACCAGTTCAAGAAGGCGAAGACCAACTGGTTTAACTATGCTGGGTTTGTTTCTGTATAGGTTTTCTAATGGTGGGTTTAAAAGGTATGACTGAACGGGATGAGAGGCACAACTTTGTATCTTGACAGCATATTTCAATAACAGTGTTTTCCTGCGTAAAGTTAGTGGGGGCTCATGAGCTTCTATGTAGAGACTATGTGCTGGCGACGTTCTGAACGCACCAATTGCAATTCTCAAAGCACTGTGTTGAATAGGATCAAGCCAGCGTAATGCACTCTTTCTGGCAGAATCATAGATTGGAGCACCATAATCGAGACGAGATCTGATTAATGCCTTGTACAACCGAAGCAGGGAGGTACGATCTGCACCCCACGTTCGGGCAGATAAGGCTCTGAGTATGTTTATCTTTTTCAGACAGGAAGTCCGTACATTTTTAATATGATCTAGGAAATTTAATTTGTGGTCAAGGATTAATCCTAGAAATCTGATGTTAGTAGCGATTGGGATGGAGACATTGGAAATTTGAAGTTCAGGATCCGGATGAAGTTTTCGTTGTCTGCAAAAATGTATTGCAGTTGTTTTCTGCTGAGAGAGTCGGTAGCCGTTGAGGCTGGCCCATTGTTGTATTTTATTTAGTGAAATTTGAAGCTGCCTTTCAATAGATCTCATGTTTTGGGAATGGCAGGAGATGGAAAGGTCATCTGCATATAGATAAGTCTCAATTGTGTTTGGAAGCTGTTTGGTGATGGAATCAATTCTAATAGCAAAAAGAGTGGCACTCAATACTGATCCCTGTGGAACACCTTCTTCCTGAATGAAAGTTGAAGAGAGGGCATGTTGGTATCGAACTTGAAATGATCTAGTATGTAGAAAGTTCTTAATAAATACAGGAAGGTTGCCACGTAGTCCGAGAGAGTACAGATCACTAAGTATACCATGCCTCCAGGTGGTATCAAATGCCTTCTCTATGTCTATTGAAACCATTACTAGATGTTCATGTTTGACAAAAGCATTACGGATGGCAAATTCAGCCTTGACCATAAGGTCTAAGCATGACCTGTTTTGACGAAAGCCATATTGACTACGGCTCATTAGCTCTTCCGACTCGATGATCCAGATGAGTCTTCTGTGGATAATTTTCTCAAGGATTTTACTGAGGCAGCTTGAGAGAGATATGGGTCTATAGCTATATGGATTGGATGGATCTTTTCCAGGTTTTAGGAATGCCAAAACTGTAGAGTGATGCCAGGAAACTGGAAAAACGTTTTCTAAAAATATACGATTGTAAAAGACTAGGAGGAGACGCAAAGCTTTGTCATTAAGATGTTGTAGCATGACATAATAAATCCCATCTGGTCCAGCAGCACCATTGCGGGCTGTTCTAATGACATGTAATAGTTCAGAATATTGCAGAGGTTTATTATATGGGAGAAGGTTTGAAGTTTCAAAATTAATACCATGCTTTTCTTTAGTGTTTTTAATTCTTTGGAATGAGCTAGTATATGCTGATGTTGATGAGATTTCTGCAAAAATATTGCCCAAAGCATTGGCTATATCTACAGGATTAGATATATCTTGCCCATTCCAGGAGAGGATTGGAGAAGGTATGGTAGGAAACTTACCAGACAGCTGTCTAATTCTTTTCCATATTATTTTGGGATCAGTATTTCTGTTAAAACTGGATGCAAAACGGGTCCAGGATTCTTTCTTTGCTTGCTTTTGTATAAAGCGTGCTTTTGCCCTTAATTTCTTATAATTAATGAGATTGACTGTGCTTGGGCACTGCCGAAACAAATTCCAGGCTTTATTTTTTGCTCTCTTTGCTGTGGTGCATTTGTCATTCCACCAGTAATTATAATGTTTTCGGCCCGGCGGATTTGATAGTGGTATCGTGTTTTTGGCCACATTTAGAAGATGCGACGTGATGTATTCTGTCACATCATCAATATGCTGGTGGCAGATTTTTTCCTCGTCAAGGTCAATTGATGACTGAAATTTTGCCCAGTCTGCTCGGACAAATTTCCACTTTCTGCACGGTTGAAATGAAGGAGCCTTTGCTTTCAGAAATTTGCATACTATTGGGAAATGGTCACTGCCCATGGGATCGTTTATTACATACCACTCTATGGTTGGGACTAGTACTGGTGAACAAATTGAGAGATCTATTGCTGAGGTGTGTCCTGCTGGGAGCTGTACGTGTGTCGGTGCACCTGTATTGAGTACAGTGAGATTTAGTGCCTCCAAAAAACTTTCAATTAGTCTACCTCGTCTATCCAATTTAGTAGAGCCCCATAATGGGTGGTGCCCGTTAAAGTCCCCTAATATACAGAAAGGTGGAGGTATCTGTATAAAGAGGTCTTCAAGATCTTTTAAAGAGCAAGTACAGTTTGGTGGTAGATAGATTGAGACTAGTGTTATTGTACCATGGAGAGTTATACGAACAGCAACAGCTTCTATTTCAGTTTGGAGTGGGATATGTTTTGATGGGATCTTTGAATGTACTAGTATTGCCACACCACCATGGGCAGCGTTAGCAGTATTTCGATCTCTTCGATAAATCCAATAGTCCTTTATCGAAGGAGAAATTTGTGTGGTTAGGTAAGTTTCCTGTAAACAAAAGGCAACCGGAGAATATTGGTTAATTAGGTATTGAATATCGTCTGTGTTGGAACGAAAGCCTCTGCAATTCCATTGTAAGATGTTGTGGTTCATTTTGGTTTAGTTGAGGATGAATCATCTGACTGTTTTTTGTTTGAAGAGGATTTTTTTCGGTCTTTTTTCGGGAAAGTAGGGCGTCCAGTATCCATCGTGTCATTTGCGTGAAGTTCTAGTATGGGTTCTTCATGATCTGGGTTTACATCTACTTCCATACTACTGGCTGATGATTCAGGTTTATTCTTATATTTAGCAGTTTTAAGTTTTTCTTTGTTATGCGGAACTGTCCGAGTCTCAATTGGGAATTTTTCTGTGTTATTTGAGACTGTCTCAGTATCATTTGGGATACTAATTGGGGTGTTGGTGGCATTGCTGGTTTTCGTTTTAGAATTTTCTTTTCCTGTGGTTGATATGGTTGCTTTAACCCAATTAGCTAGCGAGACGTTGGGCGGTATCGACACATCTGTTTGAATTGCAGTTGTATGAAAACTTCGGGTTCGAGAGGCATAAGATGGACTTGGCATGGTCAGCATTATTTGTCTGCGTGCCTCAGGATATGTGACTTTGTGTTCTACTTTATATTTTTGGATATTCCTACCTGTTTTCCACATTTCACATGTTTTAGAAAATGCGGGGTGATTGCCTTTGCAGTTGGGGCAAATGGGAATTGCGGCTGGACAATCTGCCTGCATATGATCCTTTGCTCCACAAATAGGACAGATGGCGTCACCTCTGCATGCCTGCTGTGAATGGCCATATTTCTGGCATTTAAAACAGCGAAGAGGATTTGGGATGTATGGACGAATTCGGCAGTTTAAATATCCAGCTTTTACTGAAGATGGCAAATCAGGAGTACTAAAAGTTAAAATGATGGAACGAGTTGGAATGAGATTTCCATCTTTTTTTGTCATTATTCTTTTAGCGCTGATTACCTTTTGGTTGCTAAGTTCTTGTACTAATTCATCCTCAGACACAGTAATTAAGTCCCATTCTGTGATGACACCCTTTGATGAATTTAAGGTATTGTGGGGAGTAACAGATACTGGCAACCCACCAAATGTCGTTGTCTTTAATAGCCACTCCGAATGTTTTGTGGTAGCTGTTTCAATCAGGAGATCTCCGGATTGGAGTCGCTTTACCATTTTTGGTGATCCTGCAATTGATTCTAGATGTCTTTGAATCACGAACGGAGATAACTTACCCACAGGCTGGGTAGACAGAGAGTGCATCACCAAAAAATTGGGAATATCTGAACAGTGTGTTTCTGTTCGAAGCCTTTTGGGTTGGCTATTTTCCTTGTCTTCATTACCATATTCTGGTCTTGAGCTTGAAGGCTCTAAGGGTGGAAAATTTGTAGAATCCATGATGGCTCCTTTTGGCCCTGGGGGATTATCTTTTCCACCCAGGTTACCGGCCCCGCCACGGGGAGGCAGGAGCAGTGCCACGAGGTGACCAAGCGGCTGGGTTAGTAATTAGTATTTATAGAAAAAAACAGAAAGGTGGATTCCCTTTCTGGGCCTTTCCCTACTTCTTGTAGAGTAAAAGTGCTACTGAGATATACAAAGAAATCAAGAAAACGGTTTTTGAAACAAAAATAGAATCTGTTTGCTCAAATACTCTTTGCAGAAATCGCTTTTAGAAATGCACTACAAATCGCTTGGCCACGGAACGCTTGGCACCCGGGGCCGGGTTGTTTGTGACGATCCAGCTTAGGTTTTTCTTTTCTGGGGAAATTGGGGCGTGTTGAATTATTGCTATCTTCCATTTCATCATCTGCATGTAATTCAAGGAGGTCTTGGGTAGTCGTATCGTCGGTATCCATCCTTGCTGAGGGTGGTTGATTAACCTCGCCAGGATCTAATTTTTGAGGTTTTTCTGTTACTTTACCTTGGGTTATGATTTGGGTTGGAACTGTGATAGGTGTATTCATACTTTGGTCAACTGTGTTTGGCTTTGATGTAGGCTGGGTCGATAGAACTGATCGAGCCCAGTCTGCAATCGATTTATCTGGAGAGAGTGACACTTCCGTCTGACATGCTACTGATTGGTGAGAGTGGATAATCGAGGCATAAGAGCTATTTGGCATGGTTAGTTTAATTTGTTTCCTAGCTTCTTGATAGGAGACTTTATTTTCAGTCTTATATTTTTGAATTTTTTTGCCTATCTTCCAGAGATCACATTCTTTAGAGTATGCTGGATGGCTTCCCCTGCAATTAGGACACTGTGGAGTTTGTGCTTTGCATTCTAACTGGGTATGAGTTGTGGAGCCACAGTTTGGACATGTTGAAACGCCACGGCATGCTGTCTGGGAGTGACCAAATTTCTGGCACTTGTAGCATCTTAGGGGATTTGGGATAAAGGGTCGAACACGGCAATTTAAGTAACCTGCTTTGACTGATGCTGGTAGATTCGGTGTATTGAAAGTTAGAATTATGTTACGTGTTGGGACTAAGGTACCATCTTTTCGTATCATGATTCTTTTTGCTTGAGTTACATTTTGTGACTTTAGTTCTTGTACTATTTCTTCTTCAGACACGTTCAGTAGATCCCACTCAGTAATCACTCCTCTGGATGAATTCAGGGTGTTATGCGGAGTGACTTGTATTGGAATTCCGCTTAGAGTGGTGAGTTTCAGTAGTTGTTCAGAGTGTCTTGGGAGAGAAGTCTCTATTAACAAGTCCCCGGATTGGAGACGTTTCACCATTTTTGGAGATGATGCTGCATGTTCAAGGCATCGTTGGATGATGAAAGGGGAGAGCTTGCTAACAGGCTGTGCCGACAGAGAATGGATAATCAGGAAAGCTGGTGATTCCTGTCTGCCTGCATCTTTTTTCATTCTCTTAGAGGTAGAAAAGTCATGGTCGGGTTCATGATTGTCATATTGAGCACTCTTGGGCTCTATACGTGGAAATTCATTGGTTTCCATTACTGCTCCTTTTAGCCCCGAGGGTTGATTTATCCCCCAGGTTACCGGCCCCGCCACGTGGAGGCAGGAGCGGTGCCACCAGTGACCAAGCGATAAAAGGTTAGTGGTTAGTGTGTTAGAAAAGTAGTTATATATACAAAAGAAAGGTGTCTTTCCTTTCTTGTAGGAGGCTTCCTTCTTTATTTACAAAGAGCCAGAAAATAAATAACTTTGAAAGTAAAGCCTTTGGAAATCTCTTTATCAACTTCTCTTTAGAAAAACGCTTTCAAATTCGCTTTGTAAATCGCTAGATCACTCGCTTGGCACTCGGGGCCTTTTTGATCTCACTATATTATAAATATCATAAACGAAAAATAATGAAATGCACAAAAACTCTACTCGTTTTAATTTAACCAAGAAGAAGTAATTTGTAATTAAACAGTTTACAAAATACAAATTACCTGATCTTATATCAAATGCAATTATTGATACAGATTAGACCTGATTTCCATGGTTCCACAATGGATCCACCAATACTACCACAATGGAGGCCTTTATGTAATCTCCATTGTCAGCAGCAATGAGAGAAACTATAGTACTTTCTCTACAAATTTACTGTTCTAAGAACACGCAAAGTTAACCAAAATTCAAAACAGAAGAATTAGAAGATACCTTAACACAATTTAACACCAAACACATAAAAACGTTCATTAATAAACAACAAAAGCAGCAGCTCAATGCAAACGTCGCACTCAGCATAAAAGCTCCCACAATTCTCCCGACTGTTTATGCAACCCAATAACTTGAACAGAGAGACATATGTAGAGTTCTCGACAGAAGCATCAGCAGTCCAGCTTCCCTATAAGTGTTTCGTTCAGCTGCTTCATATTGTCTGCCAATTATTCTGTCTCCATCTCCCATCCTCACGTGCTTGGCTTTGTCCTGTGCCATTAATGAAGGTGTTCAGGAGTGGGCGTTGGATCCCAATAATGCTAATCAAGAGGACTAGCAGCATCATTGGGAGGTCCCCTTACCACGTACAGGTGCTCACGTTGAGGGAAAAATCGAAGGGTGGCCCAGCACCATGTTAGAGAATAACACTTATGACAGGTGTTTCTATTATTTTGTCCACCCCTTCCCTTTGTACAATATACTTGTATATTCAAAGCAGCATTATACTCTTACTCCTGCTATGGAGGATTCTGTGATCAACGTGTAATGCATGTTTATTGAAAGTAGTGCGGGAGCATATATGGGTAAAAGAATCTTGACAAGAAGCGGAAACTCCCCACATGTTGCTTCGGATTTATCACATTTTCTTCATCATTTGTTATTTTCTTTAAACTTATCAAGCTTAAGAGCAAGTGAGCGTGTGTGTTGGTATCTCTGCATTCGTGTCGTTATCAGTAAAATGGAATCGGTGTGGGAAGTAAAAAGCTGCCTATTTTGTTTAATTTAATTAAAAAAAAAAAAGAAGCCTCTCAAAACACTTCGGAAAGCTTTGGGACAAATAATTAAACACCTAATTCTACAATGTCACTGAAACGATCGATGAAGTGAATTGCGAGGGATTTTCTGATGAATCAAAAAGTTTTCCGTATCGCTTCAAAGCTCACGTGCAGATGGAGTGAAAGATGTTGCTAATTTTTGAAGGGGGCTCCAAGCTCATTCTTTCTCGCTTTCTCCAGACTATCAGATATGTTTATAGGGAGGAGTGTACAGTGATTGATCTCTTAAGCGAGACCAATACTCTGTTTCTTGAAAGCGCTTAGTACTGCATCTTTCTCTGTCTTTGAAATTATAAAGGTACCACAAAAAATTGCGCAGTTGTAACTACAGATTTAACGCCCCTGTAGTGTTCAACAAAGGATAAAAAACATACGGTATCGTTGAACGAAGTTACAATCACGTACTTTCGTGTATTGGTAAACTGGAGGATTTTATGGCTACACTGATATAAAAAAATATCAGTAAACTTAACAGTTCATTGAATAAAAAATTCCATTTAAAAAATGACAATTTACACTCAGCCTAGGTTTTTTTTTCTTCTCCACAAAAGCGAGATTGGCCTTGAATACATGTGGTTACTGCAGACCACAATATTTAACTGCCCCATAAACCACTATAAATTACGCAAGGTTAACGAATCTACCTCCAGGTAGAATATCAAAAACATCAAAACGTAACATAATTTCTAAAAATGCAGCTTTTTCTCCCGAAACTACAGGTCTATCTGTCTTTATTTTGTAAAACTCTCCTGCGATTTTTGCAGCAATACATTGATAAATATCCTTCCCTTGAACTTCAAATGCTTTTGGAATCAAGTCACAGTGGATAAGGTCGAGGGAAGATGGAAAGATTTTAATAAGTGATTCTGGAGAAAAATCAAATTCCGATTGAACAAGGAGTAGAACGAAGTGAGTGACTTCGTTCTACTTTCGATAAAGTGTTACATGAACCTCGTGCTTTTGATAAAGCATATTTTCCAAAGAAGTTCGCAATATGTTATGTGGCAATGAGGATGTTTTACCAAAGTTTGAAAAAAATAAAAATTGATGGAAACTTTGCTCTTTTGAATCGCTGTCAAACCATTGCAGAATGATTTTTTAAAATGAGCAGTTACAATGAATTCATTCATTCACTGCAGAAGAGTTTCTCGTATAAGGGTAGTATGGCAAATGAAAGCAGGTTGGAAGTGAGAAAATATTGAAAATGGTACGTGCTACACAACAAAATGTTTCATACGGACCCCCGTGGGCTGTTTTTCAACTGCGCTACCTGGGAATAAAAAAAAGAGTAGAAGATAAGAGTTCCTCGGCTCTAGCTAGAAAGTGTGTGCGATTGCATAGTGGTTATAATCGCTGTCCTCCTGACACCAGTTGGAAACGACTGGGATCGGATTCTGCCAATGACACAAGGAACTTTTATGGGCTTTTCTACTTCGTAGCTGAGTAAGTTAGTCTCGGGCGGGTACAGTAAGGTCTTGCTCGTCGGAAACACGGGTTTTTCGTCCAACGATTCGACCAAACTTTGTTGTTTGTTGTCGTAATTGAGGATTTTATGCATAAGGACCTCCTAGGCCACATTGAGCCTGTTTTTAATATATGCATGACTAAATCTTCCGTATTATGGTTATCAGATACGATTATTATTATTATATTATTATTATTTTTATTATCTGCAGAAGTTTATTACTGATTTGAATTTGCCACAGTTGAGACCCGTGTTTCCTACATTATGTTTTAATAATGGATTTGTAGTCAGTGTAGGACACTTTCGATTGACAGGAAGAGCCAGTGTCGCAGTGTCGGAATGTTTAGCAGATATTCATTACCTGTGGTGCCGACATGACCAGGGATCCAGCAGAAGGTGACCATCTGGTTGGATGTTTGATAATGACATAATCTATATCGGAACTCTTCCAGAATGGGATGAGGAAGATTGAAAGTAGACTGAAAGCAGCGACAGCACTTTAAGGAATTTGTGTATATCAGAGCTATCTCTAAATGGTGCTTGTTTATGTTATCTAGAGATAATTTTAATGAGTATAATTTGCAATATAGATACTGCATTCAGTAGGAAGAGACAATGCTGCGTCTGGTTTGGAGATATCTGTATAGATGTTGTTGTTGTTTTTTGGTGCAAGGGCTACTTAGACCATATTGCATCTATCACCGTTATGAATGTTACATATGCATAGTGACTTATGGCATTACTCAAAAACGATCATATAATTTTATCTGCTTCGTAAAATGAAAGAACTCCAGCAGATTAGCGTCGTTACCTATGATGTGGCAGAGTGCCAAGGGTTCTTTAAGGTTTGGTAGAAAGCTAAAAGAGACTTGGCGGGCAGTGGTGTATAAAGTACACTCAACAAGATATGCTTCATTTTAAGAGGAGAGTTGCACTGTGTGCCTTGTGGAGGATCATTACATGTGAGGAGAATCACCAATATGGCCGCCTTATTGTTCGGACGTGTTATTCATCGCTCCGTGAACTTCGCTCTTAAATATATGGTTTAAGTGTTTTTTATCTCCAGAAAAGTGCTTTCAACTAAAAAGTAACATCAGTGGATTCCTCCGGTGAGATACTTTTGGTGCTTTACTGGGTTTATCACCAGATATGGCCCCGGGTGCCAAGCGTTATTGTGATCGAGCGATTCTCTGAGCTATTTACAAAGCGTTTTCTTACTGCGACAGTTCTTGTTAATTTGGAAAGTTTCTCTTACGTTTAAAGCTATTTATTGTTAACTTACTCTTACGAATTGTAAGTAAGTTACAGAAAGGAAAACCACCTTTCTTTTTTCTTTCCTTAAACTAACAAATTAACTTACACCGCTTGGTCACTCTAGCGGCACTGCTCCTGCCTCCCCGTGGCGGGGCCGGTAACCTTGGCAGAAAAGGCTCTCTGCCAGGGGCTAAAAGGAGCTGACATGGATCTCAAAGATAGTTATCCATCTGTTGAGCCTCGTGCCTCAACCTGTCCAAGGACAGACCAAACTGATTTTGACACCTCCCATCCTAAGAGACAAAGAACAGAAGTTTCCAAAAAGGAATCACCTCTGTTTCTTATAATACATTCCCAAACAAGTCAACCAATAGGTGCACTTTCTCCATTTCTTATCGAGAAATGTCTCGAGAATGCTGCCGGACCACCTAAAATGGTGAAAAGACTCCGCTCCGGAGATCTACTTATAGAGACCATGAATAGTAGGCACTCTGAAGCCCTACTAAGAATCTCAAAATTTGCAAATATTCCTGTCACAGTAACTCCACATGCCACCCTAAACTCATCCAAAGGAGTGCTCTCTGAGTGGGACTTATTAAATGTTACTGAAGAGGAGTTAGTCCAAGAGCTACAAGATCAAAAAGTTATACAGGCAAAGCGAATTAAAATCAAAAAAGATGGTGAACTGGTTCCGACCCGTAGTGTTATACTGACCTTTTCAACCCCAATCCTTCCAGCTACAGTTAAGGCTGGATATCTAAACTGTCATATCCGACCTTATATCCCAAATCCGCTCAGGTGCTTCAAGTGCCAAAAATTTGGCCATGCTCAAACAGTGTGTAGAGGGGTTTCAGTGTGCCCCAACTGTGGATCCAAGGAACACACTCAGACAGACTGCCCAGCACAAACACCAGTATGTCCAAACTGTAATGGTAGCCATCCAGCTTACTCAAAAATTTGTGAAACCTGGAAAATTGGAAAGAAGATACAGAAATACAAAATAAAAAACAAAGTGACTTATCAAGAAGCAAGGAAACAAGTTTTGCCCACAGTACTGAAACTCTCATATGCAGCTGCAACACAAAAATACAAATCAGAAGGAACCCAAACTGAAGTGTCCATACCACCAGCTACATCCATTTCCGGCTGGGCTCGGGCTGTTCTAGCGAATCCGCAGGAGTTCCCTAAAGAACAATTAAAGATCAAGCAAATAATACCCCAGTCACCGTACCACCAACTATTACTCCATCACGTTCAGATACTGAAAGTGTGAGAAATCTTAAACTGCAAAATACTTTAACCGCAGATATGGAAACTGATAACACTACCAACAATGATGAAACCGTCTTAGAAATACATGCTGAGGAAGACATGGATACTGCACGACCCGTTTTCCCGAAAAAAGATAAAATAAAACTGGACCGCCATAAACAGATTGGCTCTAAAAAACAGTCAGAAATACTTTCTACTTCAAAAGCCAAATAATGGATCAGTTGATTCAATGGAATTGTAGAGGCCTCCGTAGCAACATAGACGATATTCTTGACTTGATAAATCAGCATCATCCAGTAGGCATCTGCCTACAAGAAACAAATCTCTCTCCACAAGTGACACACACTTTCAGTTAAAAACTATACATTGTTCAGGCAAGACAGGATCTCTGCCCATGGGTCACATGGTGGTGTAGCTATATTGGTTGACAGCAAAATCCCGTCCAGACGTATTCCTGTACAAAGCACTTTAGAAGTAGTTGCAGTACGCCTCGCTCTTGGAAAAACGCTTACTCTTGTATCCATATATATCTCACCAAATCAGAACTGCTCGATAACTGAACTAGATGATCTTATCTTACAACTGCCTTCTCCTTTCTGCATATTGGGTGATTTTAATGCGCATCACCAGTTATGGGGATCTTTACATACAGACAACCGGGGACGCACGATAGAGGCTTTTCTTATAAAGCATAACATCACACTGCTGAACACAGGCTCTGACACCTATGTCCATTTTCCAACAGGTTCAACTTCTGCTATAGATCTGTCCTTATGCTCACCAATGTTATTTCCAGACTTCGAGTGGAGAGTCTCAGAAAATCCATTAAACAGTGACCATTTTCCTATAATCTGTAAGCTCTGCACAAGAAGAAACTTACCAGTAAGTGGTCGAACTAAGTGGAAATTCTCAAAAGCTCACTGGAATAAATATGCATCAAGTGTTACACTAGATGATGATATTATCCACCATCACTCCATAGATGATGCCGTTAAACACATCACAGAACAAATTTTGGCGGCAGCTGCTACTTCCATTCCTAAAACTTCAACTAATGAATCCAAACACAAAAATTACTGGTGGAATTCGGCATGTAACACTGCTAAGGGGAAAAGAACAAGGCATGGAATCAGTTCCGGAAAAATCCAACCACTGCCAATCTGATTATCTTCAAGAAAATTAAAGCCCAGGCCCGATACATCCGGCGAAAAGCTAAAAAAGAGTCTTGGATTCGTTTTGTTTCATCTGTCACTAAAGACTCAAGTGCTGGACTGATCTGGCGGAAAATAAGATGCCTTACCGGAAAGTCTCCATCAAGTCCCTCCTCAATCATTGTCTATAAAGGACAAGAGGTAACCCTTCCCGAGAATATTTCAAACATCCTCGCGGAATCTTTTGCTCACCATTCTGCATCAACCTCATATGATCCAACTTTCCTAAAAGCCAAATCAGTAGCTGAAAAATATAAAATAAAATTCGGAACGAAGTCAGCCCTCTCTTATAATGAACCACTTACCATATATGAATTAGAAGAATCTTTAAAAAAATCAGCCAATAGTTCACCTGGTCCAGGCGGCATATACTACTTAATGTTAAAAAATCTAAATGAGAGAACTTGTTACTCTCTGCTAAAACTGTTCAACCGAATATTTGTCGCAAATTACTTTCCTCTCTCCTGGCGCCATTCTGTAGTTCTACCCATTCCAAAACCAGGAAAAGACCAATCTGACCCGCATAATTATAGACCAATCTCACTTACTAGTTGCCTAGGTAAGACTCTGGAAAAAATGGTACATCGTCGCCTCACCTGGTATCTGGAAACTCAAACTACTGCGAACAACGATCAGTTTGGATTTCGTAAAAACAGATCTACTTTAGACCTTATGATAAAGGCTGAGGCAACTGTGCGAAATACATTCATAAAAAACGAACATTTGGTTATGGTGAGCTTAGATATATAGAAAGCCTTTGAAACCACGTGGCGTCATGGCATCCTTCGTGACCTGCATGCCCTAGGATTAAAAGGACATTTACCAGCATTAATTCAGAGCTTTCTTGAATATCGAACTCTCCAGGTCTGTTATCGAGGTACACTCTCCAAAATCTACAAACAGGAGGAAGGAGTCCCACAAGGGTCAGTCCTTAGTGCCACACTCTTCGCAGTTAGAATACACACTCTAACAACAACCATACCGAATTCAGTAGAAACTTATCTTTATGCCGATGACCTCACTATATCCAGTCACTCACAAAATATGTACTCTATTGAAAGGAAACTCAAACTATCAATAAATAAAATACAAACATGGATGTCACAAAATGGTTACAGACTGTCACCAGAGAAAACTGTCGCTATATACTTCTGCAAGAAGCGAAAACTGCACCCTGATCCTGAATTGCGCCTGGGAAATCATGCTATACCAGTTAATGACAATGTTAAATTCCTAGGTTTAATATTAGATAAGAAATTAAACTTCCTGAAACACATACAGCACGTACGAATTACTTGTTTGAAGAAAATGAATATTCTTAGAGTGCTTTCTGCGATGTCATGGGGAGCTGATCGACTCTCTCTCCTTCACCTGTATAAAACTATAATCCGATCCAGAGTAGACTATGGCGCACCCGTATATGACTCAGCTAGAAAATCAGCATTACAGTCCCTAAATACCATTCAACATAATGCACTTAGAATAGCTCTAGGTGCCTTCCGAACGTCGCCAGTCCAGAGTCTTTACATTGATGCACACGAACCTCCATTATCGTTACGGAGACAGATGCTGCTGCTTACATACGCTGCCAAAGTTCGGAGTATGCCCTCACATCCCATCTGGCCTTACATGTTTACTCCGTCTTTCCAAAATTTATACAGAAATAAACCAAATTAAAATAAACCTGCTGGAATTAGATTGAAGGATGTTGCACAGAATTGGAGTGTCCCACTCGACAATATTCACCCAGACACTGGAGAAATTGAACCTCCATGGTCCACTTTTAAACCTTTATTCGATGAATACTTTCAAAAGTGGGGAAAACAGGCGTTGGACCATCAAAATATACAGCAGCTACATTCAACTCATGCATCAGCAAACACTCACTGTCTTCAAATATATACTGATGGATCTAAATCTGATACAAATGTAGGTGCTGCAGTAGTTCTTCCCACTTGTGCAATCTCCGAAAAACTCTTCCCAAGTTGCAGTATTTACACTGCTGAACTCCATGCAATAAAAATGGCTATCAAACACGTCAACAACAGGTCTAATGAAGAAATTATAATCTATACTGATTCCTTGAGTGCAGTAACTTCTTTACAACATAAATGTCCGAACTCTCATCCTATTCTAAAAGAAATCAGAGCTCAGCTAATTAATCTCGCAAAATATAATACAGAGGTAAGGTTCTGCTGGATTCCTGGGCATGCTGGAATCCAGGGAAATGAGAAAGCAGATCAAGCAGCAAAAAATCCAGTCAACCCCGTATCTTCACTTGCGTCGATTCCTTATATGGACTGTAAACTTATCATAAAACAGTTATGTATTGACCAATGGACATCAGTATGGCAGCAGCAAACCCACAATAAGCTTTTCCAAATAAAGAAAAAGCCACAATACTGGAAATCTAGTTCACGATTAAATAGACGAGAAGAGGTTGTCCTTGCAAGGACACGCATTGGGCATTCCCATCTGACTCACCTCCATTTGTTGACAAGGGATGAACCTCCTCACTGTCGTCATTGTTCCACCCTACTTACAGTAAAGCACATTCTCCTCGAGTGTCCTTACAATCATGCTGCCCGATTAACAAATTTTAAATCGGTTTTAACCCAAAACAATTCATTAGAGATGAACCATATTCTCAGTGATGACGCAAATCTATCCGATTTATTTAGTTTTTTAAAACAAATTCATTTATATGAACTTATCTGACAAATGACTGAAGAAAAAAAAAAAATATATATATATATAATAATTTACACAATTACTCTGACAGGCACAATTTGGCCTTAGTTGCCCTTGTGCCAATAAACTTCTATTCAAACCAACCAAACCAACCATCACCAGATATTTACGTTAGTATCTATTTCCTTTGTTGTGAGACTGCACTGGTCACCATGTGTCACACAAGGAAATAGAGAGAAACCGATATAACGCGGGCGCCACGTACCTATCTGGTTCTTGACTGGGGTAGTGTTCAATGGAAGTAACTTTGGACAGTGATCGTGTCTCAACTAATTTCTATCAAATTGATTGAAATTCCAACCGGGAACAATGATTTTTATTTCCCCCCTCTTCTCTACCATAAACTGACCATGGAGAGAAGCTACTTCTGTTCCGATTATCTTTTTTAACAAAATAACATTACCAACATCTTCGTCGATATAAAATACCCCATAGGAAATTAACCCCGTTCTTCTAGGAGCATTTCCACATCTGGCTGTCCTCCCCCTCCAAGTGACAGAGGGGGATAGCCCAAAATCTTTGCTGAAGGACTATTCAGCTCCAAATTCAAACAGAGACTTGACGAAGGTGGCCTCTTGCTCACCTCCACGAGCTCTTTCACGCGGAACTTCATAAACTCCGATTTTCCGCAAAAGTTCGATAATCCGAAATTTGTAAAATTAAAAAACCCACAGATGCCGCGCAGCAGAGCCAAAATGTCCTCATTGACCAACAACAAGAGACGTCAGAACCCCATTCAGGAGGCCCCCCTAACAGGAAAACGCAGGTATAGAAAGTCAACACCTAATCCAGACCGGGAGATGCGCTCCCAAACTGATTCAAAAGAAATAACAGAAAACCAAACAAACCAAAAGGACGCCAGCGAGGATTGTTTGTTTGTTTGTTTTATGGCGCATTAGCATCTAAGGCTATAATGCGCCAACCAGCGAGGACAAGCCACCGGAGACTTCCCTGGATCCCTCCCTGCCAGGGGGTACAGTTTACGAGAAATCTCTGTTCCTTAAAGCTGCCTTGGAAACCTTATTTAAGGAGCAATCTAACAGGGTAACCAAAGGGCTAAGGGCACAAATCGTGAACCTGTGGAACAAGCTGGACACTCTCTTGACGGAAACCTACCTCCAGAGTGAGAGAGCCAAAGCAAAGCTCCAGGCATACATGGAACATGGGGCAAACCAAATGCCACAGCGCGCGCCCTCATATGCCCAAGCGCCGAGGACCACAATGACAACGGAGCGACCACTAACCCTCGTAGCTCCCTGCAAAAAGAAAGTACCCCTACTACCAAGACCCAACCTGGTCGTACTGTAGCCAACAAACATTGAGACTCTTCACACAAGTGAAGAAGTAAAGATTGGTTTGGTTTGGTTTGGGTTTTATTGGCGCATCAGCAACTGAGGCTATAATGCGCCAAATACCGGTCATAAATAAAAAGTTAAAATCTTCAGTGACCTAAGGAGTTAGGCCACCATGTCGAGATATAAAAGGAGTAATAGTACAAAACATGAACAAAGGAATGACAAATCAATTTTAAATACGAGAAAAAAGGTTTACTGATTTTAAAAAGTTAAAAACAGCAGACACATTGTCATTGTCGGATAAAATCTGACTGAGTGTATAAGGCTCAGCCAGATGACTAAAAGCGGTAAAATAAAAATCATGTTCGTGTCTAAAACGTGGACACTCAGTTAAAATGTGCCGTATGCCTAAATAGGTGTCATAGTTCGCACGCATAGGACAGTCATCTGCCCTCAGCAAAAAGGCATGTGTAAGATGACTGTGTCCTATGCGGAGGCGAGCTAAAACAACTTCCTCTCTGCGATTCCTGCGCAGACTAGACTGCCAATGTCGGATTACAGGCTTTATCTGATAGAGCTTGTTTGTGACTTGCTCATGCCAGGATTGTTGCCATTGGGACAGTAATTTATCGTGTATTAGCTGCCTGCCTGTAGTCTGTATAGGGGACTAACAGGCAATAAGTGTTTTGGGGTTCGGGTGACCTGGCCGCGGCATCTGCCAGTTCATTTCCCACGATCCCAATGTGGCTTGGAATCCAGCAGAAACGAATGTCGAAAGAACACTCAAACAGAGAAGA
This sequence comes from Mastigoproctus giganteus, assembly GCF_048544385.1. Taxonomy (NCBI): domain Eukaryota; kingdom Metazoa; phylum Arthropoda; class Arachnida; order Uropygi; family Thelyphonidae; genus Mastigoproctus; species Mastigoproctus giganteus. The sequence continues at coordinate 210,184,553 of NC_143583.1, forward strand.
GAGTGTAGCGTCTGCTGAATCCGGGTCACAAATGGATGAGGATTATACCTCATACCCGATAAAGCCTGCAGTGTACTTACAGAGTCAGTGTACACCATACACTTTTGATACCTATGGGTTTTAATGTGGTCCAAGGCTAACGCTATAGCATTCAACTCAGCTGTATATATGCTGCATTCTTGGGGAATCTTTCCAGATATAGAACGATCTGGAAAGATAGCAGCACATCCAACAGACAACACCGACATCGAGCCATCAGTGAAGACAGGCAAGAAGTCGGTGGGCAGCATAGAGTTGTTGGTAGACAGAAGATGGAGTTATGGACTTACCCCAATTTTTAAGGGAGAAGTCGCACGATGGTAAGCGAGCATGCCAGGGTGGAAGTGATTGCCTCGGTGACTGGGCAACATTGTCTACCGTGATGTCGAGCTCTCTGAGCAGATCTTGGACACGGATACCAAAAGGCCGATTGGCAGTCTGACGAGTGTTATATAAGTTTTCCCATTGTGGCTTGAAAACGGACGTCCACGTATGGTTGTCTGGCAGGGATTTTAATTTAACAGTATATTTTAAAGATAATTAGAGGGAGAGGGTGGATCCTACACGAACTTGGAAAGACCGGTCTGTAAGGAAGTTTTTGATAAAGAGGGCTTTTGTCGCAATGACAGTGGTGGTTCAGATGCTTCAACATATAAACTCTGGACAGGGGATGTTCTAAATGCTCCAGTAGCAATACGGATGGCTTGGTGGTGGACTGGGTCCAGCCATCTAAGTACGCTGTTTCTAGCCGATGTGTACACTTGGGACCCATAGTCTAGTTTAGATCGGACATGTGCACGATAGAGGCTGAGCAAAGTGGAGCGGTCTACTCCCCATTTATTGGAGGAAATAGAGCTTAGGAGATTCAAACCTCTTGTGCACTTTGTCCGCAGTTGACGAATATAAGGTAAAAATGTCAACTTCTTGTCGAAAATGAGCCCCAAGAATTTTGTCTCGGGTGCTACTCGAATGATGTCTTGTCCGAGTTCAAGTTCTGGTTCAGGGTGAAGGTTCCGTTTGCGACAAAAGTGTACGCAGACAGTCTTCTGTGGCAAGAACCTAAAACCATTTGTCACTGCCCAAGAGTTGACATGGTCTATGGCATGCTGCAATTGTCTTTCGATGACCCTCATATTGCATGACTGAAAAAAGATGCTAAAGTCATCTACAAAGAGGGCACTGTTTACGGTAGGAGGAAGTTGTTCGGTTATAGAGTTAACTTTGATTGCAAAAAGCGTAACATTTAAAACTGATCCTTGTGGAACTCCCTCTTCTGCGCAAAATAGAATAGAATAGAATAGAATAGAATCTTTAATTGCAGCAATAATAGACATACAATTAATCCCGTCACGGCATGGTGGTGCCAGGGGTTAACAAAACATATTTACAAAAGAGATACAAATGAGAAAAACATAAGTCACATCAGATTATTCACAAAGCACAGTTTTACATTTTCAGTTCGACGAGGATACCCTTCCTGTATTTTTTATTATTGACCACTTCTTGGAGGTCCCCGTCGATGGCTTGCAATGAGGGCAGCATTTGCTTTGGCAGGAATCTGTCGGTTAGTACTAGCCGGTTACGGTTTGCTAGCAGCTGTGCTGAAGACCTGAGATAAGGGGGAGGAATGCGCCAAGAGCAGTGATCCCAGAAGTTCGGCTCTGTAATTTTACCGGTGGCCATCTTGATGGTGAACAGCAGCCTTCTTTCTGCGATGTAGGACCGGAGCCTGCGTAGTTGAAGAGCTTCTGCTAACTGCGTTGATCTGAGAGCTGGGGGAAGCTGAAGTTTGCTGTTGGCCCATTTTAGAAGCCAGAATTCGGCAGAGAATTCTGGTCGGGAGAGCGTGGATCCTACACGAACTTGGAAAGACCGGTCTGTAAGGAAGTTTTTGATAAAGAGGGCAATGTGTCCTCTAAGACCAAAGTTATATATATCTTTTAAAATTCCATATCTCCAAGCCGTGTCATACGCTTTTTCCATATCAAAGAAAACTGACACCTGGTGCTCACGTTTTAGGAAAGCATCACGTACAGATGTTTCCAAGCGGATTAAATGGTCAAGTGTTGACCTGTTCCTTCGGAAGCCACACTGTATCCTGGAAAGGAGGTCGTTAGCTTCTAAATACCACAAGAGACGAGCATTGACCATTCTTTCCAGGATCTTGCACAAGCAGCTCGTCAGAGCGATAGGACGGTAATTGTTTGGTGTTTTTGGATCCTTTCCTGGTTTCGGAAAGGGAAGGATAGTTGCCACATGCCATGAGTCCGGAAATGTCTCTTCAATATAGATTCTATTATAGAGACGGAGCAAACGATCCATGGATTCCGATGAAAGATGTTTAATCATCTCATAATGGATGTCGTCTGGCCCAACAGCACTCGCCTTGGAGAGTAAGAGTGCTGCTTTCAGCTCCCACTGTGTAAAGGGCTGATTGTATTCCTCGCGATTGTTAGAGGACAGCTTTAGGTGATGTTTTTCTGCTCTCTGCTTGTGTGCGAGGAACTCTGGGGGGGTAAGCTGTTTCTGAAGACACTTTAGCAAATGTCTCCCCGAGAGTATTTGCAATTGCAGTTAGATCTGCAATTGTACATCCATGGATATAGTTGTAATGGCCGTCATTCAGTGTAGCCACGTGTTCTGGAGCTCCTGAATGTTGAGTTATTTTAATGTGTTTAAAGTGTTTTCTTCCACTGGAAAAGTGTACCAGCTAAAAGAACTTCGCAAGTGGATTAAGTGAGTGAAAAAATTTGTTATTACGAGGGTTATCTGGTCTGTACTCTCTCGTCATAGACCTAATCCCTTTAGGCTTAGCATTCTGCTAACGCTTTGCTGTAGTCACACACGCATTGTTGACAGTTAGGCCTAGTGGATATTGCTGGGAATACGATACGTACAAATACTGTTTTGAATTGGAGCAAGTTCGTGCGCGTATAGTGTGTGGCAGCCTGCGAATGAGCTCCAAAGTCTCCAAAATAAGTGTATCAGCTTCCAAAAGAAGTCATCAGGTAAAGTTATTTTATTAATTTTAGATCTGCATAAGCAACCTTATTGACAAAAGATTTTCCAATACAAGTAATTCAGCTCGTACAAGAAGGGCCGATTAAGCTACCCCAAGGTCAAGTTAGCGCACATATTGGGGCGTACTTTTACCGTTTCCTCCTAGCCACTCCTCGCCATATTACTATTTAACCATCTGAGGTAAATACCTCAAGGGCAAAAACCCTTCAGGATGACAGAGGCTTTTAGTGAAGCTTTTAACTTGCCACGTGACAAAGGAGACTTCTCCATACTTGATCCCTCCCAAGAACAAACCCCCAACGTGGAAGAAAATACAGGCGCCACTAATTTGTCGGTAAACACCGATGAGTTTCCACCCCTCGTTTCTTCACAGGAACAAAGTAAGACAAGGGAAACTACAAGTGTAACCGCTCCTAAGGCTAAATCAGAACATCTTGAATCTTCAAGCAAAGTACCAAATTCTACGACCACAAATATCGTTACTGATTCTTCACAAATAAAACATTTTAGTCCGGACATGTTGACTAGGGCTGCTACTGCAACTGCCAGGAAAATTAAAATACCAAACGTCGGGACTATTTTACTTTCAGATCTTTCCCCTGTCGATGCACTTACTTTCCTGCGAGAAGAAATTGAAACTTATTTATTAAACGACAATAGTAAGGTTACAAAAACTGCCATCAAAGCTATTCTTCATTCTTGGAGCGGTCTTGAATTAGTTGTGAATGGCTTGATTACAGAAAACGAAGCTCTTAAGATGAAAATAAAGATGCGGCAGATAAGAAGTGATGACTCAAAAACTATGCCCACACCTCTCTCATATGCTTCTGTGGCAAAATCTTCAACTTCTACAGAATTAGTTGATACTTCTTTGAACGTAGTTTCTCCTGAAAACTTTTCTGAGGCTACTGCACAATCCCTTGCAAAAAATTCTATTAACCAAACAGACAGTCTGCAATCCGCTAATGTTAAAACTACTTCAACCAGAAAACCACATTTATTACTCCTAAAGGCATCCGAGAGTTCTACTCTTACTACGAGCACTGATGTTAAAGAACGTGTAGTTAAAACCTTAAAGCAAGAATTGAAAGAAGTCAAAGTTAAAGCTCTCCGTCTTATTAAAAACAAAGGCGTAATTTTAGAAACTGATTCACGTAAAGATTTGGATACCATCTCTTCCTCAAAAATCCTGTCTGATGTTGGAATCACCCCTGAGATACCTAAGAAATTGAATCCAACCTTACTGGTATATAATATTGATAATGATTTAACCAAAGAGGAAATACTTGATGATTTCTACTTCAAAAACCTGAAAGAATTTAAATTCACACGTGAAGAAATCTCACAAGAGATCACTTTCCGATTTAAAACTAGCTCCAAATCAAAGAATACTTCGAATTGGGTGTTTGACTTTACCCCACGTATTTTTTCGGCTATCTCTACTTTAGACAGGTTATTTATTGGGTGGACCTCTCACCGATTTAAGCCGTTCACTGTTGTGACGAAGTGCTATTGTTGTCTTGCTTTCGGACACACTTCAAGTATGTGTAAACAAGAAAGACCTTCTTGTGGACATTGTGGTAAATTAGGCCATATCTTTGCTGAGTGCCCCAGCAAGGATCAACCGCCTGTCTGCATTAATTGCAAGAGGCACAAACATGATGCTAATCATTCGGTCAGAGATATCAACTGCCCTGAATACATAAAGGCTCAAGACACAGTAAGGCAACGAACAATTCCCTTTTAATATCACAGTCTTATCGAGTTCAAGCGCTTCCCAGCCAAATATTTCGACTGTAAACTTAAAATTTCTGCAAGCCAATGCTCACCATTCACGCACCGTGGCAGATGAGCTACGTCGTGTATCTGAGGAGGAACTCATTGACATTCTCATTCTTCAAGAACCATATCATAAAAAAGGACGAATTGTCGGATATCCTTGCTCTTCTCGGATTTTACAACCGACTCATACAGATCCTAAGGTAGCCATCGTAATATTTAATAAAAATGTTGACGTTTTACTCTTGTCCTGTTTAACATCACAGCATGCTATTTGCATTCAAGTCTTGAGTCCTAATCACTCGACTTATGTTATCTCAATGTATTGCCCCCCGTCATCTGACTTGACTCCTCACTTACACTATATTGATTCCGTATTCAGTTTATTAGGCCCTATTCCTCTGCTAATTTTACTCGACTCAAACTCCAAGTCTGCATTGTGGCATAGTTCTTTCACAGATGCGCGGGGATTACTGCTTGAGGATACCATCTTCTCCCATCAACTTACCGTCTTGAATCAACCAAACCAGCCATGTACCTTTTCCAATTCCCTGGGTGAATCAAACATAGACATCTCTCTGGCTACAGCCCGTATTGCTCCTTATATTATTGACTGGCACGTAGAAACTGACCTAACGACAAGTGACCATCGCTCCATCGTCTTCCTGCTGGGATCAACTCTTGCTCCTCAACAACCTCTTCGTAATCTCATACGTTACTCTCTTAGAAACATAAAATGGGAACGTTTTAATCGTTCCGTTCTCTCTCAATTGCCTGAAGACAACCTAGAAAATTTTAAATCTCTTACCACCGAACAACTAGCACTGCAGATTCAAAACATTATCATCACTGCAATTCAGAAATCTACGCATAAAAAGAAACTAAAAACTAACTGCACACCTTGGTGGAATAACGAACTATCCTCTACTCGGAAACTTGTACATAAAGCCAGAAGAAATTTTCAGCGTAAACGGCGTACTTGGCCTCAAGAAGAAGTCAACAGATTACATGAAGAATACAAAACTCTCAAAAGAAAATACGTAAAATTGATTTATGAAAGCAAATTGCAATCCTGGCACAATTTTGTCCGTACGTCTGGTAATAATAATCCTTGGGGCGTCATCTATAAAATTGCTAAAAATAAAATGATCTTGGGTGACATTTTTAACTCCGTTACCTCCAACAGTAGGGAAACTATTACACTAACAGACTCCATAAATGCCATCTTGGACCAACTGCTGCCTAACGATGATCTCACTATTGACACTTCACACCATCTATCTATTCGTGATTTAAACCAAAAATACCTTCCTTTAGAAGAAACAAGTCCATTCACTGCAGAAGAACTTACTTCAATCTTGAATAAAATTCAGTCAAACAAATGTCCTGGCGATGACCTGATTGACAACATATTTATCAAACACTTTTATGACCTAAGGCCCAAAGTTCTACTTAAATTATTCAACAACTGCTTAAATACTGGAACGTTTCCCAAACCGTGGAAACACGCCATTCTTAAGATTTTACATAAACCTGGTAAGCCACTAGATAATGCGAGATCCTACCGCCCCATAGCCTTGCTCTCTCACCTGGGAAAAGTGTTAGAGAGATTAATTGCCAATAAAATAACCACACTGCAGGGAGCCACAAGCTCCACATCCTCTCTTCAATACGGATTTAGGCAAGGGCTTGGATGCGAAGACGCCTTATTAGAACTCCACCACCTCATTGACTGCTCCACTTCCAAGTACGTTATGGCAATCTTTATCGATTTTGAGGGCGCTTTTGATAATTTATGGTGGGAAAGTGCCCTCAGCAGACTCCGTTCCAATCACTGCTCTCTTCAGCTTTATAAACTTGTCAGAAACTATTTTGCTGATCGCACCGTCACCGTCATCACTAAAAGCACGAAGATTAACAGATCTGTCTCCCGTGGTTGCCCCCAAGGATCTATTTTAGGTCCCTTGATTTGGAACCTAGTTCTCGATGATTGGCTGCTTAGGACTCCTGAATTTCAAAATGTGCGACAACTTGCGTATGCAGATGACATTATCATTTTAGTGAATGGAAACTCAAGATCTGAATTAGAACTCTATGCCAATAAAGTACTCTTTGAACTATCGTCCTGGTCCTCTAAGAACAAATTAAAATTATCCCCAACAAAATCGAAGATCATGATTTTTAAACACAAATTAGACTATCGCAGACCACCAGTTGTAAAACTTGACAAGAAATCACTTCCACTTGTCCGAAGCACCAAATTTTTAGGAGTCATCATCGACGACCGCTTTTCCTTTACTGAGCATATTCAACATCTGTCTGTCAAAGTTAAGAGTTTTACCGCGATGCTGCTCCAAATTACCAGACATGACTGGGGACTGAACACTAAAACCCTACATCTATTTTACAATGCTGCCATAATCCCAATTACAACCTACGCTGCCAGCCTTTGGTTTAGACGTACTGCACTCAAAACAGTACAAACCAAGTTATCCACTATTCAACGTTGCTTTCTCCTCAGCCTACTTCACGTTTGCCGAACAGTATCAACTCCAGCTTTACAGACTCTTGCAGGCACCATACCACTTGACTTGCATGTTGTGTTTAGAGGGCTTTGCTTTTACATCCGCAAAGGCATTTCCGTGGAATTTCAGGGAATCATTGTTAACCCTCAGACTGATCCCAAAACTGAGCGAACCAGATGCTGGAATTTGTTAGTGAATACCTGGCAGAATAGATGGAATTCTACCGAAAAAGGAGCTATCACCAAAAACTTCGTTCCCGACGTAACTGCACTACTTGCATCATGCACCAGAAAATGGTTTTCACCCTCACTGTTTACCTCCTACATACTAACTGGGCATGGTTCGCTTAACGCAAAACTCTACCAATTCAGACTTTCCAATACAGTCTCCTGTCGATGTGGGCTACCGGAAGACTCTCCTCACGTACTTTTTGAATGCTCCATTTACGATGATCTAAGATCGGCTCTTAAGGCAACAGTACCAAACTTGTGTCCCGGAGGTGAGAAGATACTCATTTCTGACAACAATTTCCAGGCCCTTCAAACCTTCTGCAATGCTGCTTTTAATCGCAGGAAGGCTCTCAACCTCAATGTTAATTCAAGAAATGAAACTGAAAATGCATCATAAATCATAATACAACTGTGCGCTGCCTCGTCGTCCTGATGACGTCATATACAAAATTGTTGTGGCTTTCAAGAACACACAAAGATTTTGACAGATGCTGCACTTCTCTGACTCATCCTTTATCAAGACTCTCTTCAACTAAACCTCTGCTCAGTGATACCGTCATCTACCAGAGACTTCTGACACCACTCCAGATTAACAGAATTCAGAATTATATCTAGAACTTGTTCCTGCCGATCATGATTGAATGACATTACAACTTCTGTTTGACAATACACCTTTTCTCTTTGTGGACCACTTTGGGCAGCACTGCATACAGATGTGGGCAAGAAATGGATAAAGATTTTATTTTATTTTTATTTTTTTTTTACTTTATGCTATTCTCATCCTTATTTCTTCGTCTTCTGCTGTCCTTTCTCCTGGGAGTGTGTGTGTGTGTGTGTGTGCGCGCGCGCGCGCTGTTGCCGGCTTGCTGGCGCGGGGTTCTTTTGAATGGCTCCAAATCCTCTTTGGACATTCAGTACGTGACTGTTGAGGTTGGCCATGGTTCTTGCGCAGTTGTGGCCTACCTCCCCGTGGTGTAGACGGACACTGGGCAGGCTTTCCAGGTGATCGCCTGCCTGGTGACAAAACGGCCAGAAACAACTAAACAACACAACAACACACACACTGCACGAACATAACGTTACACACATTTCTGGCCTGTTACAGTGCTTTCTGTAACCATCACAGTGTACAAAGACGGAGTTGAACTTTCGTTCAGGTGCCGTCCTACATAAGATACTATACATGTCTACATGTCTACATGTCAATTGTACATCCATTATGTTCCAGGATCGATGAAGGGTGTGAGTTGTATTTGCCCTTCATTTTCCGAACTTTGTCCCAGATGGCTTTGGGATTGGCGGCCCGTGTAAGGGAAGATGTAAATTTGATCCAAGATTCCTTTTGGCTCTGACGCCTAATGTACCGTGCTTTGGCACGTGCACGTTTGAAGGCTATTAAATTATCTGTGGTGGGGTTACGACGAAATATTCCCCATGCTTTGTTTTGAGCCTTCCTAGCTGCTGTGCATTCTCCATTATACCATGGTTTTGGAAAACGTGGAAAGCGGGACGATGTCCTGGGAATTGCAGCTGCTGCTGCCTGGACTATACTTTCTGTGATGTCTTTTACTGCCTCATTAATTGGCTCCTGGCCGACTATAATGGTATTAAAAGTTGCCAGATGACGAAAGGCATTCCAGTCGGCATGATCCATCTTCCAACGTGGTATCCTCGACTGGTGACATTGTCTCCCATTTGAAATGGTGGATAACACGGGGAAGTGATCACTACCATAAAGGTTAACTTCAACCTCCCATGTACTCAGAGGCAGGAGGGAAGAGGAGCAGATGGAAAGATCAATGGCAGTAAATGTACGGGTAGCCATGTGGAAAAAGGTGTTAGATCCCACATTTAGAAGGGCAAGATCATTGTTTTCAAGCAATCGCTCGATAATCCGACCCCTTCTGTTGATGTCAGAACTACCCCACAGCGGATTATGCCCATTAAAATCCCCTAATAATAGGAAAGGGGGTGGCAGTTGCTTAATGAGATCATCAAGGTCTGCCTGGGCGGTGTCGTTCCCAGGTGGCAAATAAATGGAGCAAATAGTTAATAGGAACCCTACTGTAAGACGAACTGCTAACGAACTGCTACAGCCTCTAGATTAGTGGTAAGAATCACAGCTTGAAAGGGGTTGTGGTTACCCACAAGGATAGAAACTCCTCCGTGGGCAGGTCCATCCCCAGCTCTGTCTCTGCGAATAACTGAGCAGTTACGTAAGTAAGGATCTTCATTTGCCGTTAAATACGTCTCCTGTAAGCAAAAGCAAGTTGGTTCATGATTACTCAGGAGGGCCTTGATGTCATCTCTATTTCTACGAAATCCACGGCAATTCCATTGGAGAAATTTAAATGTAACCATTATTTTGATTTACTGGGTCCGTCTGGTGGCTTCCGAAGGGCTGAGGGCTTCATTTTCTCAGTCCTGGGTTTATCTCTCTTTGGAAAGACTGGACGTTGGCCTGTATCCATTTCTTCTTCGTCTTTCGCAAAGAGTTCCAGGACAGAGTCGTCCTGTACCTCCTTATTTTCGACATCCATTGTCTCTTGAATTGTAGATGCCTGTTCCCCTTTCTTCTTAGTTTCTTTAGTACTCTGTTTTGGAAGTGGTGGAGCACTAGGAGGTACGGATATAGCAGTGGCGGCTGACTGTGATTTTTGGGTGGGCTTTTCGGAAATTAATAAATAGCGCGCAATGGGGGTAAAAGACTCCCTTGGTGGAATACTCATATCAGTCTGAGTACCAATGGTACTTTTCCCAGAAGCTTTCTGGGCATGTGACGGCTTGGTGCTATTTATAGGTTGGATGCGTCTTCTGGCCTCCTGATAGGAGATGTTTAGCTCTGTTTTTAGTTTCTGAATTTCCTTCTCCTCTTTCCTCCGCTGGCATGCTCGAGAGTATGCAGGGTGTTCCCCTTGGCAGTTTGTACAACTTGGCTTAGAAGCTAAACATTCCTTGCTCTCGTGGTCTTTGGCACCACATCGAGCACAGGCAGGGTTACCACGACAAGCTGTTTGAGAGTGGCCATACTTTTGGCATTTAAAACACCTCAGTGGGTTCGGGATATAAATCCTCACTGCGCAGTTTAAATAGCCTGCTTTTATAGAACTTGGAGGCCGTGGGGTGTTGAACGTAACGATGAGAACTCGGGTAGGGACGAGATTCCCATCCTTCCGCATCGATATTCTTTTCACAGCCGTCACTCCTTGCTCTTTTAGTTCAGAGCAGATCTCTTCTTCAGAAACATGAAGAAGATTCCACTCTGATATGACACCGCGTGAGAAATTCAAGGTTTTATGGGGGGTAACGACGATGGGTAGTCCCCCTAACGATGTGGCTTTCAGTAGTTTCTGTGCATGTTTTTGGCTTGCAGCCTCGACTAAAATGTCTCCAGAACGTAGCCTTTTTACAGATTTTGGAGATCCTGTCAACCCTTCTAATCCTTTATGGATAAAAAAGGGTGACATTTTCCCGAGTGTCTGCTCTCCAGTGGAATGGAGAATGAGGAAAAGCGGTGTCACAGATGGTGGTGTTTGATTTGATTTGATTTTGGGTTTTATAATGCGCCAAGACCAGGTCATGTATAATAGAGTAAACTTTCAGTGACCTAATTAGTTAGGTCACTATGTCAAAAAAAATTAACAAATGTATAAAAGGTAAATCAACAGAAAATCACAATAAAATGTAAATTTTATATATAAGCAAAAATGTTTATTGATTTTAAAAAGCTAAAAACATTGTCGGATAAAATCTGGCTGAGTGTATAAGGCTCAGCCAGATGACTAAAAGCGGTAAAATAAAAATCACGTTCAGGGGTAAAACGGGGACATACGGTTAAAATGTGATAAATAGATAAAATGGTGTCACACTTCTCGCACATAGGACAGTCATCTGCCCGCAACAGAAAAGAATGTGTAAGATGACTGTGGCCTATGCGGAGACGAGCTAGAACAACTTCCTCCTTACGATTCCTGCGCAGACAAGACTGCCACGGTTCAATTACAGGCTTTATACGATATAATTTATTCGCAGTCTGTCTATTCCACGAGTCCTGCCATTGGGAGTGTATGTTTTGATGTATTATTTGCCTGTAATCTGTATAGGGGACTAACAGGCAGCGGTTATTATTGGGAATTGCTGATTTGGCTGCGGCGTCAGTCAAATCATTTCCCCTAATCCCAATGTGGCTGGGAATCCAGCAGAAGCGGATATCATATTCACGTCCAAGGAGGAAGTGAATCTTCTGCTAAATGCTAGACAGAACTGGATGAGGATTATATCTCAGAGATATTAAAGCCTGTAACACGCTGAGAGAGACAGAATATAAAATGAACCGTTGGGATTGGCATTTACTAATGTGATCCAAGACAAACTCTACAGCGTGCAGCTCTGCAGTAAATATGCTGCATTCAGAGGGAATCTGCTCTGATATAGTGCTGTCTGTGAAGACAGCAGCAGATCCCACATATGATTCCGACTTCGAACCGTCTGTGTAGACTGGCGCGAAGTCGGAATATTCAGTTCGGTGTGCTGAATGAAGCTGCAGGTAGACACATGATGGAGTGTCGGACTTTCCCCAGTTTCTAAGCGACAAGTGGCATGCCGGGACACGAGCATGCCAAGGTGGAAAGGGTTGCTTTGTTGTTTGGGCAACCTTGTCTACCTTGATATTGAGTTCGTTGAGTAGCTCTTGGACACGAATACCAAAAGGACGATTCGCAGTCTTACGGGTTCTGTACAAGTTTTCCCATCGTGGCTCAAAAACGAAGGGCCAGGTAGGATGGTCTGGCAGGGATTTTAGTTTTAAAGCGTACTTTAAAGACAACTGCTTACGTCGAAACGATAAAGGTGGTTCGTTTGCTTCGTTGTTGTTGTTGTTGTTGTTAGGTTTGTTGGTGCATCAGCAACTGTGGCTATAATGCACTGATTTCTAACTAGTATATCTTTGTTGTTGAGGCTGGTTCTGATAAAAACTTAAACAAGGTGATATTTATCAATCAATTTTAGGAAAATAAAAACGTCATCCATATCTTGACGATCTTCTAGAACATTACGTAGTGTTAATTGATTGCAATTTTTGAAAAGTAAGGAGAAAGCAGTTTTTCGTTCTCTTAAATATAGTGGGCATTCAATAATGATATGCTTTACAGTGAGTGGACATGAACAGTTACTGCATTGTGGGGCATCTTCCTTTCTTAATAAATAACTGTGAGTGAGGTATGTGTGACCAATGCGCAGTCGCGCTAGTACAGTTTCTTCTTTTCTATTTTCCCTTAGACTGGATCGCCACTGTTTGGGTTCTTTCTTTATTTCAAAAAGTTTATTATTTATTTCTTTTTCCCATATATGTTTCCACTGTTCTTTAGAGGTCTGCTGTATAATGGATTTAAAGTCAACATAAGGTGTCCTGAAATTGGAAGAAATAGGATTTGAAGCATTTTTGGCAGCTAAATCTGCCTGTTCATTTCCTGGGATTCCAGAGTGACCAGGAATCCAACAAAAAATTATGCGGTGACCACGTGGATGAATTGCCATTAACTGAGTCCAGATTTGTTGTACCAGAGGATGATTGTTGGGGCGTTTACATTGCATACAATTCACGGCACTTAATGAATCGGTATATATTATGGATTGAGTATATGAGGCTTCTTTTATTTTCTCCAGGGCTAGTAAAATACCATACAACTCAGCAATATAATTACTACATTCTGAGGGGAGCTGTTTGGCGATGAGAGCATCTGGCAGGATTACAGCTGTACCAACTTCACTAGCAGTCTTGGATCCATCTGTATATAGCTGCACGTAACTGCTAAACTGAATTGAGTGGGCCAGATGTAATTGTCTGATGTTAATATCTGGAAGATTATTCTTTCCCCATTTCTGATAGTATTTTTCAATATCTATCGTGGGTATTTGCCATGGCTGGATTTGCATGCTAGTATCCTGCATTATGTTATTCATGTTGAGTTCCCAGCTAGTGTTTAGAGCTTGAAGCCTAATGCCAGATGGTTTGTTGATGTTGTTGTTGTTGTTGTGGGGGTTTCATGGCGCATAAGCAACTTTGGCTATAAAGCGCCTATTCATTTATGAGAAAGAATCGCACTGCCTGAAATGTCCTTAATCAGAAAAGATTAAAAATTCTAATTTGCTTCAGAAAACGGAAGAATTCCGAGATATTTGCCTTGTCACCTATCAAATTCTCTAGGGTTATTGGTTGTTGAAGGATAACCAGTGATTGCAGGGTGGAAATTCTGTCTTGTTTATAATGGGGGCAGTCAATGAGAATGTGTTTAACAGTCATATTTATATAGCAATGTGGACATTGTGGTGGATCATCTCCTGTGAGTAAATGAAAATGGGTTAGATAAGTATGACCTATTCTTACTCTTGAAAGAATTACTTCTTCTCGTCTTGATGTCCGGACACTGGACGGCCAGATTTTCGGAACCTGTTTAATCTGAAAGAGTTTATTATTCGTTTGGGAATGCCATAGTGCTGTCCACTCTGTTAGGCATGCAGCATGAATCATTAGCGCATAGTCTGAGGCTGGGACAGGGATATTGGTGAAATCTAAGCTGGTTGGGTTTTTTGCAGCTTTATCAGCCTGTTCATTGCCTAAAATACCAGAATGTGCTGGTATCCAGCAGAAGGCGACCAGTTGGTGACGTTCTTTAATCTTTAGTAATAATTTTCTAATTTCAATTATAACAGGGTGAAATTTATCTGAAGAACTACACAAAGCGTTGATTGAGCTGAGGGAATCCGTGTAAATAACTGATTTTAATGAGCAGTCAGCAGGGAGATTTTTTAAAGCTAGTTTAATTGCGAATAACTCAGCTGAGAAGATACTGAAATCAGGAGGAAGGGCTGCTGATACAATTGTATTCGGAAACACTGCAGCTGCTCCAACTTGGCCTTGTCAAATTTCCAAGTTGGCCTTGTCAAATTTCCAAATTGTTCTAATTCTGTTGATCGGAGGAGAACTTGTACAGAAATTACAGATGATCGGAAAGTGGTCACTACCAAGAGGGTTGTCAGTAACTGTCCAGTCTATGAGAGGAAATATTGTTGGAGAACATACTGTTAAGTCAATGGCAGAGCTTGAGCCAGATGGTACATGAACATATGTGTGATCACCTGTGTTTAAAATAGTTAGATTGTGTTTATCCAAGAATTTCTCAATTATTTTCCCTCTGCAGTCAAGTTGTTGAGAACCCCATAGAGGGTTATGGCCATAGAGGGTTATGGCCATTCCAGTCACACAAAATACAGAAAGGAGCGGGTATTTGTCCTACTAGGTCATCTAAATCTGCAAGGGTGTAAGCGTGGTTTGGTGACAGATACAATGAGACTAATGTTATCGTTATACCAATGGTGATACGGGCTGCAACAGCCTCCAACGGTGTTTGCAAGGGAACAGGTCTGGAGGGAATTGAAGGGAATGTCATCCTCTGGATGACATTCCCTTCAAATCCTCTGGATGAATCTCAAGAATTGAATCATCTTCATCTATCTTTTCATCAATATCCATGGTATCGGATATAAATTTAGTAGTGTTGCTTCTTTCAGGAGTCTTGGCTCGTTCATTTGGTTGTTCATTAGGCTTCTTATCTGGAGGTATTGTTACAGGAGTATTTGCTTCTCGAGTAGCATATTTAGAATAGGTTTTTCCTTTGATGAGGAGAGGAGTGATTTAGCCCAACCAGATATTGAGATATTTGGAGGGACTGAGCAGTCTGTCTGAGTTTCTACTGAGCGTAGCCGTTGGGTAACTGAAGCATATGTAGGTGACTTAGCAGGTACTGCAAAGTGTTTTTTAGCTTCTTGATAGGATACTTTCTGCTCAATCTTATATTTTTGAATATTCTTTTCTCTTTTCCATTGAGGGCATTCCTTAGAGAAGGCAGAGTGGTTACCATGGCAGTTAGGACAAATTTGCACTTCAGTGTTACAGTTTGTGTGTGTATGCTCTTTTGATCCGCAGTTAGCACAAGTGGCTACACTTCTGCAGACAGCTTGGGAATGACCAAATTTTTGGCACTTAAAGCACCGGACTGGATTTGGAATGTATGGTCTTACTTGGCATCTAAGATAACCAGCTTTAATAGAAGTAGGCAGATTTGGTGTTTTGAATGTTAGGATCACCGTCCGTTTGGGAGCAGGTTCTCCATCTCTTTTAATAACAATTCTTTTGGCTTGTACCACGTTTTGATCTCTTAGTTCATGCACAAGTTCATCCTCTGATACGTTTAATAGATCCCACTCTGATATTACCCCTTTAGAGGAGTTTAAGGTGGCATGTGGGGTAACCTTCGTGGGAATTCCACCGAAAGTAGATATTTTCAATAGCCTCTCAGCATGTCTATGTTCGGTCATTTCGATCAATAAATCTCCGGATCTTAATCGCCGAACCATTTTTGGGGGGCCAGCCACATTTTCGAGACATTTCTGTATCAAAAATGGGGACAGCTTACTCAATGGTTGGCCTGTGGAGGAGTGTAGTATTAGAAAGAGTGGGGTGGTCTTATCCATTCCTTCTTTTTTTTGTCTCTTAGCATGGGATACATTTGTGTCGTCATGATCTGGATTATGTTTGTCCAGTTCTGAATCATAAGATCCACACGAGGACTGTTTATTTTTGTCCATCGTTGCTCCTTTTAGCCCTGGGAGAGTGGATTTCTTCTCCCAGACTTCCAGCCCCGCCATGTGGAGGCAGGAGCGGTGACACCTAGTGGCCAAGCGGTTGGAGAGGTTAGTTTGTTAGTGCGAAAATTAATAAATATACTAGGAAAAGAAAGGTAATTTTCCTTTCTGGGTTCTTACTTAGGATCTGTTAAGTACTTATAAAGAAATAAGGATGAGAAAAGCAATGGAAAGAAAATATAACGAAATCACTTAGAAAGAGCACTATATATCACTTAGGAAAATCGCTTGGACACAATCGCTTGGCACTCAGGACCTAGTTACTTTTAAAAAGGTTACTTCGTCTAAAGTTGCATATATATAAATATATATATACAGACATATCAATACATAAAATCAGTACAATGATAAAAACAAATTGTATATTTCATATGAGTGTATACATATTGATCGATTTTAAAAATTTAAAAACTGCCGACACATTGTCGTTCTCATTTAAAATCTGACTTAGTGTATATGGCTCAGTCAGATGGGTAAAAGCGTTAAAACGAGCATTTACAAAACTGGTACAGTCCGTCAGGGCTGCCGATTTGGCTGCAATGTCAGCCAAATCATTTCATCTTAATCCCAATGTGACTGGGGATCCAGCAGAAGCGGATATCGAATCCACTTACATAGAGGCTGGCTATTATCTGCTGGATTCGGGACAGGGTTGGATGATTAGTGTGTGACACCGCTGATAAAGCCTCTAGTGCACTCGCTGAATCGGCATATATAATACACCGTTGGTATCGGTGTTTTCTTATGTGATCTAGAGCTAACACTATCGCGTGCAGCTCTGCAGTGTAAATGCTGCAGTCAAGGGGTATCTGCTCTGATATGGTATTATCTGGAAAAACAGCAGCAGATCCCACATGCGATTCTGACTTTGAGCCGTCTGTGTAAACTGGCAAGAAGTCAGAATGTTCCGCACTGTGTTGTGAACAGATCTGAAGGTAGACAGAAGCTGGAGTATAAGACTTCGCCGCAATCTTGAGCGAGAAGTCACATGCTGGTGTTTGTGCATGCCAGGGTGGAAGGGGCTCCTTTGGTGATCGAGCAACCTTGTCTACCGAGATGTTAAGCTCATTGAGTAGCTCTTGAACACGAATGCCGAATGGGCGATTGGCGGTCCGTCGTGTGTTATAGAGATTTTCCCATTGTGGCTCGAAGACGGATGTCCACGTGGGATGGTCTGGCAGGGACTTCAGCTTGAAGGCATATTGTAGAGACAACTGCATTCGTCGAAGCGACAAGGATGGTTCATTTGCTTCGACATACAGACTTTGGACAGGTGAGGTTCTGAATGCGCCAGTAGCAATACGAAAGGCTTGATGATGGATGGGGTCAAGCCAACGAACAGCGCTATTTGTGGCAGATGCATATACCTGAGACCCATAATCTAATTTGGAGCGTACAAGTGCAGGTATAGACGCAGTAGAGTGCATCGGACTGCACCCCAATATCACGGGGAAGTGATCACTTCCATATTGGTTTTCTTCCACCTCCCAAATAAGTGAAGGAAGGAGAGAAGGGTAGCAGATAGAAAGATCAATGCCAGAAAACGTACGGGTAGGCATGTGGAAGAAGGTGTTTGTTCCGACATTTAGGGGGTCAATGAGCATACGCTCTATGACCTGAGAGGCTATGATTTGTCCCCTTCCAATAATGTTAGCACTACCCCACAGAGTGTTATATCCATTAAAATCCCCAAGAAGTAATATAGGGGGAGGAAATTGCATGACGAGATCATCAAGGTTTTCCTGCAGGATGTCAATACCAGATGGCAAATAAAGAGAGCAAACGTTTAATAAAAACCCCACTTTAAGGCGAATTGCTATAGCCTCTACGCTGGTTGTAAGTTGCAAAGGCTGAAAGGGAATCTGGTTGCTCATGAGGATTGCAACTCCTCCATGAGCGGGACAGTCCTTACGAATGATCGTAATGTTACGCATGATGGGGTCATCATTTGCCTTTAAATAGGTTTCCTGTACACAAAAGCACGCTGATTTTGCTTTTGCGAAAGAGCCTTGTTGTCATCAATATTTCACCTGAATCCACGAGTTCCACTATAGGATTTCAGCCATTATTTTGGCTTGGTGGGTCGATCAGGCGGCTTCCGAGGTGCTGAGGGCTTACTTTCATCAGTCTTCGGTTTTTTTTTTTTTTTGGGGAAGAATGGGCGCTGTCCTGTGTCCATTTCTTCCTCCGTAAAGAGTTCCAAGACTGAATCGTCATGTACCTCCTTGGTTTCGATATCCATTTTTTCTTGTCCTGACATGGGCTGTTGATTTTTCTGCAATGTTATTTTAGTGCTCGCTTTTGATAGTGTTGAAGCACTGGGAGGTGCCGATATTGGAGTGGCAGCTGACTGAGATTTCTCTGCTGGTTTTTCTGAACTTAATAGATAGCGGGCGATGGCAGTGGATGACTCTTTCGGTAGTACAGTCATATCCGTTTGGGTGCCAATCGAGCATTTATTGGATACCTTTTTGGCGTATGTTGCTTTACCACTACTTACTGGTTTAACTGCTTCCCTGGCCTCTTGGTATGAGATGTTAAGTTCTGCCTTTAGTTATTGTATTTCCTTTCCTTCCTTCCACCGCTGGCAAGCTCTTGCATATGCAGGGTGTTCTCCATTGCAGTTAATACATGCAGCTTTCGTAGCTGAACATCCAGTTAATTCGTGTTGCTTTACACCATATCGGACGCATGCAAGGGAACCATGGCAGGCCATTTGCGAGTGTTCGTATTTTTAACACTTGAAGCATCTTAAAGTGTTTGGTACGTATGGCCTTATTTTACAGTTCAGGTACCCAACTTTAATCTCATTAGGCAACATTGGTATACTAAATGTAAGGATCAGGTTTCTAGTAGGTACTAAATTCCCATCCCTACGTATGAACATTCTCTTAGCAGCTGTCACTCATTTTGGCATAAGTTCAGAACATATTTCTTCCTCTGACACTTCCATAAGATTCCACTCCGAGATCCCGCCATGAGAAGAATTTAATGTCTTATGAGGGGTAACTATAATCGGAATTCCCCAGATTAAGGTGGCTCGAAGAAGCTGTTCTGAGTGCTTTTTGTTTTTTGTTTCTATTAAGATATCGCCGGAGCGTAGCCGTTTGACTGATTTCGGCAAACCTGCCATCCCTTCCAGTCCCTTCTGAACAAAGAAGGGCGACATCTTTCCAATGGATCTTTCAGATGTTGAATGGATAACCAAAAACCGTGGGATTGGTCTTGATTTTTCTACCGTTCTTGGCCGTTTGGCAGCATTAGTCGTATTCTGTTCATCTGTATTTTGATCTGGTAGGGACCGTGTTGAGGCCACAAGAGAAATGTTTGGAGTGTCAGGATTCGTAAGTGTTTTGGAATGGTTCAGTGCCCAGGCTCCGCACCCACCAAGAAGCCCAAAAAGGACGCCCACTACGCGGCATGCAAAAAATGCGCTCGGGAGTGGGATGCCAGGGCTACCATACACTATACCCGCACCTCTTCCAGCCGGAGTCCTGTCTCTCGGACCTTGAGAGTAGGGGCATGGCATCGACACGGTTGGCATGTGGTTCAGAGAATATCCGGTTGAAATAGATCAGGCGCACCTACTAGCCGTTTGATCCTGGCCGAGCCATCCAGGACCACCCGTCTTGTCGAAGCAGGGGCCAAAGTGGTGTATTTAAGCTGGGCTCCTCAACCACCAGGATCCCCCTTTACGAATTTCCACGGGTCGCAGTGCACGGAAAACACGCCGGATTCCATTGATGTTAGCCTGGAACCTGGACTGTGGGCGTTGGAGCCCAGTGATGCTAATTGGAAGGCCAGCAGCATCACTGGGAGGTCCCCTCACCACGTACAGGTGCCCACGTCTAGGGGTTCGATTGAGCACATATTTTGTGAGTGGCAGGATATTGTAAGGTCGTCTGCATATAGATAGGTGTCAACATTAACTGGAATGTTCTCTGTTGCATTGTTTAGCTTAACTGCAAAGAGCGTCGCACTAAAAACTGAACGTTGTGGGACCCCTTCTATTTGGACAAATGTGCGGGATAGAGAATTGCAGTAACGAACTTGAAAGGTTCTATTTTGTAGAAAGCTCTGTATGATTAGTGGTAGCTGACCCCGGAGTCCTGTGGCATAGAGATTTTGAAGAATGCCATAGCGCCAGGTGGTATCAAAGGCTTTATCTATATCCAGGCAGACCATGACAAGATGTTCTTTACGGATAAAAGCATTCCGTATGTTGGATTCTGCCTTGATCATAAGATCTAGAGTTGACCGATTTTTTCTAAAACCGTACTGGTTCCTGTTCATTATCAAATGAGATTCTAACGAGCGTGAATCATTTTTTCTAATGTTTTACCAAGGGAACTACTAAGAGATATTGGCCGATAGTTTTGTGGATTTGATTGATCTTTTCCAGGTTTAGCAAAGGCTCGGATTATTGAGTGGCGCCAAGAAAGAGGGTAGTAGCCTTCAGAGAATATCCGGTTGAAATATATCAGTAATGAGTTCAGAGCTTTCTTTAGGTGTTTGAGCTTGATATAGTGTATCCCATCAGACCCTGCTGCACTATTAGCTGACCTATTTAAGGAGCTCTCTAGTTCGCGTAGAGTAAAAGGTCGATTATATGGAAGAGATACCGTTGTATTAAAGGTAAGCTTATGTTTTTCTGCGTTGGCTTTTATCTTTTTAAAGGCTGACTCATATGCGGATATGGCAGAGATTTCAGAAAAGAATTCGGCTAGGGCGTTTGCAATTTCTATTGCAGAGGAGTAATATTTACTCTTCCAACTTATAATAGGTGTTGATTCCGGTGGGATTTACCATTAAGCTTTTTAATTTTGTTCCAGATTTGTCTGCTGTCTGTATTTTTATTAATGGTGGAAGAAAACCGGATCCAAGAATCTTTTTTCGCTTTTTTCTGCACATAACGTACCTTAGCTTTAGGCTTCATAAAATTTATCAGGTTGTAAGTTGTTGGGTTCTTGTGAAATAGATTCCATGCTTTATTCTGTTCTTTTTTGGCATCACAGCATGCATCATTCCACCAGACATTGGCATGTCTATGAGGACCAACTCTGGTTTTGGGCATAGAGCAAGTTGCAGCTGTTTTTATCTGTGCAGTAATGTGGTCAGTAACATCATCTATAGGCTGGCTTTTGATGACTTGATCATCAAAAGAAATTGCATTGGTGAACTTGTTCCAATCCCATGTTAAATTTCCATTTTATGTGGCTGATTATATGTGAGGTTCTATTTGTTTGCAATTTGCAAATGATCGGATAATGATCACTATTCAGTGGGTTACTTGAAACTAACCACTGAATAAGTTGGAAGAGTTTTGGAGAACATATTGATAGATCTATGGCAGTAGATACTCCGGTGGGAAACTGAATATAAGTGTTAGCACCAGTATTTAATAATGTGAGATTCTGGTTGTCAAGAACTGTTTCAATGAGTTTTCCTCGTTTGTCTATCTTGGGAGATCCCCACATAGGATGGTGCCCATTGAAATCCCCTAGCAGAATGAAAGGAGATGAAAGCTGCTTTATAAGATCCTCCAGCTCTTTTACATTAAATTCTTTGTTTGGGGAGAGGTACACAGAGACTACGGTTAGCATAAAACTCAAAACAATACGTACTGCTACAGCTTCTAATGTGGTCTGTAGAGGGATCTGTTTGGTAGGAACCTTGTTTTCAATAAGTATGGCTACGCTTCCTCTTGTTGAGTTAGTGCTGCTTCTGTCTTATTGGTAGATATCATAGTTTTTAATCACTGGAGTCATCTGTGGAGTTACATTGGTTTCTTGCAGGCAGATGATAACTGGATTATGCTGTTTGATGAGATCATAAATATCAAAAATATTGCTTCGTAGACCTCTAGAGTTCCATTGTATAATGTTCTGCATTATTCAGTTTTAGAGGTTATATATAGTTCTGTCTGTTTTTTGTATCCAGCCTGTTTGAATAAATCTAGTTTCATTCTTTCTTTTTTCCGGAAGGCAGGACGCCCAATATCCATGTCGTCTTCTGCGTTTAAATCTAAAATGGCCTCTTCTTGCAGAGTACCAGAATCTATATCCATATTTCCTGAGCATGGTTGGTCTGCAGTGTTTGATGTTGAAGCCTTTAATTTTGTAGTTTCTGGCAAAGTATCAGTTGCAGTTGGTGGCACTGTCAGCGGAGTATTGCTAGCGCTAGTTACTTGTTGTTGTTGTTCTGTAGATGGTGGTTGTGGGGACGATAGCACTAATGGAGCCCAATAGGCAATTGAAATGGATGTGGATACTGTGACTGCCGTTTGTGTACCAGTTGATTGATATTTTTTGGTTGCTGCAGCATAGGTAACTTTTGGCATGTTGAGCATAACTTGCTTCCTAGCTTCTTGGTAGGTGACCTTTTTTTCAACTTTGTATTTTTGGATGTTTTTTCCTAACGTTACTCCAGAGTTCACGTTCTTTTGAATACGTGGGTGCTGGCCTTTACAATTTGGGCATTGTGGCGTTTCTGCAGTGCAGTCCGTTTGTGAATGGGCTTTAGAGCCGCAGTTCGGGCAGTTGGAGTCCCCTCGACATATTGTTTGTGAGTGTCCAAATTTTTGACATTTGAAACATCTGATTGGATTGGGAATGTAGAGACGTACTCAGCAGTTAAGCTATCCGGCTTTCACACATGATGGCAAAGTTGGTGTACTGAACGTTGGAATAATGTTCCTAGTGGGAACAAGTTCACCATCTTTTTTTAACATTATTCGTTTGGCTTGAACGACTTTTTGCTCTTGAAATTCTTCTACTATCTCATCTTCAGCGACATTCATCAGATCCCATTCTGCTATTACTCCTTTGGAGCTATTTAATGTGGCATGAGGGGTGACCTGTACAGGTATTCCGCCAAAAGGTGACAATTTCAGTGGAGCCTGGGAATGCTGATGTTTAGTTGTTTCAACTAGTAGAGTGTGTGTGTGTGTGTGTGTGTGTGTGGTATGGGTGTTTAATGGCGCACAAGCTGCTTTGGCTATATTGCGCCTATGAACTAGTAGATCTTCAGAACGTAATCTTTTCACCGTTTTAGGTGAACCAGCCACACTTTCTAAATATTTCTGAGTTAGAAATGGTGAAAGGGCACTCATAGGTTTGGATGAAAGAGAATGCAATATGAAGAATGTTGGATATTCCTGTTCATTCTCATTTTTGCGTAGTCTCTTAGATTGGGATGCGTCACGTTCGGTTTCATTAATGTCATGACATGAGCGTCTGGGCTCAAGTGCTGGGTAGTTGTCGCAATCCATGGTTGCTCCTTTTAGCCCCAGAGGATAACTGTTCCCCCAGGTTACCGGCCTCCCGCCACGTGGAGGCAGGAGCGGTGCTACCAATGACCAAGCGAGAAGAGATAAGTGGTTAGTGCATTATGTTGGTTAATTCTATATACAGGAAGAAGAAAGGTACCTTTCCTTTCTTTTGAAAAGCTTACTTCTTTATTGAGAAGAGCAGAAAAGAAATAACTTCGTAAACAAAAACTTGAAAATTCTCTGAAAACAGCTAATTCTAGAGGAGGCGTTTTGAGATTCGCTTTTAGACTCGCTTTGATCACTCGCTTGGCATTCGAGGCCTGTGGCTTAGAAAGTTTTCTATTAATTGGGGTTAATTGTCCCCACAAACCAAAAGAAAAGAGGTCCTGAAGGTCACCATATGGCCAACTGGTATCGAAGGCTTTCTCAATATCGAGATTAACCACAACCAGGTGATGTCTTCGTATGAAAGCATTGAAGACATTTCTGGTTTGATCGTCACATCTAATGTTGAGCAAACAAATCGACCAGAAAACACACAAAATTCATGAACATTTTACACATGGGCAGATGAGTTATTTCTGGGGGGGGGTATAATATGAGAGGTATGTTTTTTTTCTAGACACGATTCCAGTCGTCCTGTTATTTTCGACAGAGTGCAGAGAGGAAAGCAGTTTTAGTCGTAGCCACGATGGCCGTACTCCACATTTTATTTATTCAGTTTATTACTTTTCACATATAGGAGTAGAGAATGCAGCTGTAACAGTTTTAAACCTTGTACATAGTTGTTACGAGGTTTTCCATATTATGGTGTTGATTCTAATTATTTCTAATTGAGATGTTTGATTTGAGGGATAAATGAACAATTAATTTCAATGTTCATATTTTTTGATCGTTTTGTCTTCTATGACTTCTTTAATTTTCAAGAAACTATCGTAATTCGTTTTATCAAAGAGAAACTGTCCAAGTTTTAAGTTCCCAAGTGAAAATAGATAATATGAAATCTGGGATGAATGATAAACTCGTGCTAACACAAGAAACAAGTAGGGTATAGAAGCCTATAAATATGGAATGGAACGAACAGAATCTATTCAGGTTCTTTAAGAGTCCTTTAGAGCCATCATCATGATCTTCTACTTGTGTGCTGTCTTTTTCGTAACGGCAGTGAGTGCCCTACCAACCCCTGGTACGTGTATTGAATAAGTTCCTTCCGTTTTTTTGTTTTTTTTTGTCCCAAATGGGTCACATTTTGATTGCAATAACTGAATTGATATATTCGCTACTAACTCTAGTTTACAAATTTAAGTTTGTTCACTGGGGTTTGAATTTCAATAGGTCCTACTGCCGAAATATGTTGCTGTGATTTCAAACATGACTTAGATTTTTTTCTATCACATCCAGTTACATCACAATTTAAGAAATAAAAAAGTATTGTTTTTATACGAAAGTACATAACTTTATTGTATTTAGTAATGACAAATTGATAGGATTACATGTTCATATATCAAAAAATACGTAAATACTAACAAGTATTAATCAAACTTCAGAAATTTTCATTAATCAGATCTTCATCTCCTTGTTTGAAAAGAACGTTTAATCGTTTTTCTTTTATGTACCAGGTTTCTCTCTTTTTAAACACCAGCAGTAGTCGGCCATCATGCTTGTATTCCACCTTCCCTGGTACCTCTACTCCATTTCCTTTATGTCCTGATGGAATCTGTCCCCTTGTTCTTCGCTCATCTGTGAAAAAAAAATCAAGATGGGAATGCAAAAAGTGAATTTTGATGCTCATATTGCAACTCAAATTACGAAACTTTTCGAGCATATTTTGAACAATTTTCTCATAATCCTGTGATTTATGATTTCCTAGAAAGTTTTCCATTACACTTTTAAAGGCAATCCAGTCTTCCCTTTCAACGTCAGTCATAGTAGTTTCAAACTGACCGTCTGAAACCAATTTTCTAATTTGAGGACCAATGAAAATACTCTCCTTAATTTTGCGTCAGATAAACCGGGAAATTTACTGCAAAGGTACTTAAAGCAGTTGCCATCCTTATTCAATGCTTTAACAAATTGCTTCATTATGCTTAACCTGAAATGCAGTGGAGGTAAAAGTATTTTTATCTGGCTTCACCAAACTTTCGTGCACAATATTTTGACCCCTGTGTAAGATTGTGCCTCCGAGGCCATTGCTTCTTTGTCCAATGCAGCGCTTTAGCTGTGCTGTCCCATTCACAAATAAAGCGTGGCATTTTAGTGTACACACCCTGTTGCCCCAATAACATACATAACACTTTTAAGTCTCCACATAGTTGCCATTCGTGATCTTGATATTTAATTTTCTCCAGAAGCAACTTTAGATTGTCATAAGTTTCTTTTAAGTAGACTGAATGAGCAACTGGCACAGATGTGCACTTATCTCCATTATACAAGAGAACACCTTTTTTAACTAGTCTTAGAAGAGTCTATAAATAGTCTCCATTCACTAGGAACATATGATGGAGCTCCTAAAGGACTTATTAAACCATCGATATCACTGCAATGTACGAGAGGACCTTTTTGTGAAAAATACTGTATAAACTCCCTTTCACGATTTCTGTACCAGAAAAACGATGTGCCTGGAGCAAATATTTTCTTCTCTTGAAGTCTGGATCCCAGAATTTCAGCAGCATACTTTGGAAGACCTAAGTCCCTTACTAAATCGTTCAGTTCGACTTGCGTGAATTGCTGTGGCGTTAAAATATTTTCTGGTTGATAACATTCCTCTTCACTAACCTCTTTAGCTTCTGCTTCGATGGAAGACTCCAAAGTTTCGATGGAAGACTCCATAGTTTCAACGTTTTACAAGCAGATCAGGTCCACGCGGAACCGGTCTTATGGCTGATGGTAGATCTGGATATTTGATGTTTTCTTTTTTCTTTTTTTTTTACTTTAACGTCACATACACAAAATTAACATCCGGCATGGCTTACTGGCTCGCGCTACAACATAGGAATAGCAAATGGCAAGCAAACCTTTTTTTCCCTGACTCCATTTTCTAAGATGTTCGACACATGTATGAAATACTTTAAGCGGTGCGCACGATTTATCCTCATTGCCTAGTTTTTTGTCAACGTATGCATAATAAGATTTTTTTTTACAAAATCGGTAATACTTCGCTTCTGCTTTACAGGAACAAAACAATCCACATATGTAACAAAATATCTCGGGACTGTTTATACACTTTCTGGCTGCCATACTAAAAGAAAGCTCACGACAGTTTTTACAGGAGTACTGTGACCGCATAAGGGATGTGCCACTTATGTAGGCTCTGTGGTTGAGTGGACTGTAAAAACAAGCGAGTGCATGCTCAGACAAGTTGAACTCAGGAGTCTCCCAGACTCCACTCGGAAAATAAAATTCTGGGAATCACAGATGGACCGGAAGAGCGGGGGGGGGAGTGACCGTCTACCTTGCAGTGTGTGTGTGTGTGTAGTTACTGGTTAAACACGCACAATCTGCTAGGCAAATGTTGATACTGATTACGAATATAGGTTTTAAAACTTGTAAACCATTACAGAAACTATAGTTATGTACAAATTTGGGTATAATACATCGGTAATATTTTGTTAATGAATTTGTAAAAATCTTTACGAGATAGAAACAAGCGGACTTCGGTTTAGTAATCAGTAAACATACTTTTACTCAAACCCCAGATACACTGTAATCGATTTAGATCTACATTTGTTTTAAATAATTTTACGCAGAGGTCACTAGGAATGAAGTAGGAATTACGAATACTTTGATATTTGAGAACGTGTTCTATTGATATAATTATGTTGTTTGATGATAATTTAGACACGAACCCTGTTATGACGGCTTCTGTGCACAGGATGTTTCGAAATTATGCCAACAGAATTATATGGAATAGTTTTATCTACAAAAACGATTAAAAAAAATATCTAAACAGGTCGAAGAATAATGACAGAGTTCAGCAGCGACTGCACTACATTCATGTGGCAGAAGGACACAGTTGATGTAGAATGGACCACGGCAGTTTTCAGACCTGTGTCAAGTTTCGAATCTGAGCGGGTACTACATCGTCAAGGTTCCTCCCAAAGCGGGAGAGGGGAACGCCCGGGTTCGAGTTCCATCAATGACGCTGGGAACTTTTATGGGTTGTTGTTGTTGTTGTTGTTGTGTTTAACGACACATAGGCTGCTAGGGCCATATTGTGTCTTTCAAATGGTAAATATGAAATGTTGTTTGTTGTTGTTTGTTTTTTTTAGGAGCATTAGCAACTAAGGCCATATTGCTCCGTGAACATGCGGTGGTCATTCCTGACCTTTCCGCATCCTCCGTATTTGGTGGTGACGGGATCGAACCCCGGTCTAATCAAGAAGCGTGTGCTACTCACTGCTGCTCCTTCCCACCTGGCTACGGAGGCGCCTCAAATATGAAATATTATCTTAATTGTGATAACTATATTTTATGATATATTCCTATACGATTTAGGAAAGCAAATAGTTCTTTTTGATTAAAATCATCTCCCAGAATCTGTAATAATTTTATTGAAGACTGCGTATTAGAAATTGACTTAAAGGTGTCTAAGCGGATGGTGTGAAAGTGGGGACAGTCCACTAACAAATGTCGAATGGTCAGTTGTACTTGACATGATGTACATTGGGGAGCGCTGTCATTAGTTAACAGATACAGGTGAGTGAGGTGAGTATGCCCGATTCTTAGCCTTCCTAAAATTATTTCATCTCGCCTGTTTTTTCTGAAGCTGGATTGCCACAGCTTTGGTTCCGGTTTTATTTGGTAGAGTTTATTTCCTGGATAACCTTTCCAGATTAATGACCAGCTGTTATGACATGCTTTACGGATAATGTGTTTGTAATCTGTATATGGAATTTGAAAAGACTGCGAAATAGTGGTTTCTGGTTGTTTGGCTGCATGATCTGCTCTTTCATTGCCAGCTATTCCAGAATGTCCTGGGATCCAGCAGAATGTCACAGTTTGGTTCAATTCCTTACCGGCAAGTAACTTAGAATGAATCTGTTTTATTACAGGATGAGAGGAGTTGGTATTAGTATTTATGGCAGAGACAGCACTGAGTGAGTCAGTGTATATTAAAGCAGACGGAATTAGATTTTCAATAATGTGATCCAGAGCTAAGTTTATAGCATAGAGCTCAGCAGTGAAGATACTGCATTCTATTGGCAATGAGACAGAAGTGCTAAATGATGGGAAGATTGCAGCAGCACCTACTTGGGTCTCGGTTTTTGATCCATCTGTATAGATTTCACATGCGTTTGAATTAGAAAGAGCGTAAGTTGCATGTAACTGTGCGATATTGGAGGGAGACAGCGTGTTCTTTCCCCACTGTTCAAAGTAGTCATCATATATTGCACAGATATTTTTCCAGGGTGGCTCTGGTGGTGTTTTGTCCTGAAATATATTGCTGATTTCTATGTTCCATGTTTGAGCCAGTTCCTTAAATCTAAGTGAAGCAGGTCGGTTTTCATTAGGTTTACTGATGTAAAATGACTCGCATTCAGTATTGAAGAGACATCTCCAACAAGGATGTGAGGGCAGACTACGGATTTTTGCGGCATACATCAGAAGTAATGATTTCCTGCGAAGATGTAAGGGAGGTTCATGAGCATCGATGTACAGGCTCTGAACTGGGGAGGTTCTGAATGCACCTAGAGCGACTCTCAAAGCACTGTGCTGGATGGTGTTTAGTCGTTCTAAAGTACTTTTCCTCGCTGAATCATATACTGGAGAGCCATAGTCCAAGCGAGACCTGATGAGAGCTCTATAAAGATGGATGAGGGTGTGACGATCAGCGCCCCATGACATGGATGACACACACCGGAGGATGTTTAATTTCTTCAAGCAGACAGTTCGAAGATAGGCCACATGTGCTTGAAAGTTCAGTTTCCTGTCTAGTATCAGACCAAGGAAACGGACATTGTGAGCAAGAGGAACTGGCACATTGTTTAACTTTAGCTCTGGATCAGGATGAAGTGACCGAAGTTTGCAGAAATGAGTGGTAGTGGTTTTCTGTTCAGCGAGATTATATCCATTTCGTAAGGTCCAGGATTTAATTCTCGTTAAAGCAATTTGTAGCTGCCTTTCGATAGTATTCATGGTTTGCGATTGGCAGCATATGGTGAGATCATCAGCATACATGTATACTTCAACCGTTTTTGGAAGTTCTTCCAAAATATTGTTGATCCTAATCGCAAATAGGGTTGGACTCAATATGGAACCCTGTGGGACACCCTCTTCTTGAATGTGAGATGTTGACAGCATGTTTTTATACCGGACCTGAAATGTACGCAATTTTAAAAAGTTCTGAATTATTAAAGGGAGATGTCCTCTCAGCCCCAACTGATGCATATCTTTAATTATACCATGACGCCATGTGGTGTCAAATGCTTTATGAATATCCAAGTTGACCATCACTAGATGCTGTTTTTTGACAAAGGCATTACGAATGTTGGATTCAATTTTTACAAGTACATCTAGGGTGGACCTGTTTTTACGGAAGCCATATTGGTGATCAGAAAGGAGATTTTCGGAGTCTAGAATCCAGGTGAGCCTCTTATGTACCATCCTTTCAAAGATTTTGCCCAGACAGCTTGTCAATGATATTGGTCTGTAATTCTCAACTAGAGAAGGATCTTTGCCTGGTTTTGGAATAGCACAAATATAGGAATGACGCCATGACAGAGGATACGTATTTTCAGAGAAGATCCGGTTATAAAAGAGTAATAGTGTGCCGAGATCGGCTTCACACAGATGCTTCAGCATATTGTAGTGAATGCCGTCTGGTCCTGCTGCGCTGTTCGGAGATTTGCTCAAAGATTCTCTCAGTTCAGATAGAGTAAACAGCTGGTTATATGGAAGTGAAAGTCTGGTTGTGAAATTAAACTTATGGCGTTCTGAATCAGTTTTACTGCGTTGAAAGGAGATCACATAAGAGGAACAGGCAGAAATGTTATAAAAAGATTCGGCTAAAGCATTTGCAATGTCAGTAGGAGAGGATAAGTCCTGCCCATTGCATTGTATTATTGGAGATTGCTGCGGTAGAAATTTCCCATTCAGAGCTTGAATTTTTCTCCAAATGACTCGAGTGTCAGTATTTTTATTAATATCTGAGGCGAATTTAATCCAGGAGTCACGTTTTGCTGTCTTCCTAATTTGTCTTGCTTTGGCTCTGAGTTTTTTGTACATAATTAGGTTGGCGGTAGTTGGAAATTTGCGAAACTGGTTCCAGGCATGATTTTTTTCTCGTTTCGCTTTGGAGCATTCTTCATTCCACCACTGATTTTGGTGTACCCGCTTGCACTGATTAGATTTTGGAATGGAAATTTCTGCTGCAGATAATATGTGGCTTGTAATGTGATCAGTTACGTCATCAATACGATTTTGTTGTACATATAGTTTGTCAAGTAGAACACAAGTTGAATAGTTTTTCCAGTCTGCTTTATGAAAGTTCCAAGAAGTGCGGCTTTTAGGACATGACACCGTCTGTGTTTGAATTGAACTGATGATAGGAAAATGGTCACTGTGCAATGGATCATTTAACACTAACCATTCCATGCTTGGATAAAGAGAGGCTGAACATATTGATAAGTCTATGGCTGATGTACTACCTGTAGGTAGTTGAATATGAGTTGGAGAGCCAGAATTTAACAGAGTCAGGTTATGGTTATCCAGGAATATTTCTATTAATTGGCCTCTCCTATCCATGATGGAAGATCCCCACAATGGATGGTGACCGTTGAAATCGCCGAGTAAACAGACTGGAGGTGGCAATTGTTTGATAAGATTGTCAAGTTCAGTCTGGGAACAAGGATAATTCGGTGGGATATAAATGGATGCAAGGGTTAGTGATATTCCCATTGCTATCCGAACCGCTACAACTTCTAAAGAGGTTTGTAGTTGGAGATGTCTTGACGGTATGTTAGTTCTGACAAGAATAGCCACCCCACCACGAGCAGGAGTGTCAGAATCCCTATCTCGCCTAAACATAGAATAATTTTTAATTTTCAGAGAAACTTGTGGTGATAAAAAGGTTTCCTGTAAACATACACCTATTGCTTTAGTTTCGATTAGTAAATCATTCAAGTCATCTATATTACTGCGTAATCCTCTACAGTTCCATTGAAGGAATTTATTCATTTGTTGGATTTACTTGAGGAAGATTGATCTGACTGTTTTTTCTGGGAAGGTTTCTGTCTGCTTAGTTTTGATTTTTCATTTCTGGGAAACGTTGGGCGTCCTGTATCCATGGTATCACTAGCATGTAACTCTAGTACTGTCTCTTCATCCTCTGACTGAACCTCCATTTCCATGTTGCTAATGCGTGGTTTCACTTTCTTCTGGTTTTCAACAGTAGCTGATTTCGTTGTTTCGGGCAAGGTTGAGATAGCATCAGTTGGGATGCTGATTGGGGTGTTGCTGGTCTCACTGACTGTAGTTTTGTTATTGTAAGTTAGCACAGTTTTGGCCCAGGTGGCAAAGGAAATATTCGGTTCGATGGAGACATCTGTTTGGGTTGCAGCTGAGCGGCTATTTTTGGTGACCGATGCATATGATCGGCTAGGCATGGTTAGCATTATTTGCTTTCTTGCTTCAGGGTATGTGACTTTATGCTCCACTTTATACTTTTGGATTTTTTTCCCTGTTTTCCAAAGGTCACACGCTTTAGAAAATGCAGGATGGCTTCCTTTACAGTTTGGGCAAGTGGGAGTGGAAGCTGTACAGTCTCCTTGGGAATGTTCCTTGGAGCCGCAAATAGGGCACACAGCATCGCCTCGGCATGCCGTCTGAGAATGGCCGTACTTCTGACACTTAAAGCAGCGAATGGGATTCGGGATGTAGGGTCGAATCTTGCAGTTTAAGTAACCTGCTTTTACAGAAGATGGGAGATTCGGAGTACTGAATGTCAAAATAATGGACCTGGTTGGTAATAGGTTGCCATCTTTTTTCGTCATAATTCTCCGTGCATGAGTCACTTTTTGTTCGCTAAGCTCTTGAATGATTTCTTCCTCAGACACATTTAGTAAGTCCCATTCGCTGATAACTCCTTTAGAGGTGTTCAGAGTGTTATGGGCTGTTACTGACACAGGAATATTGTTAAAAGTTGTTAATTTTAACAATTTTTCTGAGTGATTTGGCTTACAGGCTTCAATTAGAAGGTCTCCGGATTGGAGACGTTTAACCATTTTGGGAGATCCAACAACCGATTCTAAACATTTCTGTATTAAGAAAGGCGATAGCTTGCCAACAGGTTGTGTGGATAGGGAATGCATTATCAGAAATGCTGGCATGTCTGTTGTTTGTTTTTCTGTCCGTAGTCTCTTTGGACGATTCAAGTCATGCTCTGAATCAGAGTTGACGGGTCTGGAGCCCGCGGGCTCTAGCGATGGATATGCATCGCAATCCATCGCTGCTCCTTTTAGCCCCGGAAGAGGGAATTCCTTCTCCCAGGTTACCGACCCCGCCACGTGGAGGCAGGAGCGGTGCCAACCAGTGACCAAGCGATCAGCAGAAGAGGAGAGCAGTACGTTGCTAGCGATAGCAGTAACGTTGCAAGCGGGGTTAGCAGTGACGTTGCTAGCGTTGAAGCAGTGACGTTGCTCAGCGAGGGAAGCAGTGACGTTGCGAGCGGTCAACAGTAACGTTGCGAGCGGTGGAGGGATTATTTAAGCACTAGTACTCGCCCTAGAAAAATCGCTAGAAAATCGCACTAGAAAGATCGCTTGGGAACTATCGCTTGGCACTCGGGGCCAACTTTTATGGGCTTTTTTCACTCCGTGGCCGAGTTAGTCAGTTTGAGGCGTAGACGGCAAGGTTATTCTCCCATGCCAATAGACGCACCTATTACAATATTATTTAGTACAGGCTTGATAAACAAAATAGCAAGGTGGATTTAGATTAGATGGAATTTGTTTATTGTTCTCAGGAAGGTAAAAAGATCATTTATATCTGGTCGGTCTCCGAGAATTTTCTGTAAAGTAGGTTGATTTGAGGAACATAAATGTGAAAAAGCTGTTTGTCGTTCTCTTAAGTTGTTGTTATTTGGCTTAACGACACAAGGGCTACCGAGGCCAAATTGTGTCTGCTGATAGTTTATTTAGTCGAAATATAACACTGTTGATGTTAAATTAAATACTCCTATATAGGCCAATACGTTTTAAAAATATTACAAGTTCATTTATGTTTGCTTCATTTCCCAGGATATGAGTTAAATCATGTGAGAGGTTCAACCTAGAGACTGACTGAAAAGTGTTTGACCGTATGGTTGAATATAGGGGACAATCAAAGAGGAAATGCCTAACAATAAGTTGACTGTCACAGGTTGAACACTGGGGTGGATCTTCTCCCAGTAGCAGGAACAGATGAGAATGATGAGTGTGTCCAATTCTGAGTCTTGCCAGTACTACTTCCTCTCGTCTGTTTTGTCGAAAGCCTGAGAGCCACAGCTTTGGTTCTTGCTTTATCTGGTAAAGTTTATTGTTGGTGTTACTTTTCCAGATCTGTGACCAGTTATCATAACTTGCTTTGCGAATAACAGGGTTATAATCAGTGTAAGGAACCTGACGATGTTCTGGCACAGCTGGTTGAGGATTTTTAGCTGCAAGATCCGCACTTTCATTTCCTGGATTACCAGAATGGCCAGGGATCCAGCAAAAACTGATTGATTGATTAGACACACTGCAGGAAAAAAGCTGAGAATGAATGTGTTTCAAGGTAGGATGAGAAGATGAAAAATTCTTCCTTATGGCAGAAACAGCATTGAGCGAGTCAGTGTAAATTATGACAGGTGAGATGGAAAGTTCAATAATTTTACTGAGTGCTAATTTGATGGCATATAATTAGTCTGTAAAGATGCTGCAGACTAATGGTAGTGAGGCAGTAACCGTTAGAGAAGGAAAAACTGCAGCTGCACCAACCGCAGTAGCTGTTTTGGATCCGTCAGTATAGACTTTACAGGCTTGGGAGTTCAGAGTAGGGTGAGCTAAGTGCAACTGCCTGATATTAAAGGAAGGTACATTATTCTTTCCCCATTCCAAAAAATGTGTATCGTGGGAGGAAGAAACGTATGTCCAAGGTGAAACAGGTGCAGTTGTATTCTGAAAAATATCGCTTAAATTGATATTCCAACTCTGAAAAAGCTCTTTAATCCTGAGTGAAGCAGGTCTGTTTTCATTTGGCTTGCTGTCATATAACAAATCCCACCGAGTATTATAAAGATACTCCCAACTGGGGTGAGATGGAAGACTCTGGATCTTAGCAGCATAGTGGAGCAGTAATGATTTCCTACGAAGATGTAATGGAGGATTTGTTTGTTTGTTTGGTTGGGTTTTATTGGCGCATCAGCAACTGAGGCTATAATGCGCCAAATACCGGTCCTTTTATAAAAAGTTAAATCATTCAGTGACCTAAATAGTTAGGCCACCATGTCCAGATATATAATAATAGGTATATAAAAATAAACCAATAAAGAGATAACAATAACATAAATTTTAAATACAATTAAAAACTTTTATTGATTTAAAATAGTTAAAAACAGCAGACACGTTGTCATTGTCAGATAAAAGCTGACTGAGTGTATAAGGTTCAGTCAGATGATTAAAAGCGGTAAAACGGGTACTGCTAAAATCTGGACAGTCAATTAAAAGGTGTCTGATCGTTATAATTGTGCCACAGGACACACACATAGGAGGGTCATCAGCCCTCAGCAGAAACGAATGAGTTAAATGAGTGTGTCCTATGCGGGTCCGGGCAAGAACAACTTCCTCCTTACGATTCCTGCGCAGACTAGACTGCCACGGTTCAATTACTGGCTTTATACGATATAATTTATTCGCAGTCTGTCTATTCCACGAATCCTGCCATTGGGAGTGTATCCTCTCGTGTATTATTTGCCTGTAGTCTGTATAGGGGACTGACAGGCAGCAGTTATTATTGGGAATTGCTGATTTGGCTGCGGTGTCAGCCAAATCATTTCCCGTAATCCCAATGTGGCTGGGAATCCAGCAGAAGCGGATGTCATATTCACGTCCACAGAGGAAGTGAATCTTCTGCTGAATGCTAGACAGAACTGGATGAGGATTATATCTGACAGATATTAAAGCCTGTAACATGCTAAGAGAGTCGGAATATAAAATGAACCGTTGGTATTGGCATTTACTAATGTGATCCAAGGCTAACTCAATTGCGTGCAGCTCTGCAGTAAATATGCTACATTCAGAGGGAATCTGCTCCGATGTAGTGCTGTCTGTAAAGACAGCAGCAGATCCCACATATGATTCTGACTTCGAACCGTCTGTGTAAACTGGCACGAAGTCAGAATGTTCAGCTCGGTGCGCTGAATGAAGCTGCAGGTAGACCGAAGATGGAGTGTCCGACTTTCCCCAATTCCGAAGGGACAAATCACATTTCGGGACATGAGCATGCCAGGGTGGAAGTGGTTGCTTAGGTGTTTGGGCAACCTTGTCTACCTTGATATTAAGTTCTTTGAGTAGCTCTTGGACACGAATACCAAAAGGACGATTGGCAGTCTTACGGGTGTTGTACAAATTTTCCCATCGTGGCTCAAAAACGAATGGCCACGTAGGATGGTCTGGCAGGGATTTCAGTTTTAAAGCGTACGTTAGAGACAACTGCTTACGTCGAAGCGATAGCGGTGGTTCGTTTGCTTCGACGTATAAACTCTGGACAGGAGATGTGCGATATGCTCCAGTAGCGATACGTATAGCCTGATGATGGACAGGATCCAGCCATCGAAGTACACTGTCTCTGGCTGAAGAATATACTTGGGACCCATAATCTAATTTGGATCGCACAAGTGCACGGTAAAGCCGTAGAAGGGTGCATCGGTCTGCTCCCCAAGATGTAGAGGAGAGCGAGCGGAGAATATTAAGCCCTCGTGTGCACTTTGTGCGGAGTTGACGGATGTGATCCAAAAAGGACAGTTTTTTATCGAACATGAGTCCCAAGAATTTTGTGTCCGCTGCTACTGGAATAACATTTTGTCCGAGCCTTAATTCAGGTTCAGGATGAAGATTACGCTTACGACAAAAATGTACGCAAACGGTCTTCTCCGGCGAGAACCTGAAGCCATTAGCAAGTGCCCAGGAATTCAGACTATCAATGGCTTTCTGCAGTTGTCTTTCAATAACCCTCATGTTGCATGACTGACAAAATATGCTGAAGTCATCAACATAGAGGGCACTGTTTACAGTTGGAGGAAGTTGCTCTGTGATGGAATTTATTTTGATGGCGAAAAGCGTGACACTTAAAACTGATCCTTGTGGTACTCCCTCCTCTTGGCTAAAGGAACGAGAGAGTGAGGATCCCACACGAACTTGAAAAGATCGATTGCCTAAAAAGTTTCTAATAAAAATGGGGAGATGGCCTCTAAGACCAAGGCTATGCAAATCTTTTAAAATGCCAAATTTCCAAGTTGTGTCATACGCTTTTTCCATGTCAAAGAACACTGACACCAAGTGTCCGCGTTTTAGGAAAGCATCCCGGATGGATGTTTCCAATCTAATTAAATGATCAAGAGTTGATCTGTTTTTTCGGAAGCCGCACTGGATGTTGGAGAGAAGGTCATTTGATTCTAAATACCATATTAAACGAAAATTAACCATTCTCTCCAGAATTTTGCACATACAGCTAGTCAGAGCAATAGGACGGTAATTTGTAGTGACTTTTGGATCCTTTCCTGGCTTAGCAAAGGCAAGAACGGTTGCCTTGCGCCAGGAATCCGGAAACTGCCCTTCAATAAAGATTCTGTTATACAGAAGGAGCAGATAATCCATAGATTTTGGCGAAAGATGCTTAATCATTTCGTAATGGATGTCATCTGGTCCAACAGCACTTACTCTGGAAAGAGCGAGGGCTCTTTTCAGTTCTTCCATAGTAAATGCCCCGTTGTAGGGATAGATGCTCTTAGTCTTAAAGTTAAGTGCTTCTTTTTCTAGTTTATGTTTCAGGACCAGGAACTCAGGGGAATACGAAGATGTTGCAGAGATGTTGGAGAATGTTTCCCCAAGAGAATTGGCTATTGCAGTTGGATCTGCAATAGCGCATCCATTATAATCTAGGATTGAAGAAGGGTGGGATGTATATTTTCCCTTCATTTTCCGGATTTTATCCCAGACTACCTTAGAATTGGTAGCCTGGTTAATAGATGTTGTATAACGGATCCATGATTCCTTTTGACTCTGACGGCGAATGTAGCGTGCTTTGGCTCGTGAACGCTTGAAAGCTATTAGATTAACAGTGGTAGGATATCGGCGGAATATCGCCCACGCTTTGTTTTGAGCCTTTTTTGCTGTTGTGCACTGTGAATTCCACCAAGGTTTGGGAAATGGTGGAAACCGGGCAGATGTTTTTGGAACAGCGTTCGCAGCTGCTTGGACGATGATTTCTGTGATGTACTTTACTGCATCATTGATCGGCTCCTGACTGACGGTGCTGAGATCAAAATTTGCCTGATGTTGGAAGGCAGACCAGTCAGCCTGATCAATCTTCCACCGTGGTAACCTGAAGGGAAGACAAGGTCTCCCACTGTGTAACAAGGTTATCACAGGGAAGTGATCACTTCCATATGGATTCTCCTCAACTTCCCAAGTGAGTGAATGGAGTAGAGAAGGGGAGCAGATAGAAAGATCAATGGCAGAGAAGGTACGGGTAGGCATGTGGAAGAAGGTGTTTGTTCCTATATTTAGAAGGGAAAGGTCATTGTCATTGAGCATACGCTCTATGACTCGTCCCCTTCCATTAATATTAGCACTACCCCACAGGGTGTTATGTCCATTAAAATCCCCGAGAAGTAAGAAAGGGGGAGGCAACTGCGTTAAAAGATCATCAAGGTCTTTCTGGGAGATGTCAGTCCCAGGTGGCAAATAGATAGAGCAGACCGTTAATAAAAATCCCACTGTAAGGCGAATTGCAACAGCCTCTATGCTGGTTGTAATTAGCAAGGGCTGAACTGGGGTCTGATTACCCACAAGGATAGCCACTCCTCCATGAGCAGGACCATCCGCAATTCTATCCTTACGAAAGATTGTGATGTTATGCAAGGTGGGATCATCATTTGCCTTTAGATATGGCTACTGCAAGCAAAAGCCAACTGGCTCATGCTTTTGCAGGAGGGCCTTGATGTCATCAGTATTTCGCCGGAATCCACGACAATTCCATTGTAGGAATTTAGCCATTATTTTGACTTGGTGGGTCCATCAGGCGGCTTCCGAGGTGCTGAGGGCTTACTTTTATCAGTCTTGGCTTTATCTTTTTTGGGGAAGAATGGACGCTGTCCCGTGTCCATTTCTTCCTCCGCAAAGAGTTCCAAGACAGATTCATCCTGTACCTCCTTGTTCTCTACATCCATTGTTTCTGTTCTTACTGCAGGCTCTTTACCACTTGGTTTTGGTAGTGGTGGAGCACTAGGAGGTACGGATATAGGAGTGGCAACTGACTGTGTTTTTTTGGTGGGCTTTTGTGAGCTCAATAAATAGCGTGCAATCGGGGTGAATGACTCTTTTGGTGGTATAGTCATCTCAGTTTGTGTACCGATAGTGCACTTAGCAGAAACCTTCTGGGCATACGAAGGTTTCCCACTATTTATTGGTTGGATACGTTTTCTGGCCTCTGGGTAGGAGATATTCAGCTCTGTTTTTAACTTTTGGATCTCTTTTTCATCCTTCCACCGCTGACATGCTCTAGAGTAGGCGGGATGCTCTTCTTGGCAATTGACACAGATAGGTTTTGGAGCTGAGCATTCCTTGCTCTCGTGGTCTTTAACACCACATCGAGCACAGGCAGGATTACCACGACAAGATGTTTGTGAGTGGCCGTATTTTTGGCATCTAAAGCACCGCAGTGGGTTTGGGATATAAATCCTCACTGGGCAGTTTAGATAGCCTGCCTTGATGGAACTTGGAGGCCGTGGGGTATTAAACGTTAGGATGAGAACTCGGGTAGGGACGAGATTCCCATCCTTTCTCATCGATATTCTTTTGACAGCTGTCACTCCTTGGTCTTTTAATTCAGAGCAGATCTCTTCTTCAGAAACATGAAGAAGGTCCCACTCTGATATGACACCAGGTGAAGAATTTAGAGTTTTGTGAGTGGTTACGATGATGGGTATTCTCCCTATGGATGTAGCCTTTATGATTTTTTCCGCTTGCTTGGTGGTAGAAGCTTCGACCAAAAGGTCGCCAGAACGCAGTCTTTTTACAGATTTTGGTGAACCTGCCAACCCTTCTAATCCTTTCTGGATGAAGAAGGGTGACATCTTTCCAATGGACTGCTCTCCGGTGGAATGGAGAATGAGGAAAAGCGGTGTCACTAATGGTGGTGATTTATCCTCAGTTCTGGCTCGTTTTGCAGAGGTGTTATCTGCGTCATCATCTCGATTAGGTAGGGGCCTTGTTGGGGCCCCAGAAGAAAGGGGATTTGAATTACTCATGAGAGTAAAGAAAAAATGTCTGATGCCTAAGTACCTCACCCACCACGGAGCCCTACGAGGGGGCGCCCACTCGTGAACTAGCAGGTACTGCGTACACGAATGGGACGCCGAGTTCGCTTAGAACACCATACCCACCTTACCAATAAGTCTTTATCCCGTCCCAGGACCATAGGGAGGGAGAC
This sequence comes from Mastigoproctus giganteus, assembly GCF_048544385.1. Taxonomy (NCBI): domain Eukaryota; kingdom Metazoa; phylum Arthropoda; class Arachnida; order Uropygi; family Thelyphonidae; genus Mastigoproctus; species Mastigoproctus giganteus. The sequence continues at coordinate 210,224,785 of NC_143583.1, forward strand.
TTATTGGAACGCAGTTGACCCTAGCAGTATAATACCACCCGCCGATTGATCCCAGTCGAGCCGGTCCGGGACCACCCGTCTCGTCGAAGCAGCGGCCAAAGTGGTGTATTAAGGCTGGGCCCCTCAACCACCAGGATCCCCCTTTCCGCTTCCACGGGTCGCGGCGCACGGCTGCACACGCCGGATTCCAACGATGTAACCCTGGAACCAAGGTATGGGCGTTAGATCCCAGTGATGCTAGTCTGGAAGACCAGCAGCGTCACTGGGAGGTCCCCTCACCACGTACAGGTGCCCACGTCGAGGGGCGTAATGGAGGATCATGTGCTTCGATATAGAGACTCTGGATTGGAGAAGTCCTAAAAGCGCCCAACGCAGTCCTGAGAGCACTGTGCTAGACAATATTTAGACGTTATAAAGTAGTGCTCCTGGCAGAGTCATACACCGGACAACAATAATCTAGCCGTGACCGGATTAAAGTTCTATAAAGATGCAATAGTGTATACCGATCATCGCCCCATGACATAGCCGAGATTGATCGCAGTATATTCAGATGCTTTAGACATGTATTTCTTAAATGAGAGATGTGAGCTTGAATATTCAGCTTGCTATCTAATATCACTCCAAAGAATTTAACGGTACTTACAAGCGGGATTGGAACATTGTTTATTTGTAATTTCGGATCGGGATGGAGAGCTCGTTTCTTGCAAAAGTGGGTGAGAGCGCATTTCTTTTCTGATAATCTGTAGCTATTCCGTGAAGTCCACGATTGTATTTTGGTAATGGCAAGTTGGAGCTGCCGTTCGATGGTGTTCATACTTTGAGATCGACAAGAAATTGTAAGGTCATCTGCGTACATGTAAGTTTCAACAGTTTTTGGGATGTCTCGTGTTATGCTGCTAACTCGGATTGAAAATAGTGTTGGACTAAGTATCGATCCCTGCGGGACTCCTTCTTCCTGAATGTGGGATGCAGAGAGTACATTTTTATATCGGACCTGAAAAGAACGCAATTGCAGAAAATTTTGAATTATTTTCGGCAAATGGCCCCTAAACCCCAAGTGGTAAAGGTCCATAATAATACCATGCCGCCATGTAGTGTCAAATGCCTTTTCAAGATCTAGGTTGACCATGACTACATGTTGTTTCATGATAAAGGCATTCCGGATATGAGATTCGGCTTTGATAAGCAAAGCATATCTAGGGTTGATCTATTTTTTCGAAAGCCATACTGATGATCTGGAAGGAGATTCTCTGACTCCAGGATGTAAGTAAGCCTAGTGTGAACCATTCTTTCGAAACTTTTTCCCATGCAGCTCGTAAGAGATATTGGCCTGTAGTTTTCAACACAGGAAGGATTTTTTCCTGGTTTTGGTAAAGTTCTGGTTTTGATAATGAAAGAATGACGCCATGAAAATGGATAGGCATTTTCAGAGTAGATCCGATTGTAAAAAATTAATAGGGTTCTCAAGTCTTCTCCAAGTAAATGCTTTAACATAATGTAATAAACTCCATCTGGACCTGCAGCACTATTGGAAGATCTGTTTAATGATTCTTGAAGTTCTATTAACGTAAACGGTTGGTTGTACGGAAAATGAACGGCGCGTGGAGAAGTTAATTTTATACCGTTCTGCACCTGCTTTGATTTTCTGGAAGGTGGAGGCATAGGTGGCAGAAGCTGATATTTTTGCAAATGATTCTGCAAATGCATTTGCAACTTCTTCGGGAGTAGAAATGTCTTTCCCTTTCCAATGAAGTATCGGAGAGGGCAACCGAGCAAATTTGCCATTAATGCCTGTATTCTTTTCCAGATGACTTGTGTGTCCTTGTCTTTGGTAATGGTGGAGGCAAAAGCAATCCATGAATCCCGTTTCGCTTTCCACCTAACTTGTCTAGCTTTTGCTTTTAGTCTTTTAAAAGCAATTAGGTTACTAGTGGTGGGATACTTGCGGAATTGATTCCAGGCGCGGTTTTTTTCCTGTTTGGCAATTAAACAATCTGTATTCCACCATTGATTTCTGTGTTTTCGATATGGTGTGGATTTTGGAATGGAGGCCTTAGCTGCAGTCAGAATCTGATTGGTTATGTAAATGTTGACATCATCAATATGTTGCCTTTGAACATAAAATCTGTCTAAGCGTATCTGGGCAGAATAGCCACCCCACTTTGCCTTTTTAAACTGCCAAGTGGATCGTTGGTCAGGATTTGAAGTTACCCCTGTTTGTAGCGAGCAAATAATTGGAAAGTGATCACTGTTGAAGGGATCGGTTAATACCGACCATGTCATCATTGGAAATATGGATGGCGAACAAATTGACAAGTCTATTGCGGAAGCAGATCCGGTTGCTAAGTGGATGTAGGTACGAGATCCAGAATTTAATAAATTAAGATCATTATTATGCATGAATTCCTCCATCAATTTGCCTCTTATATCCATTGTGGCCGATCCCCACAATGGATGGTGTCCATTAAAGTCACCAAAAAGACAAATTGGAATTGGGAGTTGTGCAATTAGGTTGTCAAGTTCTGAAAGTTGTTGTTGTTGTTGTGCTTGGATTTTTCTGGTGCAAAGGCTACTTAGGCCATATTGCACCTATCATAGTAGTTAGTACTAACTTTATTTGGCTTCTATGGAAGCAGCTAGAAACGGTTATATAAACCTATTCGTTTAAGAAAGGAAAAAAATTCTGTAAGGTTTGAATTTTCGCCTATCATATGACGAAGTGACAATTCTTGTAAGTTTGACAGAGAAGTGAATGAAATTAGACGGGAGTTGTTATGCAAGGAGCATTCCAGGAGTATGTGTTTTATTGTGAGTGGCCTGTGGCAATGTGAACACTGTGGAGGGTCATTACCTGATAACAGAAATAGATGGGTCAAATGGGTGTGGCCTATTCGGGCTCTGGCCAGGACAACCTCTTCTTGTCTGTTTGTGCGAAAATTGGAGGCCCATAATTGGGGTACAGGTTTAATTTCAAGGAGTTTGTTATGCATCTGCGTTTGCCACTGTAGTGTCCATCGTTCCTTACATATATTTCGTATATGGATTTTGTAGTCACTGAGCGGGATCAGAAAATTCATTGCGGATGTGCTGGATGGATGCTTGGCAGCATCATCTGCAATTTCGTTTCCTGGTATTCCAGTATGGCCTGGGATCCAGCAGAAGACAATGCTTTGCCGATGATCTCTGATACGAATCAACTCTGATCTGATTTGCTGTAGTAATGGATGACTAGATGGGGAAATCTTTTGCATTGCTAATAGGGCACTTTGCGAGTCTGTGTAGATTATGCTCTTTTCGATTGAGAGATGGAAAATGATTTCCAGAGCAAGCTTTATGGCATATAATTCAGTGGTGTAACTACTGCATTCTGTTGGAAGTGACACTGAAGTGATAGTGTCATGGAATACCACTGCTGCACCTGATCCATTCTCGGACTTCGAACCGTCAGTATATATTTTCGTGAAGTCGGGATAACATTGTAGATGTGCAATGTGGAGTTGCTGAATGTTAGTACTCGTTAAAGAGTCTTTCCCCCATTGCTGGAAATAATTATCACAACACGGCATGATGACAGACCATGGAGGAACGTAATCTATAGGTTCTTGGTGGACTTTGAGTTGTATGTTCCAGTTTTCTGCTAGTTCCATTAACCTAATACCTGCAGGCCTAATTGCTTGTGGTTTGTTTCTATAAAAGGTCTTGAGTGGCGGATCATTAAATATTGACCAATTGGGATGGGTAGATTGGCTTTGGACCTTGGTTGCGTAGTTCAGTAATAACATCTTTCTTCTGATGTTTAGAGGAGCTTCGTAGGCTTCCACATAAAGACTTTGCACTGGTGATGTTCTGAACGCACCTAAAGCTATTCTTAGAGCTGAATGTTGAATAGGGTTCAGACGAGATAAGACACTTTCCCTAGCAGAATCGAAGACAGGTGCGCCATAGTCCAGACGAGATCTAATTATGGATCTATATAAGTGAAGCAAGGTGTAACGATCTGCTCCCCAGGTTGTTGCTGATAAGGCTCTGAGTATGTTCATTTTCTTTTGGCAGTCTGTCCGGAGATGTTCAATGTGTTTATGATAGTTTAACTTACTGTCAAAAATTAAGCCAAGCTGACGAATACTATTCGCAATTGGAATAAGATGGTTATCTAATCGGAGTTCAGGATCAGGATGCATTTTACGTATGGTGCAGAAATGAATGGCAGTAGATTTCTGGCTGGATAGTCTGTAACCGTTTTATGTCATCCAAATCTGGATCTGATTTATTGATATCTGCAATTGTCTCTCAATGTAGTTCATGTTTTGAGAGTGGCAGGAGATTGTTAGATCATCGGCATAAAGATATGAGTCCACTGTTTTCGGAATAATTTCAGTTAAGTGATTAATTCTAATTGCGAATAGAGTGGCGCTGAGAACGGACCCTTGAGGGATTCCTTCTTCCTGAACAAACTTTTTAGAGAGAGTTCCCCGGTAACGAACTTGAAAGGATCTTTGTTCTAAAAAAATTTGGATGAAATATGGCAAATTTCCTCTCAGGCCAAGAGAATGTAGATCCTTTAAAATGCCAAAACGCCACGTGGTGTCAAAAGCTTTCTCAATATCCAGACAGACCATAACGAGATGCTCCTTTTTGATGAATGCATTTCTGATGTTTGCTTCGGCTTTAATCATAAGGTCCAATGATGATCGATTTTTTCTGAATCAAAATTGATTGTTATTGATTAACTTTTGGGACTCAAGATACCAAGTCAGGCGGCTGTGAATCATTTTTTCGAGGGTTTTTCTCAGACAGCTGGTAAGTGAAATTGGTCTGTAGTTTTGAGGAACAGAATAGTCTTTACCAGGTTTTGGGATTGCCAGAATGTAGGAATGACGCCAGGAGCTTGGGTATGTATGTTCAGTGAATATTCGATTGAGGAAGAACAGCAGTGATGACTGTGACTTTGTATTTAAATTTTTAAGCATTATATAAAACATCCCATCAGGGCCAGCAGCGCTGTTCCTTGTGTTGGTAAGAGCATGCTGAAGTTCAACCATGGTAAATGGTTGATTATATTTTAGTGCACATCTGTCAGTGAAATTCAGTTTGGATTTTTCAGTTACACCTTTAATTTTTTGGAACGATTGGTCATAAGAAGTTGAGGAGGACAACTGGGAAAATACAGATCCTAGTGCATTTGAGATTTCTGCAGGAGTAGAGAGTTCCTGTCCATTCTAGTTAATTAGTGGAGTAGATGTTGGAGGAATTTTGCCATTTAACAATTTTATCTTATTCCAGATCAGTCTGATGTCTGTATTTTTATTAACTGAGGAAGCGAATTTAATCCAAGATTCTTTTTTTGCTTTCCGTCTGATATAACGGGCTCTTGCTCTAAGTCGCTTATAATTAATAAGATTGCAAGTGGTTGGATGTTTGTGGAATTGATTCCAAGCTTTGTTTTTCTCTTTTTTTGCATTGTTACACTCTTCATTCCACCAATAATTTAATTTTCGCCTTTTCCTGACTTGGTATTGTGGAATTGCAGCGGTTGCAGCTGTTAGAATTTGGTTTGTAATATGTTCAGTAACTTGGTTGATAGAAGAGCACTGTATGATGTGGTTGTCGAACGAGACAAGCGTGCTATATTTTATCCAGTCAGCCTTTGGAAATTTCCATTTTACTGGATTGTCTGTTGGTAATGAACAGGAAGTTTGAACTTTGCATATTATTGGAAAATGATCGCTGTTGTGAGGGTCGTTAATAGTTGCCCACTGGATACTTGGATAGAGCACTGGAGAGCAGATAGAAAGGTCTATTGCAGAGGTTGATCCGGTAGGAAAATGAACATAGGTAGGAGCGCCAGTGTTTAACAACGTTAGATCCTGTCTATCTATTAACGTTTCAACAAGTTTTCCACGCCTGTCTAAGCTGGATGAACCCCATAATGGGTGGTGAGCATTAAAGTCACCTAGTAGACAGAAGGGAACTGGTAGTTGCAACACAAGACCTTCGATTTCCTGAATAGAATATGGACGATTAGGTGGAAGATAAATTGAGACCAATGTAACGGTAATTCCAATTACTATGCGTGCGGCAACAGCTTCTAAAGAGGTTTGCAATGGAATGCATCTGGAAGGAACTCTTGAGTCCAACAGGATGGCTACTCCTCCATGAGCACTATTAGTGTCAGATCTATCTTGTCTGTAGATGGTGTAATTTTTGACTGTAGTGGAAATTTGGGGTGTCAAGTTGGTTTCCTGTAGGCACATACCTACAGGATTGAAGCACTGAATTAGTTCATTGATATCATCTATGTTGCTGCGAAAGCCTCTACAATTCCATTGAATGATGTGTTCCATTATTTGGTTTTGTTCGTGGAAGATGTATCTGACTGCTTTTTATAAGTTGATTGTTTATGACGGTCCGGTTTTGGTTTTTCTTTTCGGGGAAAGGTGGGACGTCCCGATTCATTGCTATCGTCCATATCATCTTCTGCGTGTATTTCAAGCAGTTCTTCTTGACCGATAGAATCATCTGTATCCATGCTTGTTGAACCTGATACTTTCTTCTCAGCCGAATAAGATCTTTGCAAATTTTCTGCCGCCTGATGATGCGGAAGTCTCTGGGTTGGAATTGTGAGTGGCGTGTTATTGCTTTGGTCTATTGAATTTGGTTTAGATGGATGTTGGATCAAGAGTACTGATCGTGCCCAGTCTGATATTGATGTTTTTGGAGAGATGGATACTTCCGTCTGACATGCCACTGATTCTTGTCTGAGAGTCGTAGAAGCATAAATGCGTTTTGGCATACTTAAGTTGATCTGTTTTTTCGCTTCTTGGTAAGAGACTTTATTTTCAATTTTATATTTTTGTATTTTTTTTTCCTATCTTCCATAGTTCACATTCTTTGGAGTAGGCTGGATGTTTGCCACTACAATTAGGACACTGTGGTGTTGGAGCTTTGCATTCTGCTTGCGTGTGATTCTTGCAGCTGCAGTTTGAACATATAGCATCTCCACGGCATGCTGTCTGAGAATGGCCGAACTTTTGGAATTTAAAGCATCTGAGCGGATTTGGGATATATGGCCTAATGCGGCAATTCAAGTAACCTGCTTTGACAGAACCCGGTAGATTTGGAGTACTGAAAGTCAAGATTATGTTTCGCGTGGGAGTTAAGTTGCCGTCTTTTCTGATCATGATACGTTTTGCATGAGACACATTTTGATCTTTTAGCTCCTGGACAATTTCTTCCTCAGAAACATATAATAGATCCCATTCGGAGATCACTCCTTTGGAAGAATTTAGTGTGTTGTGTGGGGTAACCTGAATTGGTATTCCGCTTAAAGTAGTAAGTTGCAGTAGTAATTCAGAATGTCTTGAGTACGATGTCTCTACTAGTAGATCTCCTGATTGGAGACGTTTAACCATTTTTGGTGAACCTGCAGCGTTTTCTAGGCATCTCTGGATGATGAAAGGTGAGAGCTTGCTGACAGGTTGGGATGACAAAGAGTGTATTATGAGGAAAGCTGGAGATTCCTGTTTCCTAGTGTCCTTTTTTTGTCTCTTTGAAAGAGAGAAGTCATTGTTGGTGTCATTGTCGTGTTCATGTTGAGAGCACTTCGGCTCTAAACGTGGAAATTCACTTATTTCCATCTTTGCTCCTTTTCGCCCCGAGGGTTGGTTTTTCCCCCAGGTTACCGGCCCCGCCACGTGGAGGCAGGAGCGGTGCCACCAGTGACCAAGCGGTTGTTTAAGTTAGTGGATTTGGTTAGTGATATATATAAAGAATAAGAAAAGAAAGGTGGATTGCCTTTCTGGGTTCTTACTTTTGACTTTTAAAGCACATAACCACTTCAAGTAAATGAAATAACAGCCGCACTGGAAAATAAAGAAACTATATCACTTTGGAGATCACTCTATAATCACTGGAAGAAAATCGCTTGTCACTATCGCTTGGCACTCGGGGCCCAAGTTCTGAAAGCAGAAGTGGCGCAGATGGCGGAATATAAATGGAAACAATGGTAAATGACGTACCAGCTGCAAGGCGAGCTGCCACAGCTTCTAGGGTAGTTCTCAATTGAATCGGCTTGGATGGTATATTAGCGTTAACAAGAATAGCAACTCCTCCACGTGCAGGTGATGCCGAGTTCCTATCTCGTCTGTAAATGGTATAACTTGAAAATTTTGGCAAAACTTGGGGTGACAAGAATGTTTCCTGTAAGCATACACCTATGGGATTAAATTGAGCTATTAAATCTCTTACGTCATCAGAATGAGTGCTTAGTCCTCTGCAATTCCATTCTATGATCTTATTCTTTATTTAGGTTTACCTGAGGGCGATTCATCTGACTGTTTTCTGTACGTGGGACATTTTTACCGGTCCTTTTTTGAGAATGTGGGGCGTCCAGTATCCATGGTGTCATCTGCATGGAGTTCTAGAATAGGTTCCTCATTGTCTAGCAGCTCATCTACATCCATGCTTTTGGAGGGAGATTCCGTTTTTTTATAGACTGATTCAGATTTTAATTGTTCTTTTCCAACTGGGACTAATGGGGTATGAGTAGGAATGCTGATTGGAGTATTTGTGGCTTCGCTAGTTCTTTTTGGAGGATTATCTTTCTTCGAGGTTGAAAGCGTAGATTTAAGCTAGTTCGCTAGAGAGGTGTTAGGTGGAACTGATACATCTGTTTGAGCTGCGGTAGAAACGAAGTTCCGAGTGCGAGCTGCATAGGAACGACTACTAGGCAGGGTCGACATAATTTGTCTATGTGCCTCAGGAAAGGTAACTTTATTTTCTATTTTGTACTTTTGAATTTTCTTTCCTGTAATCCATAGCTCACATGTTTTGGAAAAAGCTGGGTGGCTTTCTTTGCAATTTGGACAAACAGGGGTTTTGACAGAGCAATCCGCTTGAGTGTGATCTTTAGAACCGCAGATGGGACATATGGCCTCACCTCTACATGCCTGCTGCGAATGCCCGTATTTCTGGCATTTGAAGCATCGAACGGGATTTGGGATAAATGGTCTTATACGACAATTCAAATAGCCAGCTTTAATTGAGGATGGTAAGTCTGGCGTGCTGAATGTTAAAATGATGGATCTCGTTGGAGTGAGATTTCCATCTTTTTTAGTCATAATCCGTTTCACATTTGTAACTCTTTGACTACTTAGTTCTTGAAGTAGCTCTTCTTCGGAGACTGTAATTAGGTCCCACTCACTGATTACAATGTTTGATGAATTTAAGGTTCTGTGTGGAGTTACTGATACTGTGAGCCCACAAAATGATGTTGTGTTTAAGAGCCGCTCAGAATGTTTAGCGGTGGCAGTTTCAATGATTAGATCTCCGGATTGTAGTCTTTTCACCATTTTTGGTGATCCAGTAATTGATTCCAAATATTTTTGAATCAAGAATGGTGACAATTTGCCTACAGGTTGGGAGGATAAGGAATGAATCACCAAGAAATTTGGTAATTCTTCATGGCATTCAGGTTGTTGTTGTTGTATAAGGGTTTTAAGACACAAGGGTATCAATGGCCAAGATTTGTCTTTCCAAGTTTTTAATGTAAATCAAACATTTTTTTCAGATTTGTTTATCAAATCTGATTTGCCGAATAAAATTAAACAATTCATCTAGATTCGCAGAATTGTCTAAGATCTGTTGAAGGGTAAGTGGATTCTGGTTATTGCATAAACTCTGAAAACAAAGGAATCTGGAATTTCTGAATCGAGGGCATACCAAAAGAATGTGTTTTACTGAAAGTTGAACTTGGCATTGAAAACAGAGTGGGGGATTTTTGTTTGTCAATAGATGAAAATGAGTAAGATGAGTATGGCCAATTCTCAGTCTGGCAAGTATTACTTCTTCTCTGCGACTCTCTCTGATGCTTGAGTTCCATATTTCTGGATTAGGTTTTATTTCATGTAGTTTATTGTTGACTTCATTTTTCCATATTTGGGCCCATTCATTTTCACTTTCTCTAATAATGATTGGACTAAAATCAGTGTATGGAACTAGGATTGTTCTGTTTGGCAGTTCTGATGCTGACTTAGCTGCAATGTCTGCTTTTTCATTGCCTTCTATTCCGCAGTGTCCTGGGATCCAGCAAAGGGTTATTTCAGAGTGTTTCTTTTGACAAAGGTTGATTAAGAACTCAATTTATTCTAGAAGAGGGTGACGTGAATGTCGTTTACCCTGTATGGCTGAAATAGCACTGAGTGAATCCGAATATATTAAGACAGAGAGGAATGACTGTTGACATATTTCACTTAATGCAAGCTGTATAGCATACAGTTCTGCAGATAGAATGCTGCACTCAACTGGAAGGGATTTTGAAATTACATGCGAAGGGAACACGGTTGCTGCACCTACATGTGATTGAGTTTTAGATCCATCAGTATAGATTATGAGTTTCCCAGTGTGTTGCGAAGTATAGTTGGCATGCAACTGTCGGATATTACATAGTGGAATGGTATTTTTTGGCCACTGAGCGAAGTAAAGATTGATGTTTATATGATGTCTATTCCATGGAGGTAAAGGCATAGTTGCACTTTCCGCAATTTTATTGAGATCGAGTTTCCACTTTTTTATTACTTCTTGAAGACGAATTCCAGCATCTGGGTTCATTAGGTTTGGATTCATAAAGTGTTGACCATAAAGGTTGGTTGAGATATACCTAACAGGGGTGAGTTGGAAAGCTTCTTATTTTGGCAGCGTATTGGCAGAGTAGGCGTTGTCTTCTAAGATAAAGCGGAGGGTCGTGTGCTTCTATATACAAGCTTTGAACTGGCGAGGTTCTGTAGGCGCCTAGTGCTGATCGAAGGGCACTGTGTTGAATGGTGTTCACAGACCGTAAGATGCTGTTTTTAGCTGATGCATATACTATAGCTCCATAGTCTAATAGTGACCGGATTAGAGCACGACATAAATTCAGCATTGACTGCCTGTCAGAACCCCAAGAAGTTGAGGATACTGCACGAAGGATGTTTAGTTTCTGGAGGCACGTAGTTCGTAGATAGCTTACATGTTTACGAAAATTTAATTTGGTGTCTAAATTCAGACCCAATAAGCTTATGCAGTCTGTCATCGGTATTTCTCTGCCTTTCAGTTTTAATACAGGTTCCGGATGAAGCGATCGTAATTTACAGAAGTGTATTGCTGCTGTTTTCCCCTCAGTTAATTGATAGCCGTTGCTTTCTGTCCAAGTTTCAATTTTGTTTATTGCTATCTGTAGTTGTCTTTCAATGGTAGCCATGTTCGATGATTGACAGGAAATAGCAAGATCATCTGCATACATATAAACTTCTACCGTGGCTGGGATGTCTCTTATAATGCTACTGGTACGTAATGCAAAGAGTGTGGCACTTAAAATCGATCCCTGAGGTACTCCTTCTTCTTGTGTGCGAATTTTGCACAGCTCATTCTGGAATCTTACTTGAAAGGTCCTGAGGTGAAGAAAATTCTGAATGAATCTAGGCAGGTTACCTCTCAGTCCAAGTTTGTATAAGTCTTGGAGGATTCCATATCTCCAGGTTGTATCGAATGCTTTAGTAATATCGAACGTTATTATTACCATGTGCTGTTTCTTAAGAAAAGCATTTCGAATGTGAGCTTTAACCTTGATGTGGACATCAGTTGTACACCTGTTACGGCGGAAACCAAATTGATGGCATGATATAGCATCTTGATCTTCAACAATCCAGACAAGTCTCTTATGAACCATCTTTTCTATTATCTTTCCTAAACAGCTTGTCAAAGATATAGGACGATAACTATTGGGGGAGGAAGCATCTTTCCCAGGTTTCGCTATGGCTATCACAACTGACTGATGCCATGTATCAGGATAAACATTTTCCTCAAAGATTCTGTTGTAAAATTTCAGTAGTGAAGATTTTGAGTTTGAGTTGAGGTGGCGAACCATTACGTAGAAAATGCCATCTAGTCCAGCAGAACTATTTCTAGAATTCTGGAGAGCTTCATTGAGTTCATTCATCGTGAACGGAAGGTTATAAGAATAAGTTTGCTTTGTAACAAAGTTAATTTTATATTTTTCCACGGACATTTTTTTGCGTCTAAATGAGTCTTCATAAGATTGAGATGATGAAGTGACTGCAAATGTTTCTGCTAAAGCCTCTGCAATATCAGTTGGAGAGGAAATATCTATTCCTTTCCAGGACAGGATTGGAGCTTTGGTCTGTTGATACTTTCCACTGAGGATACGGATCTTTCTCCAAATTATTCTGGGGTCAGTGTTTCTGGAGATGGTAGAACTGAATCGAATCCACGCATCCTGTTTAGTTTTTCTACGAATTCGGCGTGCTTCAGCTTTCAGCCGTTTATAATTTATAAGATTCTCCATTGTAGCATTTCGGCGAAAAATGTTCCAAGCTTTGTTTTGTTTCCTTTTGGCAAGAAAGCAGTCCCTTGTCCACTAACTATTATACCTTTGTTTCGTAATGTTAACTTTAGGTATTGCACTGTCAGCAGCTCCAAGTAATTCTTCTACTATATGTCTAGTGGCATTATTAATTGATGCAGTAAGAATCAAATGGTTATCAAATTGGACTGTTTTCGAAAACTTCTCTCAGTTAGCTCGGTGAAAATTCCACGTAATTCTTTGGTAAGATGTATAGTTTGTATCCGTCTGTATTTTGCAAATTATAGGAAAGTGATCGCTATTGTGAAGGTCAGTTAATACTCTCCAATCAACACTAGGATACATGGACGAGGAACATATGGACAGATCTAGAGCAGAGCTAGAACCTGTAGGCAAGTAGATATAAGTATGCACACAGGTATTAGTGTTAAGTGATGGTTATCAAGTAGAGTTTCGATCATCCTCCCTCTACGATCCATGTTCGGGGAACCCCACAAAGGATGATGAGCATTTAGATCACCTAGAAAGCAAACAGGTTGGGGTAGTTGATTAAGTAAATTATCAAGTTCTGCAATGGAACATGAAACGTTTGGTGGAATATAAATGGAGACAAGAGTGAGATTAATCCCAAGAACAATACGAACGGCTACTGCTTCTAGATTAGTGGAAAGCTGAACGGGTTTCGATGGTACATTACTACGAACTAATATTGCTACTCCTCCTCTTGCTGGAGAATCAGAACATCTGTCACGTCTATATAGTGTATATCATGAGAAGTGTGGGCTATAATTTGATGATAAATAAGTTTCCTGTAGACAAATACATGCAGGATCATGCTGGTGTATTAGGTATTTTAATTCGTCAAGATTGCTTCTTAGTCCTCTACAATTCCATTGAATAATTTTCTGCATTACTTGGGTTTAGGTTAGATGGATTGGTCTGATCGTTTTTTTTCCCCTCGATCCTGTTTATATTTCTCTCGTTTTGAAAAGACTGGGCGAGTAATATCCATCTCATCATCCGCATGAAGCATGAGAACAGCATCATCATTGTCTAAATTCTCATCGGTTTCCATGGTTCGTCCAGTTGGTTTATTTTGAGTACGATGAACATCTTTCTCCTTTAATAATGTGCCTGAGTTTGGAACGTCTTGTTGTGGCTTGGATGGCTTTGTATTAGTAGAATTTGATGGACTCTTTGTCTTTGTTGCTGTTAGTGTCTCACCATCCGCAAGGATGGATCTAGCCCATTGAATAAGAGATAATTTAGGAGGAATAGTAATATAAGTCTGGGTAGAAAATTCTTTAGTGTTTTCGACTGCATTGGAATATGTTTTGGCAGGCATCACATTTAATATCTGTTTACGTGCCTCTTGGTAAGACATATTTTTCTCTACCTTGTACTTCATTATTTTCTTTCCCGTTTTCCATAATTCGCAAGTTCTAGAATATGCGGGGTGAGTACCCTGGCAATTGGGACACTTTGGCGTAGCTGCTGTACATTCAGTTTGGGAATGGTCTGATGAGCCACACAGGGGACAGATTGTCTTACCTTGGCATGATGTTTGAGAATGACCATACTTCTGGCATTTAAAGCATCTAAGTGGATTTGGTATATATGGTCGGATCTTACAGGAAAGGTAGCCAGCTTTTACTGATTCTGGTAGATTCGGACTGCTGAAGGTAAGGATAACATTTCTTGTGGGTGTAAGGACACCATCTTGTTTGGTCATAATTCTCTTAGCACCGACAACACGTTGTGCTTTAAGTTCTTAGGCAATTTCTTCCTCAGAAACATTAAGGAGGTCCCCGTCCCATTCCGAGATGACTCCCTTTGAGGTGTTTAAACTTCTGTGCGGGGTTACCGAAATGGGAAGGCCTCCGAAGGTCGTTTGCTTCAGGAGTTGTCTAGAATGACTGGGATGGGAAGTCTCTATAAGAAGATCTCCTGAGCGAAGGAGTTTGACAATTTTGGGAGTACCTGCTACAGCCTCTATGCTTTTCTGCACAAGAAATGGCGATAAGCTACTAAGAGGTTTCGTTGATAAAGAGTGTAAAATTAGAAAAGCAGGTATGTCATGTGAAGAATCATCTTTTTTGATTCTTTTTGCTTGAGATGACTCAAGTTCATGCGAGCACGTAGGCTCTACAGTCGGTGATATTAAGGGATCCATAATTGCTCCTTTTCGCCCTGAGTATTAGATTAATACTCAGACTACCAGCCCCGCCACGTGGAGGCAGGAGCGGTGCCACCAGTGACCAAGCTATACGAGATTAGTGGTTAGTGTGTTAGAGAAATGGGTTATATATATATATATATATATATATATATATATATATATAAAAGAAAGGCGTATTTCCTTCCTTGATACTAAGCTTAGTTCTTTATTTAGAAAAAGCCAAAATTAAATAACTTGAAATAAAGAAGGTTTTAACAATCTCTACAATCTGTCGCTTAGAGAAAAGACGCTTTCAAATCACTGTGGAAATATCGCTATGATCACTCGCTTGGCACTCGGGGCCTGGCATTCAGGTTCCCTTCTAAGCCTTTTGGGCTGGTTGGTGTCACGGTCGTTGTCAGGAATTTCTGACCTTGAGCTTGATGGCTCTAAAGGTGGATAATTACTCATATCCATGTTAGCTCCTTTTGGCCCTGGGGGTATATTTTTACTACCCAGATTACCGGCCCCGCCACGGGGAGGCAGGAGCAGTGCCGCTTGTGGCCAAGCTGTTGTTGTTGTTGTTGTTGTTGATGGGGTTTTAAGTGCAATGGCTACTTAGGCCATATTGCACTTAGAAAAGTGATTCATACTGCCTGTGTTGTTTCATGTAGAAACAGTTAGAAATGGCTGTACAGTCCTATTTGTTTTAAGGAGAAGAATTCAGTGAGATTTGATTTTTCACCTATGATATGGCTAAGTGACAAAGGTTCCTTTAAGCTTGCCAGAGAAATGAATGACACTAATCGAGCATTATTATATAGAGTACATTCCAGAAGTATGTGTTTGACTGTGAGTGGTGTATGGCAATAGTTACATTGAGGAGGGCCATTTCCTGACAGGAGGAACAGATGAGTTAAATGAGTATGGCCTATTCTGGCTCTGGCCAGAATTACTTCTTCTTGTCTGTTTGCAATGATGCTGGAAGCCCATAATTTTGGTATAGGTTTAATTTGAAAAAGTTTATTATGAATTTGCGCTTGCCATTGCAGAGTCCATCGACCATTACATATACTTCGGATCTTAATTTTATAATCTATGAACGGTACTAAGGAATTTGTTGGGGCTGCTCTCGATGGATGTTTGGCAGCATCATCCGCAATTTCATTTCCTGGTATTCCAGTATGGCTAGGTATCCAGCAGAAAATAACCTTTTGTTGATGCTCTCTCAGACGTATTAACTCTGTTCTAATGAGCTTTATTAGAGGGTGATTAGACGGAGAGTTGTTTTGCAAGGCTAATAAGGAACTCTGCGAGTCTGTGTATATTAAGCTCTTTTGAATTGACTTATGGAAGATATGTTCTATAGCAAGCTTTATGGCATATAATTCAGTAGAGTAACTACTGCACTCTGTTGGGAGAGATAGAGAAATGATAGTATCGGGGAGTATTACTGCTGCGCTTGTTCCACTCTCAGACTTCGATCCATCCGTATAAATTTTAATGAAGTCGGGATAACATTGAGTATGCGCTAGGTGTAGCTGTTTGATATTTATATCTGATAGGGAGTGTTTACCCCATTGTTGGAAATAACTGTCACAAGATGGCATGATGACAGACCATGGAGGTTCAGGATCTATAGGATCTTGTAAGATTTCATTAAAGTGAATATCCCAATCTTCTGCTAGTTGTTTTAGCCTAATACCAGCAGGCCGAACTGACTGTGGTTTGTTTCTATACAAGGTCGTAAACTGTGGATTATAAAGTATTGACCAATTAGGATGAGTCATTTGGCTTTGGATCTTGGTTGCATAGTTCAGCAGCAACATCTTTCTCCTGATATTTAGGGGAGGTTCATGAGCTTCAACATACAAACTTTGCACTGGAGATGTTCTGAACGCACCTAGTGCTGTTCTGAGAGCTGAATGTTGAATAGGGTTGAGGCGAGATAAAGCACTCTCCCTAGCAGAGTCGAAGACAGGTGCACCGTAGTCCAGTCGTGATCTGATTATGGTTCTATATAAATGAAGCAGGCTGTAACGATCTGCTCCCCATGTTGTGGCTGTTAAGACTCTGAGTATATTTAGTTTTCTTTGACAAGTAGTCCGGAGATGTTCAATGTGCTTTTGGAAATTTAACTTATTGTCAAAGAACAATCCTAGTAGACGAATGCGATTAGTTATGGGAAGAGGATGGTTATTCAAATGCAGCTCGGGTTCAGGATGCATATTGCGTCTAGAGCAGAAGTGTATGGCAGTAGATTTCTGGCTGGATAGTCTATAACCATTTTGTGTCATCCATGTCAGGATGCGATTCATTGATATTTGAAGTTGGCGTTCAATGTAGTGCATGTTTTGAGAATGACAAGAAATTGAGAGATCATCTGCGAAAAGGTATGAATCCACAGTTTTCGGAATGAGTTCAATTATGTGATTCATTCTCATTGCAAACAAGGTAGCGCTGAGAACGGACCCTTGTGGAATTCCTTCTTCTTGGATAAAGATTTTAGAGAGGGTTCCCCGATAACGAACTTGAAAGGATCTCCGTTGAAGGAAATTTTGGATAAAATATGGTAAATTACCTCTCAGGCCAAGAGAATGTAGATCCTTTAAGATGCCAAATCGCCACGTAGTGTCAAAGGCTTTCTCAACATCAAGACAGACCATGACGAGATGTTCCTTTTTGATGAAAGCATTTCTGATATTTGACTCGGCTTTGATCATGAGATCTAGTGAGGATCGGTTTTTCCGGAAACCGAATTGGTTATT
This sequence comes from Mastigoproctus giganteus, assembly GCF_048544385.1. NCBI lineage: Eukaryota > Metazoa > Arthropoda > Arachnida > Uropygi > Thelyphonidae > Mastigoproctus > Mastigoproctus giganteus. Next base: position 210,242,069 of record NC_143583.1, read on the forward strand.
ATTTATCAAGTTTTGAGACTCAAGGAACCAAGTGAGACGGCGATGTATCATTTTCTCGAGAGTTTTGCTGAGACAGCTGGTAAGGGATATCGGTCTGTAATTTTGAGGAGCAGAATGATCTTTACCGGGTTTTGCAATCGGTAGTACATATAAATGACTCCAGGAGCTTGGGAAGGTATGTTCAGAAAAAATTCGATTATAAAATATGAGCAGCGAAGAGAGTGACCTTTGATCCAGATTTCGGAGCATTACATAATATATCCCATCGGGGCCAGCAGCACTGTTTCTTGAGTTTGTAAGAGATTGCTGTAGCTCGAACATGGTAAATGGTTGATTATAAGATAAAGCAGAATTGTCAGTGTAATTCAGTCTGGTTTTCTCTGCAACTGTTTTACGTTTTTGGAATGATTGATCATAAGCATTACAAGAAGACAACTGAGAAAATACAATTCCCAGTGCATTTGATATTTCTGTGTGATTAGAGAGTTCTTGTCCATTCCAGTTTAGTAGCGGGGTGGATAGAGGTGGAAATTTATTGTTCAAACATTTTATTTGTTTCCAGATTAATCTGATATCGGTATTTTTATTAACTGATGTGGCGAATTTAATCCAAGATTCTTTTCTTGCTTTGCGTCTGATATAGCGAGCTTTAGCTCTGAGCCGTTTACAGTTAATAAGATTGGAGGTGGTAGGATATTTGCGGAAAAGATTCCATGCTTTGTTTTTCTCTTTTTTTGCATTATTGCAATCTTCATTCCACCAGTAATTTACTTTTCGTCTATTTCTTGCTTGATATTGAGGAACTGCGACGGATGCAGCTGCCAGTATTTGATTTGTGATATGTTCAGTAACACTATTGATGGAACCAGACTGAATGATATCGTTGTCAAATGAGATGTGCGATCTGTATTTTGCCCAGTCAGCCTTTGAAAATTTCCATTTAATTGAACTTTCTGTTGGAAAAGAATAGGATGTTTGAATTTTGCAGATTAACGGAAAGTGGTCGCTGCTATAAGGATCACTTAGAGATATCCAATCTATACTTGGAAAGAGGATTGGGGAACAGATGGAAAGGTCTATGGCAGATGTCGAGCCCGTAGGGAGGTGCACATATGTAGGAGACCCAGTATTCAGTAGTGTTAAATTCTGCCTATCGATCAACGTTTCGATCAGCTTACCTCGTCTGTCTGAGGTGGGGGAACCCCATAATGGGTGATGTGCATTAAAGTCTCCTAGTAAACAAAACGGTGATGGTAACTGCATAACAAGATCTTCAAGTTCCTGAATAGTATATTGATGACTAGGCGGAAGATAAATGTGAACCAATGTTAGAGTAATACCATTAACAACACTTCCTGGCAACGGCTTCTAAGGATGTTTGTAATCGAATACGTCTTGCTGGAATGCTTGAGTCCACGAGTATTGCTACTCCTCCATGAGGGTTATTGGAGTCAGCCCTGTCTTGCTGAATACAGTATAATTTTTGATTGAAACCGAGACCAGAGATGTTAAATTAGTTTCTTGTAAGCACATTGCAAGAGGTTTATATTGATGAATTAATTCGTGTATATCATCTAAGTTACTGCGAAGACCTCTACAATTCCATTGGATAACATGTTCCATTATTTGGTTTTGTAAGAGGATGTGGTCAAGCGTATAGGTTAGTACAATTAGTAAGACTAATTTAATTAAAGAAAAAGGTTCTTTCCTTCTTCTGAGCTCTCTTCTTAGTGGTTTTAAGAAAAAGGGCTACTTAACGAAAACGTTTAATAATCAGGGGTTGTTGTTGTTGTTGTTGTTGTGTTTAACGACACATAGGCTGCTAGGGCCATATTGTGTCTTTCTAATAGTGAATATAACTATATTTTATGGTATATTCCTATACGATTTAGGAAAATAAATAGTTCTTTTTCATTAGAATCCTCACCCAGAATCTGTAATAAATTTATTGATGACTGTGTATTAGCTATTGATTTAAAGGTGTTTAAGCGGATATTTTGAAAGTAGGGACAGTCCACTAACAAATGGCGAATGGTCAGTTGTACTTGACAGAATGTACATTGTGGAGCGCTGTCACTAGTTAATAGATATAGGTGAGTGAGGTGCGTATGCCCAATCCTTAGCCTTCCTAAAATTATTTCATCTCGCCTGTTTTTGCTGAAGCTGGATTGCCATAGCTTTGGTTCCGGTTTTATTTGGTAGAGTTTATTTCCTGAATAACCTTTCCAGATTAATGACCAACTGTTATAACATGCTTTACGGATAATGTATTTGTAATCTGTATATGGAACTTGAAAATTCTGCGAAGTGGTGGTTTCTGGTTGTTTGGCTGCATGATCCGCTCTTTCATTGCCAGCTATTCCAGAATGACCTGGGATCCAGCAGAATGTCACAGTTTGGTTTAATTCCTTACAGGCAAGTAGCTTAGAATGAATCTGTTTTATTACAGGGTGAGAAGAGTTGTTACCACTTATTATAGCAGTGACAGCACTGAGTGAGTCGGTGTATATTAAACTGGTTGTAATTAAAAATTCAGTTATCCGGTCGAGAGCTAAATTAATAGCATAAAGCTCAGCAGTAAAGATACTGCATTCTGTTGGTAATGAAACAGAAATGGTGAATGAAGGGAAGACTGCTGCAGCACCTACTTGAGTCTCAGTTTTTGATCCATCTGTATAGATTTTGTAGGCCTCTGAGTTAGAAGAGTGAGTTTCATGTAATTGTGCAATATTGGAGGGCGACAAGGTGTTCTTACCCCACTGTTGAAAATAACCGTCGTAATTAACAGAAATATTTGTCCAAGGCGGATCAGGAGGTGTCATGTCCTGAAATATATTGCTGATGTCTATATTCCATGCTTGAGTGAGTTCTCTAAGTCTAAGTGCAGCAGGTCGGTTTTCATTTGGCTTACTGTTGTAAAATGACTCCCATTCGGTATTATACAGATATTTCCAACTAGGGTGGGAGGGCAAACTGCGAATTTTTGCGGCAAACATCAAAAGTAATGTTTTCCTCCGAAGATGTAAAGGTGGCTCATGAGCTTCGATATAAAGGCTCTGAACAGGGGAGGTTCTGAAAGCTCCTAGAGAAACTCTCAGCGCACTGTGCTGGATCGTGTTTAATCGCTCTAAAGTAGTTCTTCTCGCAGAGTCATACACTGGAGAGCCATAGTCTAAGCGGGATCTGATGAGGGCTCGATAAAGATGGATCAGGGTATGTCGATCAGCACCCCATGACATAGATGACACACACCGGAGAATATTCAACTTTTTCAAGCAGATAGTTCTAAGATAAGATACATGTGCTTGAAAGTTCAGTTTCTTATCAAGTACGAGGCCAAGAACACGGACAGTGTGAACAAGAGGAATTGAAATGTTATTGATCTTTAGCTCAGGATCGGGATGCAGTGACCGTAATTTGCAAAAATGAGTAGTGGTGGATTTCTGCTCAGCTAGGCGGTATCCATTACGTAAGGTCCACGATTCTATTCTGGAAAGAGCAATTTGTAACTGTCTTTCAACAGTATTCATACTTTGTGACTGACAGGATATGGTGAGGTCATCTGCATACATGTATATTTGTATGGATTTTGGAAGTTCTTCCAATATGTGGTTGACCCGAATAGCAAATAGGGTAGCACTCAGTATGGAACCCTGAGGAACACCCTCTTCTTGAATGTGAGTTGCTGATAGCATGTTTTGGTATCGGACTTGAAAGGTGCGTAACCTTAAAAAGTTCTGGATGAATTGTGGAAGGTAGCCTCTCAACCCCAACTGATGTATATCTTTAATAATACCATGACGCCAAGTGGTATCAAATGCTTTCTGAATATCTAGGTTCACCATCACCAGATGTTGTCTCATGACAAAAGCGTTACGTATGTTAGATTCAATTTTGAGTAGTAAATCTAGGGTAGATCTGTTTTTACGGAAGCCATATTGGTGATCGGAAAGAACGTTTTGGGAGTCTAGCACCCACATGAGCCTCTTATGCACCATCCTTTCAAAGATTTTGCCCAAACAGCTTGTCAAGTAATAATCAGGGGAGAAAACAAAAGAGAACCTAGTCGCTTAGAGAAAAACGCTTTTTCTCTCGCACGAGAAATGCTTTTTCTTTTTCAATCGCACGAGAATCGCTTGGCCACGGAAACGCTTGGCACCCGGGGCCTCGAAGCTGCGTGTGTAGCACAGTGGTATCGTTACCGTCCTCCACACGCTGGGTGGGAAAGGCCCTGGTTCGAATCCCGTCGATGACGAGAGGAACTTTAATCGGCTTTTTTCACTCCATGGCTGAGTTAGTCGGTCTCAGGCGTAGATAGCAAGGTTCTTCTCCCCAGAAACTGGGGTTTTTTGTCCAGCAAAACAGACAAATCGACCATCGAACACACGCAATCAACACACATAAGACACACTGCACGGCAGATGAATTTAATTATTTGGGTGACCCAAAAATAATAGTTTTGTCTTGTGGAAGCAGGGGCCAAAGTGCTGTGTTGAAGGGTTTCCACGGGTCGCAAAGGCACGGAAAACACGCCTGAATCCTGTGGTGTTAGCTTGGAACTTGGTGATGCTTATCTAGAAGACCAGCAGCGTCACTGAGAGGTCCCCTTACCACTTACAAGACGGGATAAGACGGGATACAGGGGGATCATAATATTTAGTTTCTTGAGTGTATATAAATGTCTACTATAAAATATGTCATTAAAGTCTCGCTAAGAAATGTTCGAGGATTTTACTTAATTTATTCTTTTTTTTTTTTTCGTAGAACCTCCTCGCAATCCTATGCACAATCCTGATCTCTTTGAAGGTGATATTCTTGGCATATCCGTTGATGCGGTATGATTGTTTATTGTAGTAATAATATTTTAATGTAGGGAATTTAACTCAATAATTAAAACTGTGAATGTAACCACAGCAATTCTATAAGGGGTGTCTCTAAAACTGAAATAAAATAAACTTACAGTTGAATAATAAGTTTCAAATGTTTTCTCATGTTTTCACTTTCATTCTCTTAAAGTATTGAATTGAATCAAAGATAAGTGTTTAGTTAAATTCAGATAATTTATGTATATCTTTTAATTTGTTTCAGGATCGCAACGCCATCCCATACGATGCTTCAAGATGGCCCGGAGGCATAGTTCCTTATGTAATTGACTACAGTGTTTATGGTAAGCTAACAGTATTTTCATCTGTAAAGGATTAAAATTTATTTAGTTTGACTATTGGAAAAATGATGTTTCAAAGTAAGCTTAAGTAGCATCTAATGAAAAAAAAATCAAAACATAACAAAACTGCCGAGTCAAAATAAACACACTGGCCAAGAAAATACGAACCTTTCTTCAGCATCAATTCGGAGCATCTCTGTTTTGAACAGCAGCAAAACTGCAGCGCGGCATGGATTCTATAAACTGTTTTGGTCGTTGTTGTTTTTTTAGCACAAATGCCTCCTGGGCTATATTGTGCCTTTTCATTATTAACTTATGACAGAGTCTTTAATATTATACGATTATCAGAGGCGATTATATAAATTTATGCTTTTTAAGTATTTAAACATGTGTTCAAAATTTTCATTATGGCCAAGTATGTGTAATAAAGTTAAAGGTTCCTGCAGCTTGGACAGAACACATAAACAGGATTTCAGGTTACTTCAGTATTTAGAGCATTATATTAGGACATGTTTGAATGTTATCTGGGTCTGACAGAAGGACATTGAAGTCGGTTTTCAACCATAAGCAAGGTTAGTTGCGTTTTATTGGCGCATCAGAAACTAAGGCTATAATGCGCCGAAACCTTGTCATAAAAAAGTAAAACTTTCAGTGACCTAATGAATTAGGTCACTAAGTCAGAGTATAAAAACAAGTATAAACTGTAAAAAGATAAATATCAGTAAACAAGTAACAATAATAAGGTAGATTTTTTAAATGTGAGTAAAGAGGTTTACTGATTTTAGAAAGCTAAAAATAGCAGTCACATGATCATCGTCGGATAAAATCTGACTGAGTGTATACGGCTCAGTCAGATGGTTAAAAGCGATAAAACGAGCATTTCTAAAACTGGTACAGTCACATAAAATATGTTGAACAGATAAAATGGTGTCGCATTGCTCGCACATAGGAGGAGCATCCGCCCTCAGCAAAAAGGAGTGTGTCACATGACAGTGTCCTATACGGAGCCGAGCAAGAACAACTTCCTCTTTGCGATCCCTGGACCGCCAAGGATGGTTTGTTTGTTTTTTTGTTGTTAGGTTTTATTGGCGCATTAGCGACTAAGGCTATAATGCGCCAAAACCTGGTCATTAAAAAATAAAATTTTTAGTGGCCTAACGAATTAGATCACCAAGTCGAAGTATAAAAACAAGTATAAACGGTAAAAGACAAATATCAGTAAACAAGAAACATTAAAAAAGTAGATTTTTTATATATGGGTAAAATGGTTTACTGATTTCAAAAAGCTAAAAACAGCAGACACGTTGTCATTGTCAGATAAAATCTGACTGAGTGTATAAGGCTCAGTCAGATGGTTAAAAGCGGTAAAACGGATGTTGCTAAAATCTGGACATTCAATTAAAATGTGTCTTATTGTTAAAATTGTTCCACAGGACTCACACATAGGAGGGTCATCAGCCCTCAGCAGATTGGTTGGTTGGGTTTTATTGGCGCATCAGCAACTAAGGCTATAATGCGCCAAGACCTTGTCATAAAAAAGTAAAAAACGTTCAGTGACCTAATGAATTAGGGCACTAAGTCAAAATATAAAAACCAAGTATAAATTGTAAAAGATAAATATCAGTAAACAAGTAACAATAATAAGGTAGATTTTTTAAATGTGCGTAAAGAGGTTTACTGATTTTAGAAAGCTAAAAATAGCAGACACATGGTCATTGTCAGATAAAATCTGACTGAGTGTATATGGCTCAGTCAGATGGTTAAAAGCGGTATAATGAGCATTTCTAAAATGGGTACAGTCACATAAAATATGTTGAACAGATAAGATGGTGTCGCATTGCTCGCACATAGGAGGGTCATCAGCCCTCAGCAGAAAGGAGTGTGTCAAATGACAATGTCCTATGCGGAGCCGAGCAAGAACAACTTCCTCTTTGCGATCCCTGCGTAAGCTGGACCGCCAAGGATGGATCACAGGCTTAATTCGACATAGTTTATTTGTAATAACCAGGCGATGCCACGAATCTTGCCACTGAGATTGTAGGTTACTACGGATCACTTGCCTGTAGTCTGTATAGGGGACTAACAGGCCAGGATTAACCGTCAGTGGTGCCGATTTGGCTGCAATGTCAGCCAAATCATTTCCTCTAATCCCGATGTGACTGGGGATCCAGCAGAAGCGGATATCGAATCCACTTACACAGAGGTTGTATATTATCTGCTGAATTCGGGACAGGGTTGGATGATTAGTATGTGACATCTCTGTTAAAGCCTGTAGTGCACTCATTGAATCGGCATATATAATACACCGTTGGTAACGATGCTTTCTAATGTGATCTAGAGCTAACTCTATACCATGCAGCTCTGCAGTGTAAATGCTGCAGTCCAGGGGTATCTGTTCTGATATGGTGTCATTTGGAAAAACAGCAGCAGATCCCACATACGATTCTGACTTCGAGCCGTCTGTGTAAACTGGCAAGAAGTCAGAATGTTCTGCACGGTGTTGTGAATAGAGCTGATGGTAGACAGAAGCTGGAGTATTAGACTTCTTCGCAATCTTGAGCGAGAAGTCACATGCTGGTGTTTGTGCATGCCAGGGTGGAAGGGGCTCCTTTGGTGATCGAGCAACCTTGTCTACCGAGATGTTAAGCTCATTGAGTAGCTCTTGAACACGAATGCCGAATGGGCGATTGGCGGTCCGTCGTGTGTTATAAAGATTTTCCCATCGTGGCTCGAAAACCGATGTCCACGTGGGATGGTCTGGCAGGGACTTCAGCTTGAAGGCATATTGTAGAGACAACTGCATTCGTCGAAGCAACAAGGATGGTTCATTTGCTTCGACATACAGACTTTGGACAGGGGATGTTCTGAATGCACCAGTAGCAATACGAATGGCTTGGTGATGGACGGGGTCAAGCCAACGAACAGCGCTATTTCTGGCAGATGCATATACCTGAGACCCATAATCTAATTTTGAGCGTACAAGTGCACGGTACAGACGTAGTAGAGTGCATCGGTCTGCACCCCAAGAGGTAGAAGAGAGAGACCGGAGAATGTTAAGCCCTCTCGTGCACTTTGTACGTAGCTGACGAATGTGTTGGACAAATGTCAGCTTTTTGTCAAAAATGAGTCCCAGGAATATCGCCTCTGATACAACTGGAATGGTGCTTTGTCCAAGTCGTAATTCAGGCTCAGGGTGGAGGTTACGTTTGCGACAAAAATGTACGCAAACGGTCTTCTCCGGTGAGAACCTGAAACCATTGGCCGTGGCCCAGGTGTTAACACGGTCAATAGTTTGTTGCAGTTGTCTCTCAATAACCCTCATATTGCATGATTGAGAGAATATGCTGAAGTCATCGACATAGAGTGCACTGTTTATAGTTGGAGGAAGTTGTTCAGAAATAGAATTTATTTTGATGGCAAAAAGCGTAACACTTAAGACAGATCCTTGTGGTACCCCCTCCTCTTGGCAAAAAGGCCGCGAAAGGGAGGATCCTACACGAACTTGGAAATAACGAGAGGATAAAAAATTTTTAATGAAAATGGGAAGGTGACCTCTTAGACCGAGGTTGTAAAGGTCTTTTAAAATACCAAATCTCCAAGTTGTGTCGTACGCTTTTTCCATGTCAAAGAAGATGGACACCAAATGTTCTCTTTTTAGGAAAGCATCTCGGATAGATGTTTCCAGTCTAATTAAGTGGTCCAGTGTGGACCTGTTTCTTCGGAAGCCGCACTGAAAGCGGGAGAGAAGGTCGTTCGATTCTAAATACCATAAGAGACGAGCATTGACCATTCTCTCCAATATTTTGCACAGACAGCTGGTCAGAGCAATAGGACGATAGTTTTTTGGACATTTAGGATCCTTTCCTGGCTTAGCAAAAGCAAGAATAGTTGCCTTGCGCCAGGTATCCGGAAAGTGCTCTTCAAGGAAGATTCTGTTGTACAGAAAGAGCAAACGGTCCATGGATTCTGATGAAAGATGTTTGATCATTTCATAATGGATGTTGTCTGGTCCAACAGCGGTAGCCTTTGTACGGGCGAATGCTGTTTTCAGCTCATGGATATTAAATGGCCCGTTGTATGGGTGGGAACCCTTCGATGTGAATTTAAGGGCCTGTTTTTCAGTTTTGCGCTTTGTGACTAGAAACTCTGGGGAGTAAGATGATGTTGCAGAGATGTTAGAAAATGTTTCCCCAAGAGCATTGGCTATTGCAGTAGAGTCTGCAATAGTACATCCATTATAATCAAGGAGCGATGAGGGATGTGCCGTGTATTTCCCCTTCATTTTCCGAATTTTATCCCAGACCACCTTAGTACTAGTGGACTGAGTAACTGATGATGTAAAACGGATCCACGATTCCTTTTGACTCTGACGGCGGATGTAACGTGCTTTGGCTCGTGCGCGTTTAAAGACTATAAGGTTGTTCGTGGTAGGATATCGGCGGAATATCCCCCACGCTTTATTTTGAGCCTTTTTTGCTACTGTGCATTGTGAATTCCACCAAGGTTTAGGAAATGGTGGAAACCGAGCAGATGTTTTTGGAACAGTATTTGCAGCTGCTTGGACGATAGTTTCTGTGACGTACGTTACTGCATCATTGATAGGCTCCTGACTGACTGTACTGAGGTCAAAATTTGCCTGATGTTGGAAGGCAGACCAGTCAGCCTGATCAATCTTCCACCGTGGTAACCTGAAGGGAAGACAAGGTCTCCCACTTTGTAACAAGGTTATCACAGGGAAGTGATCACTTCCGTATGGATTCTCTTCCACTTCCCAAGTGAGTGAAGGGAGTAGAGAAGGGGAGCAGATAGAAAGATCAATGGCAGAAAAGGTACGGGTAGGCATGTGGAAGAAGGTGTTTGTTCCAGTATTTAGAAGGGAAAGGTAATTGTCATTGAGCATACGCTCTATGACTCGTCCCCTTCCATTAATGTTAGCACTACCCCACAGGGTGTTATGTCCATTAAAATCCCCGAGAAGTATGAAAGGGGGAGGCAACTGCGTTACAAGATCATCAAGGTCTTCCTGGGCGATGTCAGTCCCAGGAGGCAAATAAGTAGAGCAGACCGTTATTAAAAATCCCACTGTAAGGCGAATTGCAGCAGCCTCTATGCTGGTTGTAATTAGCAAGGGCTGAACTGGGGTTTGATTACCCACAAGGATAGCCACTCCTCCATGAGCAGGACCATCCGCAATTCTATCCTTACGAAAGATTGTGATGTTATGCAGGGTGGGATCATCATTTGCCTTTAGATAAGTCTCCTGCAAGCAGAAGCAAACTGGCTCGTGCTTTTGCAGGAGGGCCTTGATGTCATCAGTATTTCGCCGGAATCCACGACAATTCCGTTGTAGGAATTTAGCCATTATTTTGGCTTGGTGGGTCCATCAGGTGGCTTCCGAGGTGCTGAGGGCTTACTTTTATCAGTCTTGGCTTTGTCTTTTTTGGGGAAGAATGGACGATGTCCCGTGTCCATTTCTTCCTCCGCAAAGAGTTCCAAGACTGATTCATCCTGTACCTCCTTGTTCTCTACATCCATTGTTTCTTGTATTACAGGTGACTCTTCAGAACGTTTTTGCTCTTTTTTACCACTTGGTTTTGGTAGTGGTGGAGCACTAGGAGGTACGGATATAGGAGTGGCAACTGATTGTGTTTTTTTGGTGGGCTTTTGTGAATTTAATAAATAGCGTGCAATCGGAGTGAATGACTCTTTCGGTGGTATAGTCACCTCAGTTTGAGTACCGATAGTGCACTTGGCAGAAACCTTCTGAGCATAGGAAGCTTTCCCGCTGTTTATTGGTTCGATACGTTTTCTGGGCTCTGGGTAGGAGATATTCAGCTCTGTTTTCAGTTTTTGGATTTCTTTTTCATCCTTCCACCGCTGGCATGCTCAAGAATAGGCGGGGTGCTCTCCTTGGCAATTAATACAGATCGGTTTTGAAGCTGAACATTCCTTGCTCTAGTGGTCTTTAACACCACATCGAGCACAGGTAGGGTTACCACGACAAGATGTTTGTGAGTGGCCGTATTTTTGGCATCTAAAACACCTCAGTGGGTTTGGGATGTAAATCCTCACTGGGCAGTTTAGAAGCCTGCCTTGATGGAACTTGGAGGCCTTGGGGTATTGAACGTGAGGATAAGAACTCGGGTAGGGACGAGATTCCCATCCTTTCGTATCGATATTCTTTTCACAGCTGTCACTCCTTGGTCTTTCAATTCCGAGCAGATCTCTTCTTCAGAAACATGAAGAAGGTCCCACTCTGATATAACACCACGTGAAGAATTCAGAGTTTTGTGGGGGGTTACGGTGATAGGTATTACCCCTATGGATGTAGAGTTCAAGAATTTTTCAGCTTGTTTTGTGCTGGAAGCTTCAACTAAAAGATCGCCAGAACGCAGTCGCTTAACGGATTTTGGTGAACCTGCCAACCCTTCTAATCCTTTCTGGATAAAGAAGGGTGACATCTTTCCAATTGACTGTTCTCCGATGGAATGGAGAATGAGGAAGAGCGGTGTCACTGATGGTGTTGGTGTATCCTCAGTTCTGGCTCTTTTTGCAGAGGTGTTTTCTTTTTCATCTTCTCGATTAGGTAGGGGCCTTGTTGGGGCCCCAGAAGAAAGGGGATTTAAATTATTCATATGAGTAAAGAGAAAATGTCTGATGCCTAAGTACCTCACCCACCACGGAGCCCTACGAGGGGACGCCCACTCGTGAACTAGCAGGTACTGCGTACACGAATGGGACGCCGAGTTCGCTTAGAGCACCATACCCACGTTACCAATAAGTCTTTATCCCGTCCCAGGACCAAAGGGAGGGAGACTTATTGGAACGCAGTTGACCCTAGCAGTATAGAACCACCCGCCGATTGATCCCAGTCGAGCCGGTCCGGGACCACCCGTCTCGTCGAAGCAGGGGCCAAAGTGGTGTATTAAGGCTGGGCCCCCCAACCACCAGGATCCCCCTTTCCGCTTCCACGGGTCGCGGCGCACGGCTGCACACGCCGGATTCCAATGTTGTAACCCTGGAACCAAGGTATGGGCGTTGGATCCCAGTGATGCTAATCCTGAAACCCAGCAGCATCACTGGGAGGTCCCCTCACCACGTACAGGTGCCCACGTCTAGGGGGGGAGCCAGGAGCAGTGCCGCTCGGACGCCAAGCGGTTGAAGTGTTAGTTGATTATAGAACAAGGGATATAAGAAAAAGAAAGGTGTGTTTCCTTTCTGTGTTCTAACTAGTGGTTTTCAAGTATAGAACTAGTTTTAAAGAAAAGCTGTTGATAGAAATGTAGGAACTTAAAAGGAAATAACTTCAGTCACTTTACAAGAGCTCTCTATTTATCACGAGAATATCGCTTGGCCTCGAAATACGCTTGGCACCCGGGGCCGGGACCACCCGTCTTGTGGAAGCAGGGGCCAAAGTGGTGTATTAAGGCTGGGCCCCTTAACCACCAGGATCCCCCTTTCCGAAATCCACGGGTCGCGGCGCATGGCTACACACGCCGGATTCCAAAAGATGTAACCCTGGAACCAAGGTATGGGCGTTAGATCCCAGTGATGATAGTCTGGAAGTCCAGCAGCGTCACTGGGAGGTCCCCTCACCACGTACAGGTGCCCACGTCGAGGGGCTGTGTACACGAATGGGACGCCAAGTTAGCTTAGAGGCACCATACCCACGTTTCCAATAAGCCTTGATCTCGTCCCAGGACCAAAGGGAGGGAGACTTATTGGAACGCAGTTGACCCTAGCAGTAAGAACCACCGGCCGATTGATCCCAGTCGGGTCGGTCCGTGACCACTCGTCTTTTCGAAGCAGGGGCCAAAGTGGTGTATTAAGGTTGGATCCCTCAACCACCAGGATCCCCCTTTCTGATTTCCACGGGTCGGGACACACGGCTGCACACGCCGGATTCCAATGATGTAATCCTGGGAGCAAGGTATGGGCGTTAGATCCCAGTGATGGTAATCTGGAAAACCAGCAGCATCACTGGGAGGTCCCCTCACCCCGTACAGGTGCCCACGTCGGGTGGATAAACGAAGCGTCATCGTGTTCATTTGATAAGATTTTTATGATGAAGGAGCGAAATGTTACGAGTTAGCATTATAAAACTTTGAAACAAGAATAACATTAATTCGAAACCCAATAAGCATAAATGAAAGAAATTTTGATTATTATTGTCGGACAATAAAGTTTCATTCGTTCTGCAGGTATTCAACATCTCATACAGCAGGCTGCTAACCACATCACACAAGCCACCCGCGGATGCATCCAAGTTGTTCCAAGAACCAATCAGGCTGAGTACATTCACATCATAAAAGGTGAAGGGTAAGTTTCGTTACAAGGTTTTGGTTTGAGTTTTTCTAGTGTATCAGAAAAAATGATATAATGAGACAGACGAGGTGAAAACAGTAATGTTGGTTGGTTATTCGGGTGTTTATCGGCATCAGCAGCTACGGTCCAACGGCAACTTCGGCCATATTGCACCTAAATGTTGATATTATGTGGGACATTTCTTGGTCACGTGGTGTACAATATGCGACTGGTGTATCCTGCTTCTTTCAGAAGGCAAAAATCTTCGTCACTATTACTTTTCATCAGCAATTTGTGAGAAATTTTTTGATTTTGAATTAATTTTTTATAGCGCAAAAAGGACAAGGTTATATTGCACCATGATAAAGTTAAAATTAAAAAAGTTGAGGAGTTCGGTAAAGTTATAAAGCCCACCTCGTCAAAAGTTTATATATATAAATATACATATAAATATATATATAAATATATCAATATGTACATATCAATCGATAAATAAAAAACAGTATAGGAATAAAACTAAATTGGATATTTCATATGAATGTACGAACTGTCCAATTTTATATATATCACTTTTAAAAATTGAAACTGCTGACACATTGTTATTTAGAATCTGACGGAGGTTTAGAATCTGTCATTTAGAATCTGTGTATGGCTCAGTCAGATGTATGTATGTATTTGTCTTGGGCAGCACCTGGAACTTTAGTTCATCTCCGCCTCGTTTCCTTTTTAAATTAGAGGAATCTGCAGAAATGGCCAGAAGTGAACTGGCTGCTTGGCTACCCAGAATCAACAGGTCTGAAACGCGCCACCAACACCACAATGGGAAGGTAGACCAGGGGCAACCAACCGGCGGCAGCAGAAGAGAGGGACGCCACGAGCCAAAAATATTAAAAAAAAACAAGGAACTTATACAACTAAACAAAAATTGGTATTGGTATTGCTATTTAAGGGCACAAGGGCAGCTAAGGTCAAAATGTGCCAGGTCCTATATTATTATCCTAAAGTAATATAATGTGTTCCATTTTGGCATCAGAGGAATTCATATATATGTATTCGCTTCAGAATGGTATAGAGTGTAGCTAGGTTAGCACTATTGCCAATCATGTGGTTAAGGGATAGTGGTTCTTGCAGTTGTGATTGAGAGTGTAAAGTACTTCAGAAATGGGAATAGTGAGGACAATCTAAAAGTATATGCTAGACTGTAAGTGGTAAAATGTACAATGCGTGCATCGAGGTGGGTCATCACCCATGAGTAGAAACATATGGGTTGGGTGCGCATGTCCATTTCTTAGTCTTGCTAGTACAACTTCTTCCTGTCTATTTTGTCTGAAGCTGAAAATCCATAACGCTGGTTCTTCTTTGATTTGGAGCAACTTGTTATTACTTTATCCCTTTCATATTTCTGGCCACTGAAACATACAGACTTTTTTATATGCTTCAAATCTCTATATGGTACTTGGTAATTTGTTGGTGTTGTACTGTTTGGTTTTTTGGTTGTTGTTGTTGTGGGGGTTTTCTGGCGCATAAGCTGCTTTGGCTATAATGCGCCTATTCCTTTATTGCAATAATACATGAGAATTTGTCACTTCAGAAAAGACAGAAATCAGAAATGATAAGAAAGTCTAATTTTCTTCAGAAAATTAAAAAATTCAGGAATATTTGCATTGTCACCAATGACATCCTCTAGAGTTATTGGTTTCCGAAGGTTAACCAAAGATAGCTTTTGTTTTGTTTTGTTTTGTTTTGGTTTTATTGGCGCATTAGCTACTAAGGCTATAATGCGCCAAGACCATGTCATTTATAAAATAATTTAAACTTTCAGTGACCTAATTAGTTAGGTCACTATGTCAAGAAGTAGAGAGTAGTTTGGCCGTCGTCCAGTGTGGACGCACGTTTTCCGCGCTCCTGGGTTTCGTCTCTGAATATGTGTTTACAGTGCCTGTTAGTTAATGAAAAGTGTACTAATTAGAAGAATTACTACAGTGGATCTCAGGGTGAGAAACTTTTGCTCTTTTACTGGGAACTTTGCAGGTTATTTGCGTTTTCTATCTGTATCCTTTGTTGCCAGACCGTACTGGTCACCATGCGGCTGACAGCAGGGCTATAGAGAGGCACCAATTACACTGTGGTTGCCACGCAAATACCCTGCACTTGACTTGGGAGGCTCGTGTGACAATGGAATGTATACCCCCTGGTGTGACAATGGAATGTATACCCCCTGGTGTGACAAGAATGTGTCGCATTCCCCTCCGGCGCAGGACTTAGTGAGTAAATACATCTACTGTATTCCTTCAGTTGTGACCTTGACTGCCGCATTTCACTAATTGCGAATGTCCATCTAAAGGCACTATACAGAGTATTTGCACTTGACTGGGGAGGTGTCCCAATCAAAAATTGAAACTTTATTGTGGACTTAAATGCAAGGAACAATGATTCTAGTGTTTCCCCCCCCACCTGCCATAGACTCTCATGGACGGATTAAATCATCGTAACTACACCATTAGCGTAAAAACTGTGTTCACCATTATAACCTCCGTCATAGAAAACCCCAACAGAAATTAGTTTGATCTCTCAAAGACTAGTTTCACTCTCGGGCGTTCCCCCCCCCCCACCAAATTGTAACGGGGAAGTTAAAAACTTGAACTGAACGTTGTCAGGCAACAAATTTCGCCACGGACTCACGGTTGGCATCATTTGCTATCATCGCAAAGGCTCTTCCAGACGGAGAGGTCCTGAACTCGTTAATCCGCAACAGCCTCGATGATCCGAAGTCAGACACCAACTGGGACAAAATGAGTAATTCAAATCAGAAAATCACAGAACAAACTATGGACGAAGAAAAACTAACAAGAGGACATCACAAACAAGATCAAAACGACAAATTGCAAATAACAGAGCAAAGTGGAGACTGCAACGTTGCACTGCCACAGCCAACGCCCAAAAAGAAGTACAAGAAATACGCCACCCCGAAGTTGGGAAGGGAGACAAGATCTCAAGGCGAACATAAAGAACAACAAGATAAAGAGGATGTACGAACAGAAAACAACGAAGAAGCAAGCAAACAGCCTGAATCCCCAAACATTGACTCCAGGCTGCCAGAAGGCTCTGTGCTAGACCAGGTACTGGCCCTTCGGGTAGAGCTCGAAAACAAACTAAAAGAGTCAACGAACAGAATCACTGCGGCCCTCAGAGGCGAGATTGTGGGAATCTGGACTAAACTAGAAACAGTCCTCCACAAGGTCAACAGCGAGGCAGAAAAAAACGCGGCCAAATTAGAGGCCTACCTGGAATGTAGGGGCACACAAATGCAACAGCGCGCCCCTACCTACGCAAATGCGCTGAGGAACCCACCAACTGTAATAAATATACCAGCTAAGGAACAACCAGAGAAAAAAACGCTACTCCCAACGCCTAACCTTGTAATATTAAGACCCAAAAACACCGAGGAAATTGGTACAAGTGACGAAATCAAAAACAAACTAATAAGCACTATGAAGGACGACTTCCAGCAAACAAGAATAAGAGGAATACGCAAACTAAGGAGCGTAGGACTCGTGATCGAAACCGAGTCAAAGCGAGAGATGCAAGAGATAATTGAAAACCCCAAGATTGCTGCCCTGGGCCTAACAGCTGAGCCACCAAAAAGAAAAGGTCCGGCGATAATAATTTATGACGTGGGCAAGGATGTCACACCTAACCAACTAGCGTCTGAGCTGTACCACAGGAACTTACAGAGCAAAATCCCGGGAAAGAACCCACAAGAAACAGTAATACCCAAATACTTCATACAAGCGAGAAACGGAATAAATAAAAATTGGGTAGTTGAGCTTACCCCGGAGGCCTGGAAGGTCCTGAAAGACCAAACAAGGGTTTTCATTGAATGGGGAAGCTACCGCTATCACGAACGAGTAATCATACCGAAATGCTACCGTTGCTGTAAGTTTGGCCACACGACACACACATGTGCGCAAACCACCCCAACATGTGGCCACTGTTCTGAAAAGGGCCACGATTTTAACGCCTGCCCCCACAAAGATAAGGAACCCACCTGCGTTAACTGCAAGACTATGAAATTAGACCACAAGCACTCACTTAGGGACCCGAAATGCCCTACACACCAACGAACCAAGACCTTATACCAAAGCAGGATCAACTATGGGAACGAGAATTAAAAATTATAACACAAATATGCTGAAAATAATCCAAATTAACGCACAGCGGGCCAGATCAGTGGTTGACCAGTTACGGACCAAAGCCGAAGACGAAAACTTGGATGTCATTATAGTCCAGGAACCGTATACACATCTAAAGCGGGTTGCAGGGTACCCACACAATTATAAGGTGATCCACACGGATGATGACACCCCATGGGCTGCCGTTCTGGTAAGAAACATCAACATCAGCGCAACTAAAATCACACAGCTGTGTACTCCATGGGCTGCTTGTGCACAACTTGGCACAGCATTAGGATCTCTATATGTCGTGGCACTCTACTGCAGACCGGGACAAGATATAGGCTTTGCAATCGACTACCTCCGATGCCTACAGGACACCCTACCAAATCAAAGAGTCATCATTGGAGCTGATGTCAACTGTCGCTCCCCGGCATGGCACAGCCTCACCCCAGACAGGCGAGGAACTCGAAATGGACAACTCTTAGAAGACTACCTTGCAGGATCCTATCTAACTGTTCTAAATCGACCCCACCATCTGCCAACATTTTCGAGCACCCTCTGGGAGGCCACAATTGATGTCTCCCTGGCCACCAGGAGTATGGCCGGACATGTGACTAATTGGAGGGTGGAGGAAGCATGGACCACCTCAGACCACCGGGCAATAACCTTTTCAGTTGAAAGACAACTAACAAGAATAACTCAAACAAACCAACCACAAATGAGATATGCAGTCGCAAATGCAGACTGGACACTATATAGAGAGTTGCTCACCACGGCAATTAAACACAATCTGGAAAACATAAACCCCCGGAGCGACCCGGATGACCTTCAGAGGGAAACTACAAAATTATTACTAAACATCAGTGATCGAGTGATAAAAAAAAAAAACCCAAAACCTGGCACAGTACCCTGGTGGACACCAGAAATTGCAGTACTACGACGACAAATGCAAAAAACAAGAAAAGACTTCCAGAGAGCTCGCAGAACCTGGCCCGAAGATGAGGTGGAGGTCTTGAGACAACATTACAGAGAAGCTAGGAACCGTTACACAGACACCATAAAAAAAAGTAAGAAGGGTTCTTGGGAGCGCCTAGTGTCTACTTCTGGAAACACCGACCCCTGGGGCATAGTCTACAAGGTGATAACCAATAAGCTTCCCAGGGGCGAGGTCATTAGTACTACCAGGACACCGGAGGGAAACCTAACGACCACTTGGGAGCAGTCAATGGGCAACATACTGGACAAAATCTTCAAGGAACCAGCAATATTAACCATGCAAGAACAACACGAAATTTGCAAGGAGAACGCAATCTATAACACCTCGACAATTGAACTCCCCTTCACCCTGGAAGAGCTCAGTGAGGCTGCCACCAAGATCAGAAATCGCAAATGCCCAGGACTGGACATGATCGAACCAGAGATCTTGAAGAAAACTGCAGAATTTGCACCGCACTTACTACTTACTCTCTACAACAGGTGCCTGGAAACAGGCAAATTCCCCACAGCATGGAAAACAGCAAACACCAAGTTGTTACTTAAAAATCCTAACAAAAAACCGGACTGCCCAGAGTCATATAGACCTATTGCCCTGCTCTCAGTGGTCAGCAAACTATATGAAAGACTGCTGCACAAGCGAATCAAAAACCACTATGAGAGGACAAACCTGGCAGCTAGGAATCAGTTCGGATTTAAGCCGGGTTCCTCCACAGTGGATGCACTTGGAAACCTGCTTCGGAAGGCACAGGAATGCAGAAAAAAATACCTGCTAGTCATTTCAATTGATTTTGCTGGGGCGTTCGACTCACTTTGGTGGCCGAGCGTCCTAGCCAGACTAAGGGTGGCTGCAGTCCCTATCAACCTATACAAGGTAATGGAGGACTACCTATCTTGCAGGAAAGTAGAAATAAATGCCAACTACCAAAAAGTCACAAGATCTGTATACAGGGGCTGCCCGCAGGGGTCTGTCTTGGGGCCACTCCTTTGGAATATGGTTCTAGATGAACTCCTGAACCTGGACCTGGGGCTGATCGGAGCCCAGGCCTTTGCAGACGACCTTATTCTTACCATTGAGGCTGACTCAAGAGCCCAACTGGAAACCACCGCAAACCAAGCTCTGCAGAAAATACAAAATTGGGCTACAAGAAACCAGTTAAAAATTTCACCGACGAAAACCACATCTATTCTACTAAAAGGAACCCTGCAAATACGGCGCCCACCCCAAATTAAAATAGAAGGTGTGACCATTAAACTTGCCAACCAAATGAAATATCTAGGAGTTATCCTAGACAAAAACTTATCCTTTCAACCTCACCTACAATATATAAGGACGAAGATAAGACGTTACTCGGCACTGGTGGCGAGGGTTACGAGAAAAGACTGGGGATTAAAAAAAACAGCACTAATGTTGTATTATAAGGCAACCTTCATCCCTGCGATAACTTATGCTGCTGCAGTGTGGTACAGCAAAACGACGCTTGCAGTCAATAGGAGAACTCTGGATACGATACAAAGGACCATTTTACTAACAACCACACGAGCATGCAGAACAGTAAGCACACCAGCGTTGCAGGTGCTTGCTGGAGCGCTCCCCCTCGATTTGGAGACTGTAAAAGCTGGCTTGCTCTTCCTGCATGCCAGGGGGGTTGCTGCCACCTTCCAGGATTTCATAATTGACCCAGCGAGTAGTACAAAAACAGAAAAAGTCCGATTACAGGCTTACCTACTTCGGGAGTGGCAACAAAGATGGACCGATACAACAAAAGGAGAAATCACAAGAAAATTCCTTCCCAACCTCAGCAAAATATATCCCAAGCAACCAGCCTGGTACTTTCCGGGGAAGCATTTGACTTCGCTCCTTACTGGTCATGGTCCCTTTAAGGAGAAGCTGCTCGGGTTCTGCCTTGTTGAGGACCCCAACTGCACATGTGGGGAGATCGAGAACTGGAACCACTTGGTCTACGACTGCCCAGAATACGAAGATCTCAGAGGCATCCTGATCACAAAGATACACTACCTTCCGAAAGGACTGGAATCCCACTTCATTGACACAGAAGAGGAATACAGAGCACTTTCTCAATATGCGCAGGACCTCTTCGAGAGGAGAAAACTGCTAATTACCATAAATCGTGTCTGAAGAAATATCACCACAAGTTAAACTGTACAAGACCATAAAATACTATCCAACAGAGTTACTACAGAGAAAAACCTTGAGACAAGTGAGTGAAAAACACAAGGACGGCGCTTACCCCATGAGCGACTGGACTGAAACCGGCTCAATATTGAAGAAAAGAGACTTAACGCAGCACAGCTGCCAAACGCCATTTGGCGAATTGAAGAGGGCACCCTAGCCTCCTTCATCTTTAATACCCATATCCCCGGTGGGGGGGGAGACGGTCTTACTGTCTCATCCCCCTCTCACCATTCCCACTTTCCCTTCTGGTGCGGCATGGGCATGCCCCACTGTGACTTGGAGTTGCCTCCTCTCTCGACTCCATACTTCTGTCTTTTCCCCCCAGACTTCAGTCTCCCCACCCACTCTACCTGCACATACGCAAGCGAATGCCCTACACATCGGAATTGATTTAATCATCTCCAAATTACGTTTTTCGCCCATACACTCGGCGTTTCAAAAATTTAGCGTTATTCCCCATAGAATTTACCAAAATAAAAAAAAAATATATATATATATATATATATCTTAGTTTATTTTTTAACTTTCATTTCCTCTTTTTATTTTATTATTTTTTTATTTTTTATTTTTATATATATATTTTTTTTTTTTTTTTTTTTTTTTTTTTTTAGGTCCTAGCCGCCGAAATCTCAGGAAATTAAGCGGCAGGACCTGCCAGAGTAAATCTTAGTCTACTGGTGTTTCCTGGTCTGCCTCCACGGGGCGAAAGTGGGGCAACGTTGGGCCTCAGTAGGGGTCCAGCGGCTAAACGACCAGATGAACAACGGTACATGACATTACACATATACAATATCCATACACTTTTAAATCTCTGGCATTTCCCAGCGAACTGGTTCACTCACAATGAAAGCAACGCGGAGATGGGGGAAACCCCTGGTGCCGTTTGACCCTAAACACACTTTACACTTTACACTTTATGTCAAGAAGTATAAGAAAAATGTAAATTTTATAAACGAGTAAAAATATTTATTGACTTTAAAAATCTAAAAATAGCAGACACATTGTCATTGTCGGATAAAATCTGACTGAGTGTATATGGCTCAGTCAGATGATTAAAAGCGGTAAGACGGATACTGCTAAAAACTGGACATTCGATTAAAATGTGTCTAATTGATAAAACTGTGCCACAAGACTCACACATAGGAGGGTCATCAGCCCTCAGCAAAAATGAATGAGTTAAATGACTGTGTCCTATGCGGGTCCGGGCAAGAACAACTTCCTCCTTACGATTCCTGCGCAGACTAGACTGCCACGGTTCAATTACAGGCTTTATACGATATAGTTTATGTCCAGTCTGTCTATTCCACGAGTCCTGCCATTGGGAGTGTATTTCCTCGAGTATTCTTTGCCTGTAGTCTGTATAGGGGACTGACAGGCAGCGATTATTTCTGGGAATTGCTGATTTGGCTGCGGTGTCAGCCAAATCATTTCCCTTAATCCCAATGTGGCTAGGAATCCAGCAGAAGCGGATATCATATTCACGTTCACGGAGGAAGTGAATCTTCTGCTCAATGCTAGACAGAACTGGATGAGAATTAAATCTCATGGTTATTAAAGCCTGTAACACACTAAGAGAATCAGAATATAAAATGAACCGTTGGTTTTGGCATTTACTGATGTGATCCAAAGCTAACTCAATAGCGTGCAGCTCTGCAGTAAATATACTGCATTCAGAGGGAATCTGCTCCGATGTAGTGGTGTCCCTAAAGACAGCAGCAGATCCCACATATGATTCTGACTTCGAACCGTCTGTGTAAACTGGCGGGAAGTCAGAATGTTCAGCTCGGTGTGCTGAATAAAGCTGCAGGTAGACCGATGATGGAGTGTCCGACTTTCCCCAATTTTTAAGGGACAAGTCACATAGGTATAGGTATAGGTATGTTGAGGGTCTGACGGCTCCGGGGATTTCTCCCATCTCCGCGTATGTTCTTTGTATCGAGTGACAGTACCCTGTCTATGCCAGAGGTTTAAAATTAATGTATGGGTCATGTGGTATGTAGTTTGTTGTGCCCATTGTTCATCCGGCCTGTTGGCCGCCGGGCCCCCAGTGGGACCCGGCGTTACCATACCTAGCGACGGGGACGCCGGCCGGGTGTACCAAGAGACTAATTATACTCTGGCAGGTCCTGCCACTTACTTTCCTGGGATTTCGGTGACGAGGACCTAAAATAAAGGTTGGAGTTATCGGTTTAAGTAAAATTGCATTTAGAAAGCGCTGCGTGGGGTTTTACGCTGAAAGTACTATTTCTAGAGAGCCTAAAAGGTCGGGCAAAATTTGATGTGATTTAAATTTGGACATGTGGGGCAGTCGCTGTACAAGAGAAAGTGTTGGGAGGGGAGGGTGAAGACTGGGGGGATGAAATAGGAAGAAGAGGGGTCGGATAGAGAGGTGACCCCCCATTTTCAGTGGGGCATGCCCATGCCCCACCAGAGTGAAAATATGGGGAGGCGAGGAGAGGAGAAGAGCAAATACCCCCTCCCCCTCCCCGGACAAAAAAAAAAAAAAAAAACCGCACAAGGGAGTGCAGTTTTGGGTCGACAGTAGGCCATTCAAATCATCCTAAAGTCTTGTCTTTCTGTGGTATGGTGAGTTTTTTGCTTGTGTTTTTTTATTTTTTATTTTTTTATTTTTACCTGTTTGACCTCCTGCATTCTTTCTAGTTGGGTTGCCTTTGGTATATTTCTATCATTGTTTTCCTTCTAGAAAACAGATCCTGGGCATATTGACTGAGTGCCTTGTAGTCCTCTTGAGTGTCTAGCAGTCTGGGTTCTTGGTTGTCTGGGATATATTGGATTGACGTTATTAGCTGTAGTCGCAGGTCGTCATACAAATCGCACTCAAACATTAAGTGTCTCCAGGACTCCGGGTTGCCACAGGGACAGTCCGCGTTATTTATGATACCAAGTTGGTGTAGTTTAGCTTTAAACGGGCCGTGTCCTGTAAGGAGGAAGGTGGTATTTCGACCAGGGTGAAACCACACTGGCGCCTTAGGGTACAGCTTGGTGACAGTGGGGAGGAATCTTCTGGTCACTGCACCTTTTTCTGTGTTGCTCCATCTCCTCTGCCAAATCTGGATGAGGTGGTCGGTGATTCTTCTCTTCTCATGGTTGCGGTCATTAGTGATGTCAGTGGTGAGGTCATACATTGTAGCCGATGTGTTTCTGGCAAGATGGTAGAGCAGACCACAGCGGGTAGCTTCGAGATCCAGGGGTAGAACTCCTACCAGGACTTGGAGGGCAGCCGTGCTAGTCGTTCTAGTTGCTCTCGACATGGTAAGGAGGATGGTCCTCTGAATGGTTTCGAGGATCCGTTTATTCACTTCTAGTGCCGCCCTAGCGTACCAGACAGGGGAGCCATATGTGATGGCAGGGATGAAGAGAGCTTTGTAGTACAAAGACAGGGTAGTACGTCTGAGTCCCCAGTCCCTGCGAGTGACTCTAGCGAGGAGAGCCGCATATCTTCTTATCTTTTGTTTAATATATTCTAGGTGTGGCTTGAAATTTAATTTTCTGTCCAGGATTATTCCTAGGTATTTAATCTGTTTGCACAGCTTAACTGTTTTGTTCTCAATCTTAATTTGTGGTGGTCTTCTTAAGTCTAGCGTACCTTTTAGCAGCACCGAATTTGTCTTGTCGGGTGCTAGTTTGAGCAAGTGTAGCTTCGTCCAATCTAGCAGCTTTTGCAGGGCATCATTTGCTTGGATTTCTAAGGAGGATCTGCTGTCAGCCTCAATGGTCAAGATCAAGTCATCTGCATTGGCCTGGGCCTCCACACCACCCAGATCCATGGCGAGGAATTCGTCCAGGACAAAGTTCCACAGGAGCGGCCCCAGGACAGAACCCTGGGGGCAGCCCCTGCGGACTGGGCGACTGAGGCATTTATATGGTGTGGTAACTTGCACTGCTCTATCAGCCAGGTAATCCTTCATGCAATAATAAAGATTCAATGGAAGGTTGGCAGCTCTGAGTCTCGCCAAGACGCTCGGCCACCAGAGGGTGTCAAACGCCCCAGCGAAATCCACTGCGATGACAAGGAAGTATTTCCTTTTACAATGGGCGACTCTAGAGAGGAGGTTCTGTATTGCTTCGATAGTGGATTTGCCAGGAGTAAATCCGTATTGCTTTGACATGTTAGGATTTGCTTCATTATAATGCCTTGTGATTCTTGTATGTAGCAGCCGTTCGAATATTTTACTGAGGGTTGGTAGCAGGGCTATGGGTCTGTAGGAACTAGGTGTCTCTGGTGGCTTTGTTGGGTTTTTTAGGATCAGTTTTAAATTTGCTTTTTTCCACTGTAGTGGAAATTTACCTGCTTCCAGGCAGCAATTGAATAGTTTTAGCAGTAATTCAGGTATATGTTCAGTTGCTTCTTTTGCCATCTCCGGTTCAATTAGGTCCAGTCCAGGGCATTTCTTATTTTTCGCGCGGCTTGCTGCATCCTGAATTTCTTCTAAGGTGAAGGGGAGGAGTTCTATTTGATCATTATTATAGGAATTGTTTGCTTGGCAGATAGCCTGCTGCTCATCTGTTAGTGTTGTTGGCAGCTCCTGAAGGATGTTGTCCAGGATGTTCCCAATCGACTCCTCCCAGGTTATGGTTAAATTTCCTTGTGCTGTTTTGGTGGCTGTCACGACTTCCCCCCTGGGGAGTTTGTGAGTGGTAATTTTGTATACCACCCCCCAGGGGTTGCTGTTTCCTGACCCTTGTACCAACCTCTCCCATGATTCCCTTTTATTTTTCTTTATCTGTTCAGTATAACAATTTCTAGCGATTCTATATTGGTTCCTGAGTTCAGTGACTTCTTGTTGCGGCCAATTCCTCCTAACCCTCTGAAATTGTTTCCTTCTGTGTTGTACTATTTTCCTCATTCGTGTGAGCTCTGGAGTCCACCAGGGCGTGGCCCCTGCAATGGGGATTCTTCTCTTCATGGCTTTCTCTGCTGCTTCTGTTATTATTTTTGTTAAATCCTTCTGGAGTCGTTCCGGGTTTTCGCTCCCGCATTCCTGCTCCCTCAGTGTGTGCAGGTATTGCTGGCCTGCTGTGCGTAGAGTCTCTCGGAAGGTGTCCCAGTTTGCCTTGCTTAGGGCGAATCTATTTAGCATGTGCCTGTCGGCAGCTGTTCTTGTCAAGTTCCTTTCTAATGTGAAGGTTATTGTACGATGGTCCGAGGTCGTCCAGGCATTTCTAACCGTCCAATTTGTGATGTGGGTGTCTATGTTTCTTGTGGCTAATGTTATGTCAATCTCTGCTTCCCATAAGGTGTTGCAGAAGGTCGGGAGGCAGAAGGGTTGGTTTTTAACAACAAATATGGAGTTGGCCAGGTGCTCCTCAAGCCTTTGCCCATTTGTTGAGCCTCTTCTTTCAGGCGTGGTACTGTGCCAGAGGGGGGATCTGCAGTTGACGTCTGCCCCCACTATTATCTTGTTTCCGCTTAGTGCAGTTTGAAGATTCTCCAGGTATGTTATCGCATAGTCGATTTCTGCCCCTGGCCTGCAGTATAGAGCAACCACATAAAGACTTCCCAGAGAGGTGACAAGGTGGGCACATGCTGCCCATGGTGTGCAGAATTGTGGGATTTTTGTGACCGTGATATGGGGGTTCCTGATTATCACAGTTGCCCACGGGGTTTCATCTGTGTACTGCACAATTTTGTATTTAATAGGATACCCCCGTACTTGCTTTTGGTGCGTGTACGGTTCCAATATTATGAGGATGTCAGCATTTTCATCGTCAGCTTTTAGTCGGACTTGCTCCGCCACCGCTCTGGCACGCTGTGCATTGAGCTGGTGGAATGTGAGAACGCTGGAGTTGAATTGTTTATGGTGTGTGGCCATAATCTATTCTCTGTTGGTATGAACTCTTGATTTTTTGGTATGTCGGACACCCAGTATCGCGGATGGAGTGTGAGTGCTCCAGTTTCAGACTCTTACAGTTTGCGCAGGTTGGTGCGTCGGTTTTGTTGGGGCAGGTATTGTACTCATGCCCTTTGCCAGAGCAGTGGCCGCAGGTCGGCTCTCTTTGTGTGCAAGTATGAGTGGTGTGGCCATATCTGCAGCAGCGAAAGCACTTGGGAATGGATATATGTTCCCTGTATCTCAGGCTGCTCCATTCTATATATATTCTGTTTTGGGTGCTTAAGATTTGCCAAGCAGATGGCGCCAGTTCCACCGTCCAATTTACTCCCATCCCGTTCTTTGCTTTTATTTTGAACTTTGGAAAAATCAGCTCAGAGGGTTCCAACTCTGGGAAGTGGCTCTGTAAGTTCTTTCTATAAATCTCGTTGGTTAATTGCTGCGGATCCATGTCATACTCTACATCAAATATTAGTATAGTTGGGCCTTTCTTTTTCGGTAATTCTGCCTTTAGCCCTAATGTGGTTATTTTCTCATTTGCTTTTATTTCTTCTATCTCCTTCTCGCTCTCAGTCTCAATCACGATCCCTGGGTTCCTGGTTTTGCGGATAGACTTTATCCTGGTGTTTTGAAAGTCTTCCTTCATATTATCTATGACTTTTTGTTTGATTTGCTCACTTGATTGGTTGCTGTCCCCGGTAGGTCTCAGTATCACTATATTTGGAGTTTTTGTGAGTACTTTCTTCTTTGGCACTTGTAATTCAAATTCACTGGTTTTTTCCCTCTCACTTGGGGTATGCCTCAGCGCTTGGGCATATGATGGGGCGCGCTGTAGCATTTGTTTGCCACCATCAGCATCTTTATATGCTTCTAGGGCTGCAAGCGCCCTCTGGTGCTCCACATTTGTTTGCAGGAGGATTGTTTCTAATTTAGTCCATTGAATGACTATGTCTGCTCTTAAGGTTGAAGAAATTCTGCTACTGTTATCTCTCATTATGTTTTCTAGAGTGGCTCGCAGGGTGAGCACTTGCTCAAGGACTGTTCCCTGTGGCAATGAGAGATCCGGAGGGGAGATTTTTTCCCCTTGTTTTTGCTCTTCTGTGTTTTTGCTTGGCTCCTGTCGATCTCTAGCTTCACTATTGCTCCTCATTTCCCGGTCTGGTTTTTCAATATTGTACCTCTTGTTTCTCCTCTTGCAGGTGCTTTCTTGTCTGGTTTCGTCTTGTTCTTCTGGTTTGTCCAGGGTGGGTTTCACCGCTCGCTTGTCGGTAGATGTCTGGGAACCCTCTGGCATCTCCTCCAGGTCTTGTGTTCCCATACTCAGAATTGGATAATGGTGCCAAAATAATTTTTTGCAGCAGGATGAAATCTGCGGGATGAAAGGTTCTGAGGGGCAGTTGCTTTGCTGCTGGGGTGCAGTTTAGTTCAGAGTCTTGGAGTTTTGCGAGTGGGAGGGGGGAAGTCTTAACCCCTAGATATGAAGAATACTGGATGACGAGCTTGGTTTATTGTTCGTCCTGGAGAGCACGGCACTGCGCATATTATATATATATATATATATGTGTTCTCAATATCTTAAATGTAATTAAATTAATAACTTCTATTCATATTTTAAATCAAGTAAATTTAGTACCAATAAATATTCTGGATATAGATGTCTTGAGGTACGTAGCTACCAACTCACGCTAACGGTCACTCAAAACAGGGCTTGACCAATCAGGGCTTGACCGCGTGGTGTAAATTGAGAACAAAGGCCTTTGTTTATTAACCAGCATACTAAAGTCAAACAAGGAAAACTAGCAAAATATCCAAAATTCATTATGAAAGTTACATGTGGTTGTAGAACTGTTCAATTACTGTTCCCGATAATTACTATGATCAGTATTTAGGAATTATTTGTTATACTATTCACTTTAACAAAATTGGCTATATAACAATATGCAATGCAGAATCATGTTGTGACCCGGCGAGATCAACGCTAATAAAAATTTTTATAACTTTCGATTACCTTGGCCGATCTTCACGAAGTTGATGTCCATGGACACATCTTGAAAAGAGGAACTTGATGGACACAAAATAAATGAAAATGTGACACTTGAACCCAATAAACGGCACAACAAATAACGGAGCACCAAAACTATGCGTGTGGCCAGTACTTGGTCAGCGCCCTCTCCTCTCTCAAGTCACATATTGGAATACGAGCATGCCAGGGTGGAAGGGGTTGCTTCGGTGTTTGGGCAACCTTGTCTACCTTGATATCAATTTCTATGAGTAGCTCTTGGAGACGAATACCAAAAGGACGATTAGCAGTCTTACGGGTATTGTACAAATTTTCCCATCGTGGCTCAAAAACGGATAGCCACGTAGGATGGTCTGGCAGGGATTTCAGTTTAAAAGCGTAGTTTAGACACAACTGCTTACGTCGAAGCGATAACGGTGGTTCGTTTGCTTCGACGTATAAACTCTGGACAGGAGATGTTCTATATGCTCCAGTAGCGATACGAAGAGCCTGGTGATGGACAGGATCCAGCCATCGAAGGGCACTGTCTCTGGCTGAAGAATATACCTGGGACCCATAATCAAGTTTAGATCGCACAAGTGCACGGTAAAGCCGAAGAAGCGTGCATCGGTCCGCTCCCCAAGATGTAGAGGAGAGCGAGCGGAGAATATTAAGCCCGCGTGTGCACTTTGTGCGAAGTTGACGGATGTGGTGCAGAAAGGTCAACTTTTTATCAAATACGAGTCCCAAGAATTTTGTGTCCGCTGCTACTGGAATAGCATTTTGTCCGAGCATTAATTCAGGTTCAGGATGAAGATTACGCTTACGACAAAAATGTACGCAAACGGTCTTCTCCGGCGAGAACCTGAAGCCATTTGCAAGTGCCCAGGAGTTGAGGCGGTCAATGGCTTTCTGCAGTTGTCTTTCAATAACCCTCATGTTGCATGACTGACAAAAAATGCTAAAGTCATCAACATAGAGGGCACTGTTTACAGTTGGAGGAAGTTGTTCTGTGATGGAATTTATTTTGATGGCGAAAAGCGTGACACTTAATACTGAAACTTGTGGTACTCCCTCCTCTTGGCTAAAGGAGCGAGAGAGTGAGGATCCCACACGAACTTGGAAAGATCGATTGGCTAAAAAGTTTTGAATAAACACGGGGAGATGCCCTCTAAGGCCTAGGCTGTGCAGATCTTTTTTGATGCCAAATCTCCAAGTTGTGTCATACGCTTTCTCCATGTCAAAGAACACCGACACCAAGTGTTCACGTTTTAGGAAAGCATCCCGGATGGATGTTTCCAGTCTAATAAGATGGTCCAAAGTGGACCGGTTCCTTCGGAAGCCGCACTGGATGTTGGAGAGAAGGTCATTGGTTTCTAAATACCAGATTAAACGAGAATTCACCATTCTCCCCAGGATTTTGCACAAACAGCTAGTCAGAGCAATGGGATGATAATTTCTAGTGACTTTTGGATCCTTTCCTGGCTTAGCGAAGGCAAGAACGGTTGCCTTGCGCCAGGAATCCGGAAACTGCCCTTCGGTAAAGATTCTGTTATACAGAAAGAGCAGATAATCCAAAAATTTTGGTGAAAGATGTTTAATCATATCATAATGGATGCCATCTGGTCCAACAGCACTTGCTTTGGAAAGAGTGAGGGCTCTTTTCAGTTCATGTATAGTGAATTCCCTGTTGTAGGGACAGTCGCTCTTACACTTAAAATTAAGTGCCTGTTTTTCTATTTTTTGTTTCAGGACCAGGAACTCTGGGGAATAAGAAGATGCTGCACAGATTTTAGAGAATATTTCCCCAAGAGAGTTGGCTATTGCAGTTGGATCTGCAATAGAGCATCCATTATAATCTAGGATTGAAGTAGGGTGGGATGTATGTTTTCCCTTCATTTTCCGGATTTTATCCCAGACTACCTTAGAGTTGGTAGACTGGGTAATAGATGATGTAAAGCGGATCCACGATTCCCTTTGACTCTGACGGCGGATGTAGCGTGCTTTGGCTCGTGCACGTTTAAACACTATAAGGTTGTTCGTGGTAGGATATCGACGGAATATCCCCCACGCTTTGTTTTGAGCCTTTTTTGCTGCTGTGCATTGGGAATTCCACCAAGGTTTGGGAAATGGTGGAAACCGGGTAGATGTTTTTGGAACAGTATTCGCAGCTGCTTGGACGATAATTTCTGTGATGTACTTTACTGCATCATTGATCGGCTCCTGACTGACGGTGCTGAGATCAAAATTTGCCTGATGTTGGAAGGCAGACCAGTCAGCCTGATCAATCTTCCACCGTGGTAACCTGAAGGGAAGACATGGTCTCCCGCTGTGTAACAAGGTTATCACAGGGAAGTGATCACTTCCAAATGGATTCTCCTCCACTTCCCAAGTGAGTGAAGGGAGTAGAGAAGGGGAGCAGATAGAGAGATCAATGGCAGAAAAGGTACGGGTAGGCATGTGGAAGAAGGTGTTTGTTCCAGTATTTAGAAAGGAAAGGTCATTGTCATTGAGCATACGCTCTATGACCCGTCCCCTTCCATTGATGTTAGCACTACCCCACAGGGTGTTATGTCCGTTAAAATCCCCGAGAAGTAAGAAAGGGGGAGGCAACTGCGATACAAGATCATCAGGGTCTTCCTGGGAGATGTCAGTCCCAGGTGGCAAATAAATAGAGCACACAGTTAATAAAAATCCCACTGTCAGGCGAATTGCAACAGCCTCTATGCTGGTTGTAATTAGCAAGGGCTGAACTGGGGTCTGATTACCCACAAGGATAGCCACTCCTCCATGAGCAGGACCATCCGCAATTCTATCCTTATGAAAGATTGTGATGTTATGCAATGTGGGATCATCATTTGCCTTTAGATAAGTCTCCTGCAAGCAAAAGCAAACTGGCTCGTGCTTTTGCAGGAGGGCCTTGATGTCATCAGTATTTCGCCGGAATCCACGACAATTCCATTGTAGGAATTTAGCCATTACTTTGGCTTGGTGGGTCCATCAGGCGGCTTCCGAGGTGCTGAGGGCTTACTTTTGTCAGTCTTGGATTTATCTTTTTTGGGGAAGAATGGACGCTGTCCCGTGTCCATTTCTTCCTCCGCAAAGAGTTCCAAGACAGATTCATCCTGTACCTCCTTGTTCTCTACCTCCATTGTTTCTGTTCTTACTGCAGGCTCTTTACCACTTGGTTTTGGTAGTGGTGGAGCACTAGGAGGTACGGATATAGGAGTGGCAACTGACTGTGTTTTTTTGGTGGGCTTTTGAGAACTCAATAAATAGCGTGCAATCGGGGTGAATGACTCTTTTGGTGGAATAGTCATCTCAGTTTGTGTCCCGATAGTGCACTTAGCAGAAACCTTCTGGGCGTATGAAGGTTTCCCGCTATTTACTGGTTGGATACGTTTTCTGGCCTCTGGGTAGGAGATATTCAGCTCTGTTTTCAGTTTTTGTATTTCTTTTTCATCCTTCCACCGCTGGCATGCTCTGGAGTAGGCAGGATGATCTTGTTGACAATTTACACAGATCGGTTTAGAAGCTGAACATTCCTTGCTCTCGTGGTCTTTCGCACCACATCGAGCACAGGCAGGGTTACCACGACAAGATGTTTCTGAGTGGCCGTATTTTTGGCATCTAAAGCACCGCAGTGGGTTTGGGATATAAATCCTCACTGGGCAGTTTAGATAGCCTGCCTTGATGGAACTTGGAGGCCGTGGGGTGTTAAACGTTAGGATGAGAACTCGGGTAGGGACGAGATTCCCATCCTTTCTCATTGATATCCTTTTGACAGCTGTCACTCCTTGGTCTTTTAATTCAGAGCAGATCTCTTCTTCAGAAACATGAAGAAGGTCCCACTCTGAAATGACGCCTCTTGAAGAGTTCAAAGTTTTGTGGGGGGTTACAATGATAGGTATTCCCCCTATTGATGTGGCGTTCAGGATTTTTTCCGCCTGATTAATATTTGTAGCTTCGACCAAAAGGTCGCCAGAACGCAGTCGTTTAACAGATTTGGGTGAACCAGCCAACCCTTCTAATCCTTTCTGGATGAAGAAGGGTGACATCTTTCCAATGGACTGCTCTCCGGTGGAATGGAGAATGAGGAAAAGCGGTGTCACTGATGGTGGTGGTTTATCCTCAGTTCTGGCTCGTTTTGCAGAGGTGTTATCTGCGTCATCATCTCGATTAGGTAGGGGCCTTGTTGGGGCCCCAGAAGAAGGATTTAAATTACTCATGAGAGTAAAGAAAAAATGTCTGATGCCTAAGTACCTCACCCACCACGGAGCCCTACGAGGGGGCGCCCACTCGTGAACTAGCAGGTACTGCGTACACGAATGGGACGCCGAGTTCGCTTAGAACACCATACCCACGTTACCAATAAGTCTTTATCCCGTCCCAGGACCAAAGGGAGGGAGACTTATTGGAACGCAGTTGACCCTAGCAGTATAGAACCACCCGCCGATTGATCCCAGTCGAGCCGGTCCGGGACCGCCCGTCTTGTCGAAGCAGGGGCCAAAGTGGTGTATTAAGGCTGGGCCCCTCAACCACCAGGATCCCCCTTTCCGCTTCCACGGGTCGCGGCGCACGGCTGCACACGCCGGATTCCAAAGATGGCCAAAGATAGCAGGGTTGTATTTCTGTCTTGATTATATTGGTATTGGTATTGGTATTTTTGGGCACAAGGGCAACTAGGGCCAAAATGTGCCTGTTGTTATGACATGTTTTTATATAAAATTTGGTTCCAGTTTGTAATCATAGAAAATCATATATTTGTATCTGCTTAAGAAAGGTAAATAGTTCTTTTAAATTCGCATTGTTTCCAATAATATGGGCAAGTGATAGAGGCTCTTTCAGTTGTGACAGTGAAGGGAAACTATTTTTTTGGAAATAGGAATACTGCTTACAATCTAAGAGTATATGCTTGACGGTAAGTGGTAAAGCACAATGAGTGCATTGAGGTGCCACCTCCTGCTTGAGTAGATATATATGGGTTGAATGTGTATGCCCTAGGCGTAGTCTTGCCAGCACAACCTCTTCTCGTCTGTTTTTTCTTAAGCTAGATTTCCATAGTGCCGGTTCCTCTTTGATTTCAAGCAATTTGTTGTTCGTTTGTGACCTCCAGATTTCAGACCACTGGATTGTATTGATTTTTTTAATGTGTTTCAAATAATCTACGTATGGTACTTGGTAATGTGATGGTATTGCACTGTTTGGTTGTTTGGCTGCCTGATCTGTTCTCTCGTTACCTGTGATACCAGAGTGCCCTGGGATCCAGCAAAATAGCACTGCATTATTCTTACTTCGTAGGTGGTTTAAGCAGGAAAAAATTTGTTTTATGACGGGATTTTGTTTGTTTTGGTTTTTAATGGCGCATTGGCAGCTAAGGCCATAATGCGCTAAGTCAAGTTTAAAATGCTATTAAACATTTTGGTAGCCAAGGCTTGTTGTTGTTGTTGTTGTTGTTTGAGAGCTATTGGCGCAAGAGCAGCTTAGGCTATAATGCGCCTAATCTAGGTTAGAGTTTCATATTTCGACATTTTTTATTATGTTGTTCAGATGGGAAGCCAAGATTTTATTTTATAATTACGTAACGTTTTGGTAAATGTTACACTATTTATTTTTATATGTTTTGGTAGTATCCGATTAACTTAAGGAAAAGGAAAACGTCGGTAATATTTGGCCGGTTATCTAAAATTGTTTTGAGCGTTAGGTTGTTTTGTGCGTTCGTGGTTATTTGAAAGGCTTTTATACGTTCTGAAGTAAATCTTGGACAGTTCACCATGAAGTGAGGTACAGTGAGTGGAACTTGACAGTTTTGGCACTGAGGAGGGTCTTCGCCTCTGAGTAGGTAAGAATGGGTCATATGGGTATGCCCAATTCGCAATCGAGCAAGGATCACTTCTTCGTGTCTGTTGGATCGGCAACTGGTAGTCCATGGTCGGAGTGTTTGTTTAATTACACGAAGTTTGTTGTTACTTTGATCTTTCCAATGTTGTTGCCATTGTTTTAAACTGCTTTGGTGGATTAACGACTTGTAATCGGTATATGGTATTGAGCGGAATGCATAGTAAGAGGTAGCAGCTTCTCTTGCCGCTTTATCTGCTTTTTCATTCCCAGTTATTCCTGTGTGGCCTGGAATCCAACAGAAACTGATCTTGTGATTATTTTGCAATAGCTTAGATACTGTATATTGTACCTGTTGTAAAACTGGGTGTGCTTTAGTATTGGCATTCTGTAAACCAATGACAGAGCTAAGCGAGTCAGTGAAAATTATGCTGTCTACTATCTGTTCACGTTTAATTTTGTTTACGGCCATCAAAATGGCTTGTAATTCTGCTGTAAAGATGCTGCATTCTTTTGGAAGTTGTTGGATGAGAGTACAGTCTTCAGAGTGAATCGCAGCTCCTACACAAGTTTCTGTTTTTGAGCCATCTGTGTATATGAAAGTTGAATGTTCATATTTTTCTTTGTATGCTGCATGTAGTTGCTGGTAGTTTGTTCTCGGGAGATTTGTTTTCCCCCAAGATTGGAAATGCAGGTCACACACAGGTTGAATGATGATCCATGGTGGAATAATGTGTGTAGTCGTGGTAGCTATGCTATCATAATTAAGCTCTCGGCATAACAGTAAATCTTTTAGTCGGATGTTGGAAGGGCGGTTTATTCGTGGATGGGCTTGGTATACATTTTCCAAGTACGATGAAAACAGAACCTCTCTATTTGGATGATCGGTGATGGATTTTATCTTTGCAGCATAGTGTAATAATAAGTTCTGTCGTCTAAGTTGTAGTGAAGGTTCATGGGCTTCTGCATATAGGCTTTGTACAGGCGAAGTGCGAAAAGCTCCAAGTGCTATACGGAGTGCACTGTGGTGTATGGGATCTAACCATCTCAGTGCACTTGGTCTTGCAGAGTCGTAAACTGGTGCTCCATAGTCCAGCTTAGAACGCACTATTGCTCGATAAAGTTTAAGTAGTGTATGTCGATCTGCACCCCAAGTTGTTGCGGAGAGAACTTTGAGTAGATTTAACTTTTTGATGCAAGAATGTCTTAGTTGCTTAATATGTTCAAGGAATGTCAGTTTTTTATCTAAGAGAAGTCCTAAGAATCTTATGTTTGGTACGACTGGGATCATATATCCATCTAGCTTAAGTTCAGGATCTGGGTGTAGGTTTCGTTTCCTACAGAAGTGTATACATGCAGTTTTCTGTGTGGGAAAACTGGAAGCCATTTGTTTGTGCCCATTGACTTATTTTATTTATTGCTCCCTGTAACTGCCGTTCTATAGTTCGCATACTCTGAGAATGATAGGACATACTGAAATCATCAACGTATAAAGCGGTATCAATAGGTTTTGGTATATGCTCAGTTATGGAGTTTATTTTGATAGCAAAGAGGGTTGTGCTAAGCACAGACCCCTGAGGTACACCCTCTTCTTGGGTGAAAACTTTTGAAAGAGTATTCTGCAATCTAACTTGAAATGACCTGTGGAGTAAGAAATTTTGAATATATTTAGGAAGATGTCCACGTAATCCAAGGTGGTATAGGTTTTGAATAATTCCATAACGCCACGCAGTATCGTAAGCTTTTTCCATGTCAAAACATATCATTACGTGGTGCTCTTTTCGGATAAAGGCATTCCGCACACTGTTTTCTAATTTGATCAGTAAATCTAGTGTTGAACGATTTTTTCTGAAACCATGCTGTGCTGGATTGAGAAGGTTATTTCTGTTCAAAAACCATATTAGACGAGCATTGATAATTTTCTCCATAACTTTTCCCAGGCAACTGGTTAGAGCAATTGGACGGTAGTTGCGTGGGTCAGAGAGGTCTTTCTCCGATTTTGGGAAAGCAAGAATTATTGCATGACGCCAACTGTCTGGAAATTGGTTTTCTAGGAAGATTCTGTTATATAGTTCTAGTAATGCCATTTGGGATTGATCATCGAGTTGTTTTAACATCATATAGTGGATTTGGTCTGGACCTACAGCACTTTGCTTTGTCTGGGATAGAGCGTGTTTCAATTCGTAGAATGTTAAGGGTAGGTTGTACTCTTCATTATTTCTTGTGGAAAAATTCAGTTTATGTCTTTCCATTCTTGCCTTGTATATTTGAAAACTGGGAGTATATGAGTGGTCGCTGATATTCTGGCGAAGGTTTCGCCCAGTGCATTGGCTATTTCTGATGGCTCTGCAGTGACTTGTCCATTCCAGTTTAGGATCGGAGTTGGAGTAATCGGGTATCTGCCACTTATTTTGTTAATTTTATTCCAGACAGTTTTAGATGGTGTGGAACTTGTTAATGTAGATGCAAATTTTATCCAGGATTCTTTCCTACTGGCCCGCCTAATATATCTGGCTCTTGCCCGTGCCTTCTTGAACAATATGAGGTTCTCTAAAGTTGGATATCTGCGAAAAGTATTCCAGGTTTTGTTTCGCTCTTTCTTAGTCTGCGCACATTCTGCATTCCACCATGATTTTGGATGTGTTGGAAAGTGAGACGATGTTTTTGGGATAGAGTGTTCAGCAGCTTGAATTATTTTATTTGTTATATATTGTACTGCTGCATCTAACGGTTTTTGCTTGATGGTATCAACATTTAGTTTTGCTAATGATTTATAAGTTTCCCAATCTGCTTCATTTATTTTCCATCTGGGAGTTTTGCGTGACTTGCATGTGGTTCCTAATGCCATGGTGATGATTTTTGGATAGTGATCACTGCTGAGAGGGTCACTGTGCACTGACCAATCAAGTCTTGGAAATAGTATTGGAGAACATATAGACAGGTCTATAGCTGTAGTATTTCCTGATGGAAGATGTGTATAAGTATGTGTGCCGTCGTTCACCAAAGTTAAATCATTCTCGTCTATCCATTTTTCAATTTGTTTTCCTCTCCGATCTGTGGTTGTGTTACCCCACACAGGGCTATGCCCATTGAGGTCGCCTAGTATACAGAAGGGGGTTGGCAACTGCCTTACAATGTCTTCTAAGTCCTGTTGTAATAAATTTTGGTTTGGTGGAACATAAATTGTTATTACTGTTATGAGGGATCTAGCGGCTATGCGTACTGCAATCGCTTCAAGGGTTGTGTTTAGCGGGACAATCTGGGAAGGAATGCGAGAATTTATTAGTATTGCCACACCACCATGGGTTGTGCCACCTGTTACTCTGTCCTTTCGGTATGTTGTATAGTTCTTTATTAAGGTAGAGTCTTGAGGTCTGAGGTAGGTTTCTTGTAAGCAAAGACATAATGGTGCATACTGTGTAATCAGGTCATATATATCACCTATGTTAGTGCGGAGTCCTCTACAATTCCACTGGATTATGGTTTTCATTATTTGATTTTGGAGAGGTTTTCGGTCTGTTTCCTAGATGCTGTTTTAAGTCTTTCACACGTTGGTTTTTCATTTTTCGGAAAATATGGTATTCCGGTGTCCATATCGTCTTCCGCGAAAGTCTCTAATACTGGTTCATCTGCTTGGTTGGTTGCTTCTGTCTCCATTTGTTCGGTTGCCTTCTGACTTATGACATTATGTTTTCCTTGAGGTGCTTTCGATTCTGAGTGTTTTTTATCGGGAGGCACGGAAAGTGGTGTGTTGGTGAGTTTCTCTTGATGTTTTGGCTGGGAAATTGTGAGTAGTGCTCGTGCCCAGTCTGAGATAGATTTCTTTGGAGGAATTGTAAAATCTGTTTGGGTTTCTATTGTACGACGATTCGTTATGACCTGCGCGTAGGAAGGTCTGTTTAAGATAGTCGGGTGTATAGTTCTCTTAGCTTCTTGGTATGTGACAGAATGTTCCACTTTATACCGCTGAATCTGCTTTTCTCTTTTCCAATATTCACAATTCTTGGAATAGGCAGAATGGTCTCCCTTGCAGTTTGGACATTTCGGTTTCACGGATGAACAGTTCTGATTGCTGTGATCCTGGGCCCCGCAGTTGGAACAGATAGCTACACCACGGCATGCCATTTGTGAATGACCATACTTTTGGCATTTAAAGCAGCGGAGAGGATTTGGAATGTATGGTTGATTGATTGGTTTGGTTTTATTGGCGCATTAGCATCTAAGGCTATAATGCGCCAAGACCAGGTAATATATAAAAATTTAACATCTCAGTGACCTAATTAATTAGGCCACCGTGTCCAGATCTAATAACAAAGATAAATCAATAAACGAAATAATAATAACATAAATTTTAAATACGATTAAAAACGTTTATTGCTTTCAAAAAGCTAAACATAGCACACACATTGTCATTGTCGGATAAAATCTGACTGAGTGTATAAGGCTCAGTCAGATGGTTAAAAGCGGTAAAACGGATATTGCTAAAATCTGGACAGTCAACTAAAATGTGTCTAATAGATAAAATTGTGCCACAGGATTCACACATAGGAGGGTCATCAGCCCTCAGCAAAAACGAATGAGTCAAATGACTATATCCTATGCGGGTCCGGGCGAGAACAACTTCCTCTTTACGATTCCTGCGCAGACTAGACTGCCACGGTTCAATTACAGGCTTTATTTGATATAATTTATTCGCAGTCTGTCTATTCCACGAATCCTGCCATTGGGAGTGTATCTTTTCGTGTATTATTCGCCTGCAGTCTGTATAAGGGACTGACAGGCAGCGATAATTATTGGGAACTGCTGATTTGGCTGCGGTGTCAGCCAAATCATTTCCCTTAATCCCAATGTGGCTGGGAATCCAGCAGAAGCGGATATCATATTCACGTTCTCGGAGGAAGTGAATCTTCTGCTGAATGCTAGACAGAACTGGATGAGAATTATATCTCACAGATATTAAAGCCTGTAACACGCTGAGAGCGTCGGTATACAAAATGAACCGTTGGTATTCGCATTTACTAATGTGATCCAAGGCTAACTCTATAGCGAGCAGCTCTGCAGTAAATATGCTGCATTCAGAGGGAATCTGCTCTGATGTAGTGCTGTCTGTAAAGACAGCAGCAGATCCCACATATGATTCCGACTTCGAGCCTTCTGTGTAAACTGGCGCGAAGTCAGAATATTCAGCTCGGTGTGCTGAATGAAGCTGCAGGTAGACAGACGATGGAGTGTCCGACTTTCCCCAATTCCTAAGGGACAAGTCACATGCTGGGAAATGAGCATGCCAGGGTGGAAGGGGTTGCTTCGGTGTTTGGGCAACCTTGTCTACCTTGATATTAAGTTCTTTGAGTAGCTCTTGGAGACGAATACCAAAAGGTCGGTTGGCAGTCTTACGGGTGTTGTACAAATTTTCCCATCGTGGCTCAAAAACGGATAGCCACGTAGGATGGTCTGGCAGGGATTTCAGTTTTAAGGCGTAGTTTAGAGACAACTGCTTACGTCGAAGCGATAGCGGTGGTTCGTTTGCTTCGACGTATAAACTCTGGACAGGAGATGTGCGATATGCTCCAGTAGCGATACGTATAGCCTGATGATGGACAGGATCCAGCCATCGAAGTACACTGTCTCTGGCTGAAGAATATACTTGGGACCCATAATCTAGTTTGGATCGCACAAGTGCACGGTAAAGCCGTAGAAGGGTGCATCGGTCTGCTCCCCAAGATGTAGAGGAGAGCGAGCGGAGAATATTAAGCCCTCGTGTGCACTTTGTGCGGAGATGACGGATGTGATCCAAAAAGGACAGTTTTTTATCGAATATGAGTCCCAAGAATTTTGTGTCCGCTGCTACTGGAATAACATTTTGTCCGAGCCTTAATTCAGGTTCAGGATGAAGATTACGCTTACGACAAAAATGTACGCAAACGGTCTTCTCCGGCGAGAACCTGAAGCCATTAGCAAGTGCCCAGGAATTCAGACTATCAATGGCTTTCTGCAGTTGTCTTTCAATAACCCTCATGTTACATGACTGACAAAATATGCTGAAGTCATCAACATAGAGGGCACTGTTTACAGTTGGAGGAAGTTGCTCTGTGATGGAATTTATTTTGATGGCGAAAAGCGTGACACTTAAAACTGATCCTTGTGGTACTCCCTCCTCTTGGCTAAAGGAACGAGAGAGTGAGGATCCCACACGAACTTGAAAAGATCGATTGGCTAAAAAGTTTCTAATAAAAATGGGGAGATGGCCTCTAAGACCAAGGCTATGCAAATCTTTTAAAATGCCAAATTTCCAAGTTGTGTCATACGCTTTTTCCATGTCAAAGAACACTGACACCAAGTGTTCGCGTTTTAGGAAAGCATCCCGGATGGATGTTTCCAATCTAATTAAATGATCAAGAGTTGATCTGTTTTTTTGGAAGCCGCACTGGATGTTGGAGAGAAGGTCATTTGATTCTAAATACCATATTAAACGAAAATTAACCATTCTCTCCAGAATTTTGCACATACAGCTAGTCAGAGCAATAGGACGGTAATTTGTAGTGACTTTTGGATCCTTTCCTGGCTTAGCAAAGGCAAGAACGGTTGCCTTGCGCCAGGAATCCGGAAACTGCCCTTCAATAAAGATTCTGTTATACAGAAGGAGCAGATAATCCATAGATTTTGGCGAAAGATGTTTAATCATTTCGTAATGGATGTCATCTGGTCCAACAGCACTTACTCTGGAAACAGCGAGGGCTCTTTTCAGTTCTTCCATAGTAAATGCCCCGTTGTAGGGATAGATGCTCTTAGTCTTAAAATTAAGTGCTTCTTTTTCTAGTTTATGTTTCAGGACCAGGAACTCAGGGGAATACGAAGATGTTGCAGAGATGTTGGAGAATGTTTCCCCAAGAGAATTGGCTATTGCAGTTGGATCTGCAATAGCGCATCCATTATAATCTAGGATTGAAGAAGGGTGGGATGTATATTTTCCCTTCATTTTCCGGATTTTATCCCAGACTACCTTAGAATTGGTAGCCTGGTTAATAGATGTTGTATAACGGATCCATGATTCCTTTTGACTCTGACGGCGAATGTAACGTGCTTTGGCTCGTGAACGCTTGAAGGCTATTAGATTAACAGTGGTAGGATATCGGCGGAATATCGCCCACGCTTTGTTTTGAGCCTTTTTTGTTGCTGTGCACTGTGAATTCCACCAAGGTTTGGGAAATTGTGGAAACCGGGCAGATGTTTTTGGAACAGCGTTCGCAGCTGCTTGGACGATGATTTCTGTGATGTACTTTACTGCATC
The DNA here is from genome assembly GCF_048544385.1 of Mastigoproctus giganteus. Classification (NCBI taxonomy): domain Eukaryota; kingdom Metazoa; phylum Arthropoda; class Arachnida; order Uropygi; family Thelyphonidae; genus Mastigoproctus; species Mastigoproctus giganteus. Next base: position 210,283,879 of record NC_143583.1, read on the forward strand.
ATTGATCGGCTCCTGACTGACGGTGCTGAGATCAAAATTTGCCTGATGTTGGAAGGCATTCCAGTCAGCCTGATCAATCTTCCACCGTGGTAACCTGAAGGGAAGACAAGGTCTCCCACTGTGTAACAAGGTTATCACAGGGAAGTGATCACTTCCATATGGATTCTCCTCCACTTCCCAAGTGAGTGAATGGAGTAGAGAAGGGGAGCAGATAGAAAGATCAATGGCAGAGAAGGTACGGGTAGGCATGTGGAAGAAGGTGTTTGTTCCAATATTTAGAAGGGAAAGGTCATTGTCATTGAGCATACGCTCTATGACTCGTCCCCTTCCATTAATATTAGCACTACCCCACAGGGTGTTATGTCCATTAAAATCCCCGAGAAGTAAGAAAGGGGGAGGCAACTGCGTTAAAAGATCATCAAGGTCTACCTGGGAGATGTCAGTCCCAGGTGGCAAATAGATAGAGCAGACCGTAAATAAAAATCCCACTGTAAGGCGAATTGCAACAGGCTCTATGCTGGTTGTAATTAGCAAGGGCTGAACTGGGGTCTGATTACCCACAAGGATAGCCACTCCTCCATGAGCAGGACCATCCGCAATTCTATCCTTACGAAAGATTGTGATGTTATGCAAGGTGGGATCATCATTTGCCTTTAGATATGTCTCCTGCAAGCAAAAGCCAACTGGCTCGTGCTTTTGCAGGAGGGCCTTGATGTCATCAGTATTTCGCCGGAATCCACGACAATTCCATTGTAGGAATTTAGCCATTATTTTGACTTGGTGGGTCCATCAGGCGGTTTCCGAGGTGCTGAGGGCTTACTTTTATCAGTCTTGGCTTTATCTTTTTTGGGGAAGAATGGACGCTGTCCCGTGTCCATTTCTTCCTCCGCAAAGAGTTCCAAGACTGATTCATCCTGTACCTTCTTGTTCTCTACATCCATTCTTTCTGTTGTGACTTGAGGCTCTTTACCACTTGGTTTTGGTAGTGGTGGAGCACTAGGAGGTACGGATATAGGAGTGGCAACTGACTGTGTTTTTTTGGTGGGCTTTTGTGAGCTCAATAAATAGCGTGCAATCGGGGTGAATGACTCTTTTGGTGGTAGAGTCATCTCAGTTTGTGTACCGATAGTGCACTTAGCAGAAACCTTCTGGGCATACGAAGGTTTCCCACTATTTATTGGTTGGATACGTTTTCTGGCCTCTGGGTAGGAGATATTCAGCTCTGTTTTTAACTTTTGGATCTCTTTTTCATCCTTCCACCGCTGACATGCTCTAGAGTAGGCGTGATGCTCTTCTTGGCAATTGACACAGATAGGTTTTGGAGCTGAGCATTCCTTGCTCTCGTGGTCTTTAACACCACATCGAGCACAGGCAGGATTACCACGACAAGATGTTTGTGAGTGGCCGTATTTTTGGCATCTAAAGCACCGCAGTGGGTTTGGGATATAAATCCTCACTGGGCAGTTTAGATAGCCTGCTTTGATGGAACTTGGAGGCCGTGGGGTATTAAACGTTAGGATGAGAACTCGGGTAGGGACGAGATTCCCATCCTTTCTCATCGATATTCTTTTGACAGCTGTCACTCCTTGGTCTTTTAATTCAGAGCAGATCTCTTCTTCAGAAACATGAAGTAGGTCCCACTCTGATATGACACCACGTGAAGAATTTAGAGTTTTGTGAGGGGTTACGATGATAGGTATTCCCCCTATGGATGTAGCCTTTATGATTTTTTCCGCTTGCTTGGTGGTAGAAGCTTCGACCAAAAGGTCGCCAGAACGCAGTCTTTTTACAGATTTTGGTGAACCTGCCAACCCTCCTAATCCTTTCTGGATGAAGAAGGGTGACATCTTTCCAATGGACTGCTCTCCGGTGGAATGGAGAATGAGGAAAAGCGGTGTCACTAATGGTGGTGATTTATCCTCAGTTCTGGCTCGTTTTGCAGAGGTGTTATCTGCGTCATCATCTCGATTAGGTAGGGGCCTTGTTGGGGCCCCAGAAGAAAGGGGATTTGAATTACTCATGAGAGTAAAGAAAAAATGTCTGATGCCTAAGTACCTCACCCACCACGGAGCCCTACGAGGGGTCGCCCACTCGTGAACTAGCAGGTACTGCGTACACGAATGGGACGCCGAGTTCGCTTAGAACACCATACCCACGTTACCAATAAGTCTTTATCCCGTCCCAGGACCATAGGGAGGGAGACCTATTGGAACGCAGTTGACCCTAGCAGTATAATACCACCCGCCGATTGATCCCAGTCGAGCCGGTCCGGGACCACCCGTCTCGTCGAAGCAGGGGCCAAAGTGGTGTATTAAGGCTGGGCCCCTCAACCACCAGGATCCCCCTTTCCGCTTCCACGGGTCGCGGCGCACGGCTGCACACGCCGGATTCCAACGATGTGACCCTGGAACCAAGGTATGGGCGTTAGATCCCAGTGATGCTAGTCTGGAAGTCCAGCAGCGTCACTGGGAGGTCCCCTCACCACGTACAGGTGCCCACGTCGAGGGGAGGAATGTATGGTCTGATGTTACAATTTAGATATCCGGCCTTCACAGTTGTAGGTGGTTTAGGAGTGTTGAACGTCAGTATGATAGTTCTGGTTGGGATAAGTGTCCCATCTCTTGTAATTTTAATCCTTCTCACAGCTATAACGCCTTGATTTTCAAGTTCATTTTTAATTTCTTCTTCGGAGACGCTGATAAGGTCCCACTCAGAAATTACTCCTTTCGATGTATTTAGCGTATTATGGGGAGAGACCTTTACTGGGATCCCACCAAATGTTTTCATTTGAAGCAGTCTTTCTGCGTGCTTGGCATTTGCTGTCTAGACTAGAATGTCGCCTGATTTTAGTCGCTTAACATTTTTTGGTGTTCCAGCCACACTTTCTAAACATTTCTGGATGACGAATGGCGACAATTTTCCTAATGGCTGTTCTGTCGTAGAATTAAAGACAATAAAGGTAGGTGCATTAAGTGATGCTATTTCCTTTTTTTGCCTTTTGGTTGCAGTAGTCACATTGTCCTCATTTTTCCGACTCAAAGGAGTCAGATCTTTGGGATTCGTGGTAATGTTTGAGTCATTCATGTTTGCTCCTTTTGGCCCTGGGAGTGAGAGCTTTTCCTCCCAGGTTTCCGGCCCCGCCACGGGGAGGCAGGAGCGGTGCCACCTGGTAGCCAAGGCTACCACGTCAAACAATTATTGTGTTAAAGAGGTATAAAAGTAAAAGCATAAAACTTAGATCTTTGTATAAAAATTAATAAATTGTAAAAAGTTAAAAACGTCAGACATATTGTGTCTGTTTGTTTGTTGTTGGGTTTTATTGGCGCATTAGCGACTAAGGCTTTAATGCTCCAAAACCTAGTCATTAAAAAATAAAATTTTTAGTGGCCTAACGAATTAGGTCACCAAGTCAAAGTATTGATTGATTTTGATTTTTGTGGCGCAAAAACAGCAGGGTTATAGTGCGCCAGGAAAAAGTTAAAATATAAAAAGGTAAGACTGGCAACTTGTAAAAAGCTACTTCGTCTTAAGGTGCATACAGTCATAAAATCAGTACAATGACAAAAGCAAATTGTTTATTTCATATGACTGTATACAAATTGATCGACTTTAAAAATTTAAAAACTGCTGACACATTGTCGTTGTCATTTAAAATCTGACTGAGTGTATACGGATCAGTCAGATGGGTAAAAGCAGTAAGACGAGCATTTATAAAACTAGAACAATCACATAAAATGTGTTCGACGGTTAAAACGGTGTCGCATTGCTCACACATAGGAGGGTCATCAGCCCTCAGCAAAAAGGAGTGTGTCAAATAACAGTGTCCTATGCGGAGCCGAGCAAGAACAACTTCCTCTTTGCGATCCCTGCGAAAGCTGGACCGCCAAGGATGGATCACAGGCTTAATTCGACATAGTTTGTTTGTAGTAATCAGTCGATGCCACGAATCTTGCCACTGAGATTGCAGGTTACTACGGATCACTTGCCTGTAGTCTGTATAGGGGACTAACAGGTCAAGATTATCCGTCAGGGCTGTCGATTTGGCTGCAGTGTCAGCCAAATCATTTCCTCTAATCCCGATGTGACTGGGGATCCAGCAGAAGCGGATATCGAATCCGCTTGCATCGAGGCTGTATATTATCTGCTGAATTCGGGACAGGGTTGGATGATTGGTGTGTGACATCGCTGATAAAGCCTGTAGTGCACTCATTGAATCGGCATATATAATACACCGTTGGTAACGGTGTTTTCTTATGTGATCTAGAGCTAACTCTATGGCATGCAGCTCTGCAGTGTAAATGCTGCAGTTAACAGGTATCTGCTCTGATATGGTTTTATCTGGAAAAACAGCAGCAGATCCTACATATGATTCCGACTTCGAGCCGTCTGTGTAAACTGGCAAGAAGTCAGAATGTTCTGCACGGTGTTGTGAATAGAGCTGAAAGTAGACAGAGGGCGGAGTATTAGACTTCGTCGCAAGTTTGAGCGAGAAGTCACATGCTGGTGTTTGTGCATGCCAGGGTGGAAGGGGCTCCTGTGATGATCGAGCAACCTTGTCTACCGAGATGTTAAGCTCATTGAGTAGCTCTTGAACACGAATGCCGAATGGCCGATTGGCATTGCGTCGTGTGTTATAAAGATTTTCCCATCGTGGCTCGAAAACGGATGTCCACGTGGGGTGGTCCGGCAGGGACTTCAGCTTGAAGGCATATTGCAGAGACAACTGCATTCGCCGAAGCGACAAAGATGGTTCATTTGCTTCGGCGTACAGACTTTGGACAGGCGAAGTTCTAAAAGCACCGGTAGCAATGCGGATGGCTTGATGATGGACGGGGTCAAGCCAACGAACAGCGCTATTTCTGGCAGATGCATATACCTGAGACCCATAGTCCAATTTTGAACGTACAAGTGCACGGTACAGACGTAGAAGAGTGCATCGGTCTGCACCCCAAGAGGTAGAAGAGAGAGAGCGGAGGATGTTAAGCCCTCTCGTACACTTCGTACGTAGCTGACGAATGTGTTGAACAAATGTCAACTTTTTGTCAAAAATGAGTCCCAGGAATTTCGCCTCTGATACAACTGGAATGGTGCTTTGTCCAAGTCGTAATTCAGGCTCAGGGTGGAGGTTACGTTTGCGACAAAAATGGACGCAAACGGTCTTCTCCGGTGAGAACCTGAATCCATTGGCCGTGGCCCAGGTGTTAACGCGGTCAATAGCTTGTTGCAGTTGTCTCTCAATAACCCTCATATTGCATGATTGAGAGAATATGCTGAAGTCATCGACATAGAGTGCACTGTTTATAGTTGGAGGAAGTTGTTCAGAAATAGAATTTATTTTAATGGCAAAAAGCGTAACACTTAAGACAGATCCTTGCGGTACCCCCTCCTCTTGATAAAAAGGCCGTGAAAGGGAGGATCCTACACGAACTTGGAAATAACGGCAGGATAAAAAGTTTTTAATAAAAATGGGAAGGTGGCCTCTCAGACCGAGATTGTAAAGGTCTTTTAAAATACCAAATCTCCAAGTTGTGTCGTACGCTTTTTCCATGTCAAAGAAGATGGACACCAAGTGTTCTCTTTTTAGGAAAGCATCACGGATTGATGTTTCCAGTCTAATTAAGTGGTCCAGTGTGGACCTGTTTCTTCGGAAGCCGCACTGAAAGAGGGAGAGAAGGTCGTTCGATTCTAAATACCATAAGAGACGAGCATTGACCATTCTCTCCAATATTTTGCACAGACAGCTGGTCAGAGCAATAGGACGATAGTTTTTTGGACATTTAGGATCCTTTCCCGGCTTAGCAAAAGCAAGTATAGTTGCCTTGCGCCAGGTATCCGGAAAGTGCTCTTCAAGGAAGATTCTGTTATACATGAAAAGCAAACAGTCCATGGATTCTGGTGAAAGATGTTTGATCATTTCATAATGGATGTTGTCTGGTCCAACAGCGGTAGCCTTTGTATGGGCAAGTGCTGTTTTTAGCTCGTGGATAGTAAATGGCCCATTATATGGGTGGGAACCCTTCGATGTGAATTTAAGGGCCTGATTTTCAGTCTTGCACTTTAAGACCAGAAACTCTGGGGAGTAAGATGACGTTGCAGAGATCTTAGAAAATGTTTCCCCAAGAGCATTGGCTATTGCAGTAGAGTCTGCAATAGTACATCCATTATATTCAAGGACCGATGAGGGGTGTGCTGTGTATTTACCCTTCATTTTCCGGATTTTTTCCCAGACTACCTTAGAGTTGGTAGACTGGTTAATAGATGATGTAAAACGGATCCACGATTCCTTTTGACTCTGACGACGGATGTAGCGTGCTTTGGCTCGTGCACGTTTAAAGGCTATAAGGTTGGTCGTGGTAGGATATCGACGGAATATCCCCCACGCTTTGTTTTGAGCCTTTTTGGCTGCTGTGCATTGTGAATTCCACCATGGTTTGGGAAATGGTGGAAACCGGGCAGATGTTTTTGGAACAGCATTCGCAGCTGCTTGGACAATATTTTCTGTGATGTACTTAACTGCATCATTGATAGGCTCCTGACTGACTGTGCTACGATCAAAATTTGCCTGATGTTGGAAGGCAGTCCAGTCAGCCTGATCAATCTTCCACCGCGGTAACCTGAAGGGAAGACATGGTCTCCCACTGTGTAACAAGGTTATCACAGGGAAGTGATCACTTCCGTATGGATTCTCCTCCACTTCCCAAGTGAGTGAAGGGAGTAGAGAAGGGGAGCAGATAGAGAGATCAATGGCAGAAAAAGTACGGGTAGGCATGTGGAAGAAGGTGTTTGTTCCAGTATTTAGAAGGGAAAGGTCATTGTCATTGAGCATACGCTCTATGACTCGTCCCCTTCCGTTGATGTTAGCACTACCCCACAGGGTATTGTGTCCATTAAAATCCCCGAGAAGTAAGAAAGGGGGAGGCAACTGCGTTAGAAGATCATCAAGGTCTTCCTGGGAGATATCAGTCCCAGGTGGCAAATAAATAGAGCAGACCGTTAATAGAAATCCCACTGTAAGGCGAATTGCAACAGCCTCTATGCTGGTTGTAATTAGCAAGGGCTGAACTGGAGTCTGATTATTCACAAGGATAGCCACTCCTCCATGAGCAGGACCATCCGCAATTCTATCCTTACGAAAGATTGTGATGTTATGCATGGTGGGATCATCATTTGCCTTTAGATAAGTCTCCTGCAAGCAAAAGCAAACTGGCTCGTGCTTTTGCAGGAGGGCCTTGATGTCATCTGTATTTCGCCGGAATCCACGACAATTCCATTGTAGGAATTTAGCCATTATTTTGGCTTGGTGGGTCCATCAGGCGGTTTCCGAGGTGCTGAGGGCTTACTTTTATCAGTCTTGGCTTTATCTTTTTTGGGGAAGAATGGACGCTGTCCGGTGTCCATTTCTTCCTCCACGAAGAGTTGCAAGACTGAATCGTCCGGTACCTCCTTGTCCTCTACATCCATTGATTCTGTTAATTTTGGTTGCTCTTTTTTACCACTTGGTTTTGTTAGTGGTGGGGCACTAGGAGGTACGGATATTGGAGTAGCAGCTGATTGTGTTTTTGTGGTGGGCTTTTGTGAACTCAATAAATAGCGGGCAATCGGCGTGAATGACTCTCTTGGTGGTATAGTCATATCTGTTTGTGTACCGATAGTGCACTTCGCAGAAACCTTCTGAGCATATGAAGGCTTCCCGCTATTTATTGGTTGTATGCGTTTTCTAGCCTCTGGGTAGGAGATGTTAAGCTCCGTTTTTAACTTTTGTATCTCCTTTTCGTCCTTCCACCGCTGGCATGCTCGAGAGTATGCAGGGTGCTCTCCTTGGCAGTTAATACAGTTAGGCTTAGGAGCTATACATTCCTTGCTCTCGTGATCTTTAGCACCACATCGAGCACAGGCAGGGTTACCACGACAAGCTGTTTGTGAGTGGCCGTACTTTTGACATTTAAAACACCTCAGTGGGTTTGGAACATAAATCCTCACTGGGCAGTTTAAGTACCCTGCCTTGATGGAACTTGGAGGCCTTGGGGTGTTGAATGTTAGGATGAGAACTCGGGTAGGGACAAGATTCCCATCCTTACGCATGGATATTCGCTTGACAGCTGTTACTCCTTGTTCTTTTAATTCAGAGCAGATCTCTTCTTCAGAAACATGAAGGAGATCCCACTCTGATATGACACCTCGTGAAGAGTTCAAAGTTTTGTGAGGGGTTACAATAATGGGTATTCCCCCTATAGATGTGGCTTTCAAAATTTTTTCTGCTTGATTTATATTCGATGCTTCAATAAGAATATCTCCAGAACGCAGCCGTTTTACGGATTTGGGTGAACCTGCCATCCCTTCTAATCCTTTCTGGATAAAGAAAGGTGACATTTTCCCTATTGACTGCTCTCCTGTGGAATGGAGAATGAGGAAAAGCGGTGTCACAGATGGTGTTTTCTCCTCAGTTCTGGCTCTTTTAGCAGAATTGCTCTCACTTTCTTCCGACGATCGATTAGGTAGGGGCCTTGTTGGGGCCCCAGAAGAAGAATTTAAATTACTCATAGGAGTAAAGAAAAAATGTCTGATGCCTAAGTACCTCACCCACCACGGAGCCCTACGAGGGGGCGCCCACTCGTGAACTAGCAGGTACTGCGTACACGAATGGGACGCCGAGTTCGCTTAGAACACCATACCCACGTTACCAATAAGTCTTTATCCCGTCCCAGGACCAAAGGGAGGGAGACTTATTGGAACGCAGTTGACCCTAGCAGTATAAAACCACCCGCCGATTGATCCCAGTCGAGCCGGTCCGGGACCGCCCGTCTTGTCGAAGCAGGGGCCAAAGTGGTGTATTAAGGCTGGGCCCCTCAACCACCAGGATCCCCCTTTCCGCTTCCACGGGTCGCGGCGCACGGCTGCACACGCCGGATTCCAAAGATGTAACCCTGGAACCAAGGTATGGGCGTTAGATCCCAGTGATGCTAATCTGGTAAACCAGCAGCATCACTGGGAGGTCCCCTCACCACGTACAGGTGCCCACGTCGAGGGGAAGTCAAAGTATAAAAACAAGTATAAATAAAAGGCAAATATCAGTAAACAAGGAACATTAAAGGAGTTGATTTTTTTAAATATGGGTAAAATGGTTTACTGATTTCAAAAAGCTAAAAATAGCAGACACATGGTCAGTGTCAGATAAAATCTGACTGAGTGTATACGGCTCAGTCAGATGATTAAAAGCGGTAAAACGGACATTGCTAAAATCTGGACATTCAACTAAAATGTGTCTTATTGTTAAAATTGTGCCACAGGACTCACACATAGGAGGGTCATCAGCCCTCAGCAGAAACGAATGAATTAAATGACTGTGTCCTATGCGGATCCGGGCAAGAACAACTTCCTCTTTGTTTGTTTGTTTGATTGAGTTTTTATTGGCGCATCAGCAACTATGGCTATAATGCGCCAAACCCTTGTCAGAAAAGGTAAATACTTTCAGTGACCTACTGAATTAGGTCACTACGTCAGATTATAAAAACAATTATAAACTGTAACAGATGAAGTAACAATAGTAAATCTCAAAATAATAAGATTTTTTAAATATGAGTAAAAAGGTTTACAAATTTTAGGAAATTAAATATAGCAGACAAATGGTCATTGTCGGATAAAATCTGACTGAGTGTATATGGCTCAGTTAGAAGATTAAAAGCGGTAAAACGGGTGCTGCTAAAATCTGAACAGTCAATTAAAAGGTGTCTAATTGATAAATTTGTGCCACAAGACACACACATAGGACGGTCATCAGCCCTCAGCAAGAAAGAATGAGTCAAATGACTATGTCCTATGCGGGTCCGGGCAAGAACAACTTCCTCCTTACGCTTCCTTCGCAGACTAGACTGCCACGGTTCAATTACAGGCTTTATGCGATATAGTTTATTCCCAGTCTGTCTATTCCACGAGTTCTGCCATTGGGAGTGTATCGTTTCGTGTATTATTTGCCTGTAGTCTGTATAGGGGACTAACAGGCAGCAGTTAGTCCCCTATACAGACTACAGGGGACTAACAGGCAGCAGTTATTATTGGGAATTGCTGATTTGGCTGCGGCGTCAGCCAAATCATTTCCCCTAATCCCAATGTGGCTGGGAATCCAGCAGAAGCGGATATCATATTCACGTTCTCGAAGGAAGTGCATCTTCTTCTGAATGCTAGACAGAACCGGATGAGGATTATATCTCACAGATATTAAAGCCTGTAACACACTGAGAGAGTCGGAATATAAAATGAACCGTTGGTTTGGTTTGGTTTGGTTTTGGTTTTATTGGCGCATTAGCTTCTATGGCTATAATGCGCCAAGACCATGTCATTCATAAAAAAGTTTAAATTTTCAGTGACCTAATTAGTAAGGTCACTATGTTCAAAGGTATAACAAATATATAAAGGTAAAATGAACATTTTATATTCGATTAAAAATATTTATTGATTTTAAAAAGCTAAAAACAGCAGACACATTGTCATTGTCGGATCAAATCTGACTGAGTGTATACGGCTCAGTCAGATAATTAAAAGCGGTAAAACGGATATTTCTAAAATCAGGACAATCAATTAAAATGTGTCTCATGGATAAAACTGTGCCACAGTTGTCACACATAGGACAGTCATCTGCCCTCAGCAGAAAAGAATGTGTAAGATGACCGTGTCCTATGCGGAGACGAGCTAGAACAACTTCCTCCTTACGATTCCTGCGTAGACTAGACTGCCACGGTTCGATTACAGGCTTTATACCATATAATTTATTCCCAGTCTGTCTATTCCACAAGTCCTGCCATTGGGAATATAACTTTTGGTGTATTATTTGCCTGTAGTCTGTATAGGGGACTAACAGGCAGTGGTTATTATTGGGAAGTGCTGATTTGGCTGCGGCGTCAGCCAAATGATTTCCCCTAATCCCAATGTGGCTCGGAATCCAGCAGAAGCTGATATCATATTCACGTTCTCGAAGGAAGTGCATCTTCTTCTGAATGCTAGACAGAACCGGATGAGGATTACATCTCACAGATATTAAAGCCTGTAACACACTGAGAGAGTCGGAATATAAAATGAACCGTTGGTATTGGCATTCACTAATGTGATCCAAGGCTAACTCTATAGCGTGTAGCTCTGCAGTAAAAATGCTGCATTCAGAGGGAATCTGCTCCGATGTAATGCTGTCTGTAAAGACAGCAGCAGATCCCACATATGATTCCGACTTCGAGCCGTCTGTGTAGACTGGCGCGAAGTCCGAATTTTCAGTTCGGTGTGCTGAATGAAGCAGCAGGTACACCGATGATGGAGTGTCTGACTTTCCCCAATTTCTAAGGGAAAAGTCACATGCCGGGACATGAGCATGCCAGGGTGGAAGGGGTTGCTTTGGTGTTTGGGCAACTTTGTCTACTTTGATATTAAGTTCTTTGAATAGCTCTTGGAAACGAATTCCAAAAGGACGATTGGCAGTCTTACGAGTATTGTATAAATTTTCCCATCGTGACTCAAAAACGAATGGCCACGTAGGATGGTCTGGCAGGGATTTCAGTTTTAAAGCATACTTTAAAGACAACTGCTTACGTCCAAGCGATAACGGTGGTTCGTTTGCTTCGACGTATAAGCTCTGGACAGGAGATGTGCGATATGCTCCAGTAGCAATACGTAGGGCCTGATGATGGACGGGGTCCAGCCATCACAGGACACTGTCTCTGGCTGAGGAATATACCTGGGACCCATAATCTACTTTGGATCGCACAAGTGCACGGTAAAGCCGAAGAAGGCTGCATCTGTCTGCTCTCCAAGATGTAGAGGAGAGTGATAGGAGAGTATTAAGGCCACGTGTGCACTTTGTGCGGAGTTGACGAATATGATCCAAGAAGGTCAGTTTTTTATCGAATATGAGTCCCAAGAATTTTGTGTTCGCTGCTACTGGAATAGCATTTTGTCCGAGCCTTAATTCAGGTTCAGGATGAAGATTACGCTTGCGACAAAGGTGTACGCAAACGGGCTTCTCCGGCGAGAACCTGAATCCATTAGCAAGTGCCCAGACATTCAGATTATCAATGGCTTTCTGCAGTTGTCTTTCAATAACCCTCATGTTGCACGACTGGCAAAAAATGCTAAAGTCATCAATATAGAGGGCATTGTTTACAGTTGGAAGAAGTTGTTCTGTGATGGAATTTATTTTTATGGCAAAAAGCGTGACACTTAATACTGATCCTTGTGGTACTCCCTCCTCTTGGCTAAAGGAGCGAGAGAGTGAAGATCCCACACGAACTTGGAACGATCGATTGGCTAAAAAGTTTTGAATAAAAAAGGGCAGATGCCCTCTTAGGCCTAGGCTATGTAAATCTTTTAAAATGCCAAATCTCCAAGTTGTGTCATACGCTTTCTCCATGTCAAAGTACACCGACACCAAGTGTTCGCGTTTTAGGAAAGCATCCCGGATGGATGCTTCCAATCTAATAAGATGGTCCAAAGTGGACCGGTTCCTTCGGAAGCCGCACTGGATTTTGTAGAGAAGGTCGTTTGATTCTAAGTACCATATTAAACGAGAATTAACCATTCTCTCCACGATTTTGCACAGACAGCTAGTCAGAGCAATAGGACGATAGTTGGTGGTGACTTTTGGATCCTTTCCTGGCTTAGGGAAGGCAAGAACGATTGCCTTTCGCCAGGAGTCCGGAAACTGCCCTTCAGTAAAGATTCTGTTATACAGAAGGAGCAGACAATCCATAGATTTTGGTGAGAGATGTTTAATCATTTCGTAATGGATGCCATCTGGTCCAACGGCACTTGCTTTGGAAAGAGCGAGGGCCCTTTTCAGTTCCAGAATAGTGAAATCCCCGTTGTATGGATAAAGGCCCTTGGACTTGAAATTAAGTGCCTGTTGTTCGATTTAATGTTTTAGGAGCAGAAATTCTGGGGAATACGAAGATCTTGCGGAGATGTTACAGAATGTTTCCCCAAGAGCATTGGCTATTGCAGTTGGATCTGCAATAGCGCATCCATTATAATCTAGGGCTGAGGAAGAGTGGGATGTATATTTCCCCTTCATTTTCCGGATTTTATCCCAGACTACCTTAGAATTGGTAGCCTGGTTAATAATGATGTAAAACGGATCCATGATTCCTTTTGTTTCTGACGGCGGATATAGCGTGCCTTGGCTCGTGCACGCTTGAAGGCTATTAGATTAACAGTGGTAGGATATCGGCGGAATATCCCCCATGCTTTGTTTTGAGCCTTTTTTGCTGCTGTGCATTGTGAATTCCACCAAGGTTTGGGAAATGGTGGAAACCGGGCAGATGTTTTTGGAACAGCATTCGCAGCTGCTTGGACAATGATTTCTGTGATGTACGTTAATGCGTCATTGACAGGCTCCTGACTGACTGTACTGAGTTCAAAATTTGCCTGATGTTGGAAGGCATTCCAGTCAGCCTGATCAAACTTTCACCGTGGTAACCTAAAAGGGAGCCACGGTCTCCCACTGTGTAAAAAAGTTATCACAGGGAAGTGATCACTTCCGTATGGATTCTCCTCCACTTCCCAAGTGAGTGAAGGGAGTAGAGAAGGGGAGCAGATAGAGAGATCAATGGCAGAAAAAGTACGGGTAGGCATATGGAAGAAGGTGTTTGTTCCAGTATTGAGGAGGGAAAGGGCATTGTCATTGAGCATACGCTCTATGACCCGTCCCCTTCCATTGATGTTAGCACTACCCCACAGGGTGTTATGTCCATTAAAATCCCCGAGAAGTAAGAAAGGGGGAGGCAACTGCGTTACAAGATCATCAAGGTCTTCCTGGGAGATGTCAGACCCAGGTGGCTTGATTTTGATTTGGTTTGATTTTTAATGGCTCATTGGCAGCTAAGACCATAATGCGCCAAGTCACATTTAAAATGCTATTAAAAATTTTGGTAGCCAAGGCTACCACGTCAGGCAATTAAATTTTAGGTAAAAGAGGCAGTAATTAAAAGCATAAAACGTATATCTTTGTATAAAAATTAATAGAATGTAAAAAGTTAAAAACGTCAGATATGTTGTCTCTGTCGCCTATTAACTTTGTCGCCTATTACTAGGTGGTAGATGACTCTCATCAACCGGTGAAATACCACCACTTTGCTTATTGGAGGCTTGAAGTGGTGGAACCCATGTTTAGTCTCTAGAGCTAAGTTCCGGTCAACCCTTCCCTATCTCTTCCATCATGCAGTATGATTGATGACTTTTGAGGTTATGATGAACGTCGTGGCGAGATCCAATATTCCTTACATTTCGAGGGTACAGCTCTAAAACGGTTTTCGCAGGCCGGCCGCTAGTTAGTACACCGGACCGAACCTATTGGTAACTCTCTAGGAGGCTTCCGGATCAGCTAGTGTATAATCTTGCTACCTCTACTCTGCCAGATAGTGACTGGAGGGAGTCCGAGTAGTGTGTATGCGGGGAGCATTGTCGAGGCCACGTTATGTCAAGGATCTGGGTATATTCTTACCACATGTACGCCATATCCAAAAATTTCATTACTTCATACAGCATGTCCCACCCACTTTTTCTTACTATTGAATACACCATGAATTGTCAAACTAATAGAACAAGCTTATCTGCGAAAAGATCTAAACCTCCCAAGGATTTCCTAATTCATTTCACAAATATACGTGGTCTCAACTCTAATCTCAACGATGTCCATTTCCACTTGCAGTCTGCCAAACCCCATGTACTTTTTCTGACAGAATCTCAGTTATCGGTTGATTCAACTACTGCTCATCTCAGATGCCCAAATTATTCGCTGTATGATTCCTTTCGCCTCAAAGGTGGTACTTGTGCATATGTCCGTTCTGATATTCCCTGTCAGAGACTTGGCAATTTGGAATCTCCTCTCTTTGATCTTCTCTGGCTTAAAATCTCTCTACCTCATTGTGTCAAATTCATCTGTTGTCTCTACCGTTCTCCCAACTCCACTAATCACTTGGAGCTCTTTGACTTCCTCTCGTTGCAACTTGACTTTCTCCAGTCCAACTTTCCTAACAGTGAGGTAATTTTCCTTGGTGATTTTAATGTTCACAACTCCAGCTGGCTTCCGTTTTCTAGTCACACCGACCCAGCAGGTCGAGATGCTGAGGCTTTTGCAATTACTAATGACCTAGCACAGATTGTTCATTTACCTACAAGAATACCGGACAATCCGAATCATACAGCCAATACGCTTGATCTTTTTCTCACAAACAACCCTTCTAAGTACACGGTCGAAGTGAGAGGTCCTTTAGGCACTTCAGATCACAACTTGGTGATTGTCTCTTCTCCAATGGAACCTTTATCTCATGGCTATTCCCAACCTCGTGTTGTTTGGCATTACAAGAATGCAAAATGGGATGACCTGCGAGACTTCTTTTCTTCATTTCCTTGGTCGGATTACTGTTTCAAAACTCCTGATGTCAACGTTTGCTCAGATCGTGTCAGTGAAATTATTCTTGCAGGAATGGAATCCTTTATCCCACACTCCACTTTAAAATCTCGTCCTTTATCTAAACCTTGGTTTTCCAATAAATGTGCTAAGGCTGTTCAAGAGAAGAATGTTGCATATCGTAATTGGCTTGTTTCTAATTCTTCAGTTTCATTTTCTGCCTACACCAAAGTTCGCAACAATTGTAAAGCAGTTATTAATCAGTCCAAACTAGAGTTTGAACAGGCTAAGAGTAGAAAACTTGCTTCTTGCCCTAATGGTAGCCGAGCATTCTGGTCTCTTGCCAAAGCTATTGGCCGCAACTTTTGCCCATCTCTGCTTCCACCTCTGTCCAAACCAGATGGTTCTGTTGTCACTTTAGCCAAGGATAAAGCTGACCTGCTAGCATCCCATTTTTCTTCCAGCTCATGAACTTGGTAAAACACCTCCCACCATTCCCAACACGGTCCATTCAATGCCTCCTGTGGTCTTCCGTCAAAAGGATATCAGAAGGATTTTGATGAATCTTGATGCTAAGAAAACTCCGGGTCCTGATGGTATTTCTCCACTTGTTCTCAAAATCTGTGCTCCTGAACTTACTCCTATTTTTTGCCGCCTTTTTTCACTTTCTTATTCCAAAGGTGTTTTTCCTTCTGCTTGGAAATTTGCTCATATCCAGCTGGTTCCTAAAAAGGGTGACAAATCCCTCCCATCCAATTATCGTCCCATTGCAATTACTTCTACTCTTTCTAAAGTAATGGAGAAATCAATTAACCGCCAACTCTTAAACTACCTAGAAACCTTCCGTCTGATCAACGATCGCCAGTATGGATTCCGTCGGTGTCGATCCACTGGTGATATTCTGGCTTATGTTACCCATTTATGGACTACTTCAATGGAAAGGTTCGGTGAAACACAAGTAGTTGCTCTTGACATCTCAAAGGCTTTCGATCGTGTTTGGCATAAAGGTCTTCTAAACAAGCTTCCATCTTATGGTTTGCCAACAGTTTTTAGTAATTGGTTATCCAGTTTTCTCTCTGATCGCTCACTGAGGGTGATGGTAGATGGCTCTCTGTCTTCTAACTTCTCCACTAATGCCGGTGTCCCCCAAGGTTCAGTTCTTTCCCCCACTCTTTTCCTCTTGTATATCAATGACCTTCTTCCATTGACTGGAAATCCTATCCATAGTTTTGCCGATGATAGCACATTGCATTCAACTTTCCATTTTGAGAAACCTTGCCCTGCTCAATCAGCTTCAACTTCTCGAAAATCTGCTACCAATTCCTTAAATGCCGATCTTCAGGTAATTCTCCAGTGGGGCAAAGACAACTTAGTTGATTTCAACCCTTCTAAAACTCAGTCTTGTCTTATATCTCGCAAAAAGGATTCTTCTGCTCCTATGCTTATCTTTAGTGACACTCCAATTTCTAGTCAAAAGGATATATCTCTTTTGGGGATTACCCTGACTTCTAATCTCTCTTGGCACAAGCACATTACAAATATTGCTTCCTCTGCATCTAGAAAACTTGGTTTTCTCTTTCGCTCTCGGCGTTACTTTTCTTCCAAACAGCTGCTCACTCTGTATAAATCGCAAATCCGCCCTGCCATGGAATATTGTTCCCACATTTGGGGTGGTGCCCCCAAAACCTCTCTCAGGCTTCTTGATTCCATTCAGAAGAGGGCAGTTAGGTTAATTAATGATTCATCTCTAACAGAGTCTCTCCACTCGCTTTCTCATAGACGTACTGTTTCTGCTGCATGCCTCTTCTACAGATATTTCCATGGGCACTGTTCTTCTGAATTGGCTTCTATGATTCCCGCTCTCTCTTTCAAAACAGTCCGAACACGTGCCGCCACCAGCCAACATCCATTTACTGTCCAACTTCAAACCCACAGAACCAACTTTTCATCTTCCTCATTTATTCATTCAACTGCCGTTTTCTGGAACAACCTTCCTTCATACGTATTTCCTGAAAATTACAATCTACAGAAGTTCAAGTCCAATGTCAACAAATATCTTCTTTCGTCTCCTCAACCTCCAACCCAAGCACGGTACTAAGTACTATAGGTTCTAATACCTCTCGTGTTTGGGGTTCACATAAAAAAAAAAAAAAAAACTGACTGAGTGTAAATGGCTCAGTCAAATTATTAAAAGCGGTAAAACACAAGCGCCGTGCTTCTATAAAAGCAGGACATTCTAATAAAATATGACTGACGGTTAAAATGTCATTACACATCTCGCACATAGGTGGGTCATCCGCCCTCAGCAAGTAGGAATGGGTTAGATGACTATGACCTATGCGGATCCGAGCAAGAACAACTTCCTCTCTTCGGACCCTGCGTAAACTGGACTGCCATTGCGAAATTGGAGACTTAATATGACGTAGTTTATTTGTGGTCTGACCGTGCCAAGAATCTTGCCATTGGGAATATAATCTAGAGCGTATTATTTGCCTGTAGTCTGTATAGGGGACTAACAGGCAATGACTATCCAGGGAAATGGCTGATTTGGCAGCGGTATCAGCTAGTTCATTTCCCCGAATCCCAATGTGGCTTGGGATCCAGCAAAAGCGAATATCAAATTCCAATTCTACAAGAGAAAATAGAATGTGCCGGATCCTGGACAGGATCGGATGAGGGTTATACCCCACCGATACTAGAGCCTGTAACACGCTTAATGAATCGCAATAGATCATATACCTCTGGTAGTCGTGATTTTTAATGTGATCTAGGGCTGTTTCTATAGCACGCAACTCCGCAGTATAAATGCTACTTTCATGTGAGATCTTATAGGATAATGTTTTGTGAGGGAACACAACAGGAGATCCCACATAACATTCTAACTTTGAGCCATCTGTATAGACTGGCACAAAGTCAGAATACTGCTGTCTATGTGATGCAAAGAGTTGCTGGTAGACATATGGTGGTGTAGTAGCCTCTCCCAGATCTTAAGGGAGAAGTCACAAGTTGGAAAACAGGCATGCCAGGGTGGATTGTTTGTTTGTTTGTTTGTTTTGGTTTTATTGGCGCATTAGCTACTAAGGCTATAATGCGCCAAGACCATGTCATTAATAAAAATTTAAACTTTCAGTGACCTAACTAGTTAGGTCACTGAAAGGTCACTGTTAGGTCACCATGTCAAAATAAATAATAACAAAAGTATAAAAGATAAATCAATAGAAAAGAACAATAAAATGTAAATTTTATATGGCAGTAAAAATGTTTATTGTTTTAAAAAGCTAAAAACAGCAGACACATGGTCATTGTCAGATAAAATCTGACTGAGTGTATAAGGCTCAGCCAAATGACTAAAAACGGTAAAGTATAAATCACGTTCGTGTCTAAAACGTGGACATACGGTTAAAATGTGATGAATAGATAAAATGGTGTCGCATTGCTCGCACATAGGACAGTCATCTGCCCTCAGCAGAAAAGAATGTGTAAGATGACTGTGTCCTATGCGGAGACGAGCTAGAACAACTTCCTCCTTACGATTCCTGCGCAGACTAGACTGCCACGGTTCAATTACAGGCTTTATACGATATAATTTATTCGCAGTCTGTCTATTCCACGAGTCCTGCCATTGGGAGTGTATGTTTTGATGTATTATTTGCCTGTAGTCTGTATAAGGGACTAACAGGCAACGGTTATTATTGGGAATTGCTGATTTGTCTGCGGCGTCAGCCAAATCATTTCCCCTAATCCCAATGTGGCTCGGAATCCAGCAGAAGCGGATGTCATATTCACGATCATGGAGAACGTGAATCTTCTGCTGAATGCTAGACAGAACTGGATGGGGATAATACCTCACAGATATTACAGCCTGTAACATGCTAAGAGAGTCGGAATATAAAATGAACCGTTGGTATTGGCATTTACTAATATGATCCAAGGCTAACTCTACAGCGTGCAGCTCTGCAGTAAATATGCTGCATTCAGAGGGAATCTGCTCTGATATAGTGCTGTCTGTAAAGACAGCAGCAGAGCCCACATATGATTCCGACTTCGAGCCGTCTGTGTAGACTGGCGCGAAGTCGGAATATTCAGTTCGGTGTGCTGAATGAAGCTGCAGGTAGACGCATGATGGAGTGTCCGACTTTCCCCAGTTTCTAAGCGACAAGTGGCATGCCGGGACGCGAGCATGCCAGGGTGGAAAGGGTTGCTTGGATGTTTGGGCAACCTTGTCTACCTTGATATTGAGTTCGTTGAGTAGCTCTTGGACACGAATACCAAAAGGACGATTGGCAGTCTTGCGTGTATTGTATAAATTTTCCCATCGTGGCTCAAAAACGAATGGCCACGTAGGATGGTCTGGCAGGGATTTCAGTTTTAAAGCGTATTTTAAAGACAACTGCTTGCGTCGACACGATAACGGTGGTTCGTTTGCTTCGACGTATAAGCTCTGGACAGGAGATGTTCGAAATGCTCCAGTAGCGATGCGTATAGCCTGATGATGGACGGGGTCCAGCCACCGCAGGACACTGTCTCGGGCTGAGGAATATACCTGGGACCCATAATCTAGTTTGGATCGCACTAGTGCACGGTAAAGCCGAAGAATGGTACATCGGTCTGCTCCCCAAGATGTAGAGGAGAGCGAGCGGAGAATATTAAGTCCACGTGTGCAGTTGGTGCGGAGTTGACGAATGTGATCCAAAAAAGTTAGTTTTTTATCGAATATGAGTCCCAAGAATTTTGTGTTTGCTGCTACTGGAATAGCATTTTGTCCGAGCCTTAATTCGGGTTCAGGATGAAGATTACGCTTGCGACAAAAGTGTACGCAAACGGTCTTCTCCGGCGAGAACCTGAAGCCATTTGCAAGTGCCCAGGAGTTCAGACTATCAATAGCTTTCTGCAGTTGTCTTTCAATAACCCTCATGTTGCACGACTGGCAAAAAATGCTAAAGTCATCAACATAGAGGGCACTGTTTACAGTTGGAGGAAGTTGTTCTGTGATGGAATTTATTTTTATGGCAAAAAGCGTGACACTTAATACTGATCCTTGTGGTACTCCCTCCTCTTGGCTAAAGGAGCGAGAGAGTGAGCATCCCACACGAACTTGGAATGACCGATTGTCTAAAAAGTTTTGAATAAAAAAGGGCAGATGCCCTCTTAGGCCTAGGCTATGTAGGTCTTTTAAAATGCCAAATCTCCAAGTTGTGTCATACGCTTTCTCCATGTTTGTTTGTTTGGTTGGGGATTTTTTTGGCGCATGGGCATCTATGGCCATAGTGCGCCATACATAGGTTAGTATTTCTGCTATTTCGTTATGGATCGAGGGTCAGGAAACTGATTTTTGACTAGCTAAAGGAGGTGGTATACATTGATCGCTTTGAGAAAAGTAAAAATCTTTGAGACATTTGTTTTGTTGCCCAAAAGTGAAACAAGTGTTAGTGGGTCTTCAGTTGTGGCTGGAGTGAAGATATTCTGCCGTTCTATTGCAAATTTTGCGCATTCCACAAGGATATGTTTCACTGAAAGTACTGTTGTACAGTGATCACACTGGGGGTGATTCTCCCCTCTTAAAAGATAACCATGAGTAATATTAGTGTGACCTATTCGGAGACGAGCTAGTATTACCTCCTGTTGACGAATTGCACTGAGGCTTGAAGGCCATTGCTCAAGATTTGGCTTGATACTTCGAAGTTTATTTTCAAGTTGATTTTGCCATGTTGATTGCCACTGGTACATGCATTTTTCCTGTATTATTTGTCTATAATCTTGATGTGGAACTCTCCACTGTACATCAGGTGGTAAGTCGGCCGTTTTTGCGGCACTGTCCGCTAATTCATTTTCTGGAATTCCCATATGTCCTGGGACCCAACAGAAGTGTATGGTTTTTCCAAGCTCAGATAAGGTATATAAAGAGTTTGTTATTTCTTTAACGACAGGGTGGGTGATGTTCATGGTGTTTTCCAGGGCTTGAAGTGCACTTAGAGAATCAGAGAATATTATGCTGCTTTCAATATTGGAGGACTCGATATGCTTCAGGGCAACCTGAATTGCCATTAGTTCAGCAGAAAACATACTGAACTCATGTGGCAGTTTGTAGGCTAATGTTATGTTCGGGAAAACTGCGGCGATTCCAACGTGGGTGCATTCTTTGACCCATCTGTATGAACTACAATGAAGTTTGGAAACTGCTCCACCACTGCATGGTACAATTGCAAAAAATTTTCTTTATTTAGTGCAGATTTATCCCATTTATGAAGGTATTTATCACATAAAGGTGGAGTAATTCTCCACGGTGGAAGGAGTAGTGGAGGGGTACTTGTGATATTATCAAAACTCAGATTAAGTTCTTCTAGAAGATGTCTTATTCTTATACCTAACGGTCTGTTAGCAGTAAGGCGGTTATGGTATAACCTGCTGTGTTGGGGAGTGAAAAGTAATTCCCAATTTGGGTGTTCAGGCACAGATCTAATTTTATATGCATAGCGTAATATAAGTTGTTGCCTTCTGATAGAGAGAGGGGGTTCGTGAGCTTCGGCATATAGACTATGTGTTGGTGACGTACGATATGCTCCTAGAGCAATGCGTATTGCACTATGATGGAGAGGATCAAGCCAGCGAAGGACACTAGGCCTTGCTGAGCTATATACTGGGGCCCCATAATCAAGTTTAGATCTTATTAAAGATCTGTATAGCCGTAATAAGGTAAGGCGATCAGCTCCCCACTTTGTTGCTGAGAGAACCCGGATGATATTTAATTTTTGTTGGCAGGATGTTCTTAGTCTTTTAATATGTTCCAGGAAGGTAAGTTTATGATCTAAGGTGATTCCTAAGAATCGTATGCTGAGTTGAACTGCTATTGGTTTTCCGTTCAGTTGTAGTTCCGGGTGTAGGTGCAATTTACGTTGTCGGCAAAAATGGATACACAACGTTTTTTGAGAACAAAGCTGAAAACCATTGGTTTGTGCCCATGTACTGATCTTATTTATTGCCCCTTGTAATTGTCTCTCGATCGTATTCATGTTTTTCGCATGGCAAGAAATACTAAGGTCATCTACGAACAGTGCCTTATCAATAGTGTTCGGAAGTTGTTCAGCAATGGTGTTTATCACAATTATAAAGAGTGTAGCGCTGAGTACAGAGCCCTGGGGAACTCCTTCTTCCTGAAAAAATAGTTTGGACAGCGAAGTTTTAAATCGAACCTGGAAAGTTCTCTTGTCTAGGAAGTTGCGTATGAAAATCGGGAGATGGCCCCGAAGTCCATGGCGATGTAGCTCACGGAGTATTCCATACTTCCACGTGGAATCATAGGCCTTGCTGATGTCAAACCAAACCATTACATGGTGTTCCGATCTAAGGAATGCATTCCGAATGGAATTCTCTAGTTTTACTAGTATATCTAGTGTTGATCTGTTCTGTCGAATGCCGAATTGTGCAGAATGTAAGAGATTGAAATTTTCCAGGTACCATATCAGTCGACGTTCCCCATCTTTTCCAGAATTTTGCAAAGGCAACTGGTCAAAGCAATGGGTCTATAGCTAGTAGGGTTTGTCGGGTCTTTTCCAGGTTTAAGGAATGCGAGGACTGTAGCGTGGTGCCATTGCTCAGGGAATGTGTCTTCTCGGTAGAGCCTATTGAACAGATCAAGAAGTGACTGCAGTGATTCAGCACTTAGTTCCTGTATCATTGAATAATGGATATTATCTGGTCCTACAGCGCTACGCCTAGATGTTGACAAGGCTCTATGTAGTTCGTGGATAGTGAATGGTAAGTTATATTGTTCTTCTGCTTTTGAAGAAAAGTTTAACTTTTGTTTTTCTGAATTTGCTTTGAATCTTCTGAAGGCTGGTATGTAACTTTCTGTTGCTGATGTTTTGGCAAAAGTTTCTCCTAGTATATTGGCAATTTGGGTAGGGTCAGAAATGTTCTGCCCTCTCCATTCCATGATAGGCTGAGGTGTCGTTTGATATTTACCACTCATTTTCCTGATTGTTTTCCAAATTTTGTGTGTGGGAGTTGCTTGATTGATGGTTGAAGTGAAGCGAATCCAAGCGGCCTTTTTATTACTGCGTCTAACATACCTGGCTCTTGCTCTAACGCGTTTAAACTGAATGAGATTAGCTGTGGTTGGATAGCGCCTAAAAATTTTCCAAGCTTTATTTTGGTCTCTTTTTGCTGCACGGCATTCGTCATTCCACCATATTTTTGGGTGTACAGGTAATTTTGAGGAGGATTTTGGTATAGCTTGTCCTGCTGCGTGTAGTATAGTTTTTGTGACATACTCAACCGCTTCCTTGGTTGGGGATTTTTGTATAATTTCAGGGTCTACTTTAGCTAATTTTTTATACATCTCCCAGTCTGCTTTATCAATTAGCCACCGAGGAATTCTAGTAAGTTGATAAGAGGGTTTATTTACTAATTCAATTGTAATGGGAAAGTGATCACTATGCAGTGGATCATTGTTTGCCGTCCACTTTAGAGTAGGATACAAAGTTGCAGAACAGATAGACAGGTCTATTGCAGTATATGTTCCAGAAGGAAGGTGAACGTAAGTAGGTGAGCCGTCATTTAGAAGGAGAAGGTTGTTATCATCTAAACATTTTTCAATTAGTTTTCCTCTTTGGTCAATATTGTTGTTACCCCATAGTGTGTGATGACCATTTAAGTCTCCCAGAATGAGGAAAGGTGTGGGGAGTTGAGCTATGAGGTTGTTTAGATCATTTTGTTGGATGGGATAGCTTGGTGGAATATATAAGGAGCAGATTGTAATATGGATGTCAGCAGCTACACGGACCGCTATTGCCTCGAGAGGAGAGTTTAGTAAGACCTGTTTGACGGGAACAAATGGGTTTGTTATAACAGCTACTCCACCATGTGCAGTATTTTGATCAGTTCTATCTTTTCTAAAGATATTGTAATAAGACAGTTTTGGTGTGTCTTGAGGTTTGAAATATGTCTCTTGGAGGCAGAGACATATTGGTGTGTATTTAGAGATAAGGTCGTATAGGTCATTAATATTGGCACGGAAACCACGACAATTCCATTGAATTATTGTGTTCATTGTTTATCTCTAGTTAGACTTTCCGAGCGTTTTCTTGGTGCTGAGGTTCTCTGTTTTTCGCTCTTGTTTTTGTCTTTCTTTCGAAAGTAGGGCCTTTCTGTTTCCATGTCTTCTTCTACAAAAATGTGTAGGACCGGGTCATCTGGGGGTATTTCCTTAGTATCCATTTCCTGTTGGTGAGTAGTTACGATTTGTTTTTCTTTGTGCCCTTCATCCGGGGAGTGGTGATTTTCGATTGGTACAGAAATAGGCGTATTGACTGCCTGAGTTTCAGTTGTATTGAACAGTGTTTTTACATAGTTCGAGAAAGACTCTTTTGGGGGTACTGTTAGATCAGTTTGCGATGCGGTTGATTGGAATTTTTTGGTGATATGAGCATACGTAGATCTATTTGCAAGGTTTGGTGGTGAGATATTTCGCTTAGCTTCTTGATAGGACACGTTATGATTGGTTTTATAAATCTTAATAAGTTTCTCAGTTTTCCAGCGTTCACATGTTCTAGCGTAAGCGGGATGATCTTTTTTGCAGTTTGGGCATATCGGTTGGGGTGCAGTACAGGCTTCGCAGTTGTGATCAACTGACCCGCACTTTGCACAAGCAGGAGTTCCCCGGCAAGCTGTCTGGGAATGTCCGTACTTCTGGCATCGGAAACACCGTAGGGGATTTGGAATATAAGGTCTGACATTACAGACGAGATATCCAGCCTTAATGGATGCTGGGCGATGTGGTGTATTAAAGGTCAAAATGAGATTACGTGTAGGAGTCAGAACTCCTTCTTTTCTGGTGGAAATTCTCTTGACCTGTATAACGCCTTCTTCTTTAAGTTCTTCAAGCATCTCCTCTTCGGATACATCTATTAAATCCCAATCAGAAATCACTCCTTTAGAGGTGTTCAGTGATCTGTGGGGTGTCACAGTAACTGGTATTCCAGCAAAGAGATTAATATTCAAGAGCCGCTCTGAGTGTTTACTATTAGAGGTCTCGATCAGAATATCTCCTGACCTAAGTCTTTTTACAGACTTAGGAGTTCCAGCTCTGCTTTCTAATTCCTTCTGCACCCTAAATGGCGAGATTTTGCCAATTGCATTTTCACCAGTTGAGTGCATGATCAGGAAAGCTGGGATAGGATAGATGTCAGAGTCAGTTTTCTGCCGTTTTGAAGTTCCTGCAATAGAACTGTCTTTCTTTTTTGTTGACTGGGGTGCATCTGGCAGCCCAGATAAGTCAGAGTTTGATTTACTCATGACGTGCTCTTTTTGGCCCCGGGAGATTACCTTTTTCTCCCAGGTTACCAGCCCCGCCACGTGGAGGCAAGAGCGGTGCCGCCTAGTGACCGAAGCGAAGTGAAGGTTAGTATTAACGAAAAATAAAAAAGGGGGTTAAAGAAAGGTACTTTCCTTTCTGGGTTATATAATATGAGAGATCTATTCAATTATAATGCTCAAGAGTTAACGGACTTGCGAAACTCAGGAGAAACGTATATACAGTAAAGCGTATCAGATAATCACTATGAAAAGGCGCTGTGGTCACTAATATCGCTTGGCACTCGGGGCCACTTTCTCCATGTCAAAGAACACCGACACCAAGTGTTCCCATTTTAGGAAAGCATTCCGGATGGATGCTTCCATTCTAATAAGATGGTCCAAAGTGGACCTGTTCTTTCGGAAGCCGCACTGGATGCGGGAGAGAAGGTCATTTGATTCTAAATACCATATTAAACGAGAATTGACCATTCTCTCCAGGATTTTGCACAGACAGCTAGTCAGAGCAATAGGACGATAGTTGGTTGTGACTTTTGGATCCTTTCCTGGCTTAGGGAAGGCAAGAACGATTGCCTTTCGCCAGGAGTCCGGAAACTGCCCTTCAGTAAAAATTCTGTTATACAGAAGGAGCAGACAATCCATAGATTTTGGGGAAAGATGTTTAATCATTTCATAATGGATGCCATCTGGTCCAACAGCACTTGCTTTGGAAAGAGTGAGGGCTCTTTTCAGTTCCTCTATAGTGAATGTCCCGTTGTAGGGATAGAGGCCCTTTGTTGTTGTTGTTGATGGGGTTTTAAGTGCAATGGCTACTTAGGCCATATTGCACTTAGAAAAGTGATTCATACTGCCTGTGTTGTTTCATGTAGAGACAGTTAGAAATGGCTGTACAGACCTATTTGTTTTAAGAAGGAAAAGAATTCTGTGAGATTTGATTTTTCGCCTATGATATGGCTAAGTGACAAAGGTTCCTTTAAGCTTGCCAGAGAAATGAATGATACTAATCGAGCATTATTATATAGAGTACATTCCAGAAGAATGTGTTTGACTGTGAGTGGTGTATGGCAATGGTTACACTGAGGAGGGTCATTCCCTGACAGGAGGAACAGATGAGTTAGATGAGTATGGCCTATTCTGGCTCTGGCCAGAATTACTTCTTCTTGTCTGTTTGCAATGGGGCTGGAAGCCCATAATTTTGGTACAGGTTTAATTTGGAAAAGTTTATTATGAATTTGCGCTTGCCATTGCAGAGTCCATCGACCATTACATATAGTTCGGATCTTAATTTTATAATCTATGAATGGTACTAATGAATTCGTTGGGGCTGCTCTCGATGGATGTTTGGCAGCATCATCCGCAATTTCATTTCCTGGTATTCCAGTATGGCCAGGTATCCAGCAGAAAATAATCTTTTGTTGATGCTCTCTCAGATGTATCAACTCTGTTCTAATGAGCTTTATTAGAGGGTGATTAGATGGAGAGTTGTTTTGCAAGGCTAATAAGGAACTCTGCGAGTCTGTGTATATTAAGCTCTTTTGAATTGACATATGGAAAATGTGTTCTATAGCAAGCTTTATGGCATATAATTCAGTAGTGTAACTACTGCACTCTTTTGGGAGAGATAGAGAAATGATAGTATCGGGGAGTACTACTGCTGCGCCCGTTCCACTTTCAGACTTCGATCCATCCGTATAAATTTTAATGAAGTCGGGATAACATTGAGTATGAGCTATGTGTAGCTGTTTGATATTTATATCTGATAGGGAGTGTTTACCCCATTGTTGAAAATAGTTGTCACAAGATGGCATGATAGCAGACCATGGAGGGTTGGGATCTATAGGATCTTGTAAGATTTTATTAAAGTGAATATCCCAATCTTCTGCTAGTTGTTTTAGCCTAATACCAGCAGGCCGAACTGACTGTGGTTTGTTTCTATACAAGGTCGTAAAATGTGGATTATAAAGTATTGACCAATTAGGATGGGTCATTTGGCTTTGGATCTTGGTTGCATAGTTCAGCAGCAACATCTTTCTCCTGATATTTAGGGGAGGTTCATGAGCTTCAACATACAAACTTTGCACTGGAGATGTTCTGAATGCACCTAGTGCTGTTCTGAGAGCTGAATGTTGAATAGGGTTGAGGCGAGATAAAGCACTCTCCCTAGCAGAGTCGAAGACAGGTGCACCGTAGTCCAGTCGTGATCTGATTATGGTTCTATATAAATGAAGCAGGCTGTAACGATCTGCTCCCCATGTTGTGGCTGATAAGACTCTGAGTATGTTTAGTTTTTTTTGACAAGTAGTCCGGAGATGTTCAATGTGCTTTTGGAAATTTAACTTATTGTCAAAAAACAATCCTAGTAGACGAATACAATTAGTTATGGGAAGAGGATGGTTATTCAAATGCAGCTCGGGGTCCGGATGCATATTGCGTCTGGAGCAGAAGTGAATGGCAGTAGATTTCTGGCTGGACAGTCTATAACCATTTTGTGTCATCCATGTCAGGATGCGATTCATTGATATTTGAAGTTGGCGTTCAATGTAATGCATGTTTTGAGAATGACAAGAAATTGAGAGATCATCTGCGAAAAGGTATGAGTCCACAGTTTTCGGAATGAATTCAGTTATATGATTCATTCTCATTGCAAACAAGGTAGCGCTGAGAACGGACCCTTGTGGAATTCCTTCTTCTTGGATAAAGATTTTAGAGAGGGTTCCCCGATAGCGAACTTGAAAGGATCTCCGTTGAAGGAAATTTTGGATAAAATATGGTAAATTACCTCTCAGGCCAAGAGAATGTAGATCCTTTAAGATGCCAAAACGCCACGTAG
This sequence comes from Mastigoproctus giganteus, assembly GCF_048544385.1. Classification (NCBI taxonomy): domain Eukaryota; kingdom Metazoa; phylum Arthropoda; class Arachnida; order Uropygi; family Thelyphonidae; genus Mastigoproctus; species Mastigoproctus giganteus. The sequence goes on from NC_143583.1 coordinate 210,312,408, forward strand.
TGTCAAAAGCTTTCTCAACGTCAAGACAGACCATGACGAGATGTTCCTTTTTGATGAAAGCATTTCTGATATTTGACTCGGCTTTGATCATGAGATCAAGTGAGGATCGGTTTTTCCGGAAACCGAATTGGTTGTTATTTATTAAGTTTTGAGACTCAAGGAACCAAGTGAGACGGCGATGTATCATTTTCTCGAGAGTTTTGCTGAGACAGCTGGTATGGGATATCGGTCTGTAATTTTGAGGAGCAGAATGATCTTTACCGGGTTTTGCAATCGGTAGTACATATGAATGACTCCAGGAGCTTGGGAAGGTTGTTGTTGTTGTTTAAGGGTTTAAAGACACAAGGGCATCAATGGCCAAGATGTGTCTTTCCAAGTTTTTATTGTAAATCAAACATTTTTTTCAGATTTGTTTATCAAATCTGATTTGCCGAATAAATTTAAATAATTCATCTATATTCGCAGAATTGTCTAAGATCTGTTGAAGAGTAACTTGATTCTGGTTATTGCATAAACTCTGAAAACAAAGGAATCTGGAATTTCTGAATCGAGGGCATACCAAAAGAATGTGTTTTACTGTAAGTTGAACTTGGCATTGAAAACAGAGTGGGGGATTTTTGTTTGCCAATAGATGATAATGAGTAAAATGAGTATGGCCAATTCTCAGTCTGGCAAGTATTACTTCTTCTCTGCGACTCTCTCTAATGCTTGAGTTCCATATTTCTGGATTAGGTTTTATTTCATGTAGTTTATTGTTGATTTCATTTTTCCATATTTGGGACCATTCATTTTCACTTTCTCTAATAATTATTGGACTAAAATCAGTGTGTGGAACTAGCATTGTTCTGTTTGGCAGTTCTGATGCTGACTTAGCTGCAATGTCTGCTTTTTCATTGCCTTCTATTCCGCAGTGTCCTGGGATCCAGCAAAGGGTTATATCAGATTGTTTCTTTTGACAGATGTTGATTAGAAAGTCAATTTCTTGTAGGAAAGGATGACGAGAATGTCGTTTACCCTGTATGGCTGAAATAGCACTGAGTGAATCCGAGTATATTAGGACAGAGAGGGACGACTGTTGACATATTTCACTTAATGCAAGCTGTATAGCATATAGTTCTGCAGATAGAATGCTGCACTCAACTGGAAGGGATTTTGAAATTACATGCGATGGGAGCACGGCTGCTGCACCTACATGTGATTGGCTCTTAGATCCATCCGTATAGATTATGAGTTTCCCAGTGTGTTGCGAAGTATAGTTGGCATGCAACTGTCGGATATTACATGGTGGAATGGTATTTTTTGACCACTGAGCAAAATAAAGATCAATGTTTATATGATGTCTATTCCATGGGGGTAAAGGCATATTTTCATTTTCCGCAATTTTATTGAGATCGAGTTTCCACTTTTTTATTACTTCTTGAAGACGAATTCCAGCAGGTCTGGGTTCATTAGGTTTGGATTCAAAAAGTGTTGACCATAAAGGTTGGTTGAGATATACCCAACAGGGGTGAGTTGGAAAGCTTCTTATTTTAGCAGCGTATTGGCAGAGTAGGCGTTGTCTTCTAAGATAAAGCGGAGGGTCGTGTGCTTCTATATACAAGCTTTGAACTGGCGAGGTTCTGTAGGCGCCTAGTGCTGATCGAAGGGCACTGTGTTGAATGGTGTTCACAGACCGTAAGATGCTGTTTTTAGCTGAGGCATATACTATGGCTCCATAGTCTAATCGTGACCGGATTAGAGCACGATATAAATTGAGCAGTGACTGTCTGTCAGCACCCCAAGATGTTGAGGATACTGCACGAAGGATGTTTAGTTTCTGGAGGCACGTAGTTCGTAGATAGGTCACATGTTTACGAAAATTTAATTTGGTGTCTAAATTCAGACCCAATAATCTTATGCAGTCTGTCATCGGTATTTCTCTGCCTTTCAGTTTTAATACAGGTTCCGGATGAAGCGATCGTAATTTACAGAAGTGTATTGCTGCTGTTTTCCCCTCGGTTAATTGATAGCCGTTGCTTTCTGTCCAAGTTTCAATTTTGTTTATTGCTATCTGTAGTTGTCTTTCGATGGTAGCCATGTTCGATGATTGACAGGAAATCGCAAGATCATCTGCATACATATAAACTTCTACCGCGGCTGGGATGTCTCTTATAATGCTACTGGTACGTAATGCAAAGAGTGTGGCACTTAAAATCGATCCCTGAGGTATTCCTTCTTCTTGTGTGTGAATTTTGGACAGCTCATTCTGGAATCTTACTTGAAAGGTCCTGAGGTGAAGAAAATTCTGAATGAATCTAGGCAGGTTACCTCTCAGTCCAAGTTTGTATAAGTCTTGGAGGATTCCATATCTCCAGGTTGTATCGAATGCTTTGGTAATATCGAATGTTATCATTACCATGTGCTGTTTCTTAAGAAAAGCATTTCGAATGTGAGCTTCAACCTTGATGTGGACATCAGTTGTACACCTGTTACGGCGGAAACCAAATTGGTGGCATGATATAGCATCTTGATCTTCAATAATCCAGACAAGTCTCTTGTGTACCATCTTTTCCATTATCTTTCCTAAACAGCTGGTCAAAGATATAGGACGATAACTATTGGGAGAGGAAGCATCTTTCCCGGCTTTCGCTATGGCTACCACAACTGACTGATGCCATGTATCAGGGTAAACATTCTCCTCAAAGATTCTATTGTAAAATTTCAGTAATATAGATTTTGAGTTTGAGTTCAGGTGGCAAAGCATTATATAGAAAATGCCATCTGGTCCAGCAGAACTATTTCTAGAATTCTGGAGAGCTTCGTTGAGTTCATTCATAGTGAACGGAAGGTTATAAGAATGAGGTTGTTTTGTAACGAAGTTAATTTTATATTTTTCCATGGACATTTTTTTGCGTCTAAATGAGTCTTCATAAGATTGAGATGATTAAGTGACTGCAAATGTTTGTGCTAAAGCCTCTGCAATATCAGTTGGAGAAGAAATATCTATTCCTTTCCAGGACAAGATTGGGGCTTTGGTTTGTTGACACTTTCCACTGAGGATACGGATCTTTCTCCAAATTATTCTGGGGTCAGTGTTTCTGCAGATGGTAGAACTGAATCGAATCCACGCATCCTGTTTAGCTTTTCGACGAATTCGGCGTGCTTCAGCTTTCAGCCGTTTATAGTTTATAAGGTTCTCCATTGTAGCATTTCGGCGAAAAGTGTTCCAAGCTTTGTTTTGTTTCCTTTTGGCAAGATAGCAGTCCCTTGTCCACCAATTATTGTACCTTTGTTTCGTAAGGTTAACTTTCGGTATTGCGCTGGTAGCAGCTTCAAGTAATTGTTCTACTATATGTCTAGTGGCATTATTAATAGATGCAGAAAGAATCAAATGGTTATCAAATTGCACTGTTTTCGAAAACTTTTCCCAGTTAGCTCTGTGAAAATTCCACGTAATTTTTTGGTTAGATGTATAGTTTGTATCCGTCTGTATTTCACAAATTATAGGAAAGTGATCGCTGTTGTGAAGGTCAGTTAATACTGTCCAATCAAAGCTAGGATATATGGACGAGGAACATATGGACAGATCCAGAACAGAGCTAGAACCTGTAGGCAAGTGAATATAAGTATGCACACCGGTATTCAGTAGTGTTAAGTGATGGTTATCAAGTAGAGTTTCGATCATCCTCCCTCTACGATCCATGTTCGGGGAACCCCACAAAGGATGATGAGCATTTAGATCACCTAGAAAGCATACAGGTTGGGGTAGTTGATTATGTAAATTATCAAGTTCTGCAATGGAACATGAAACGTTTGGTGGAATATAAATGGAGACAAGGGTGAGATTAATCCCAAGAACAATACGAACGGCTATTGCTTCTAGATTAGTGGAAAGCTGAACGGGTTTCGATGGTACATTACTACGAACTAATATTGCTACTCCTCCTCTTGCTGGAGAATCGGAACATCTGTCACGTCTATATAGTGTATACCGTGAGAAGTGTGGGCTATAATTTGATGATAAATAAGTTTCCTGTAGACAAATACATGCAGGATCATGCTGGTGCATTAGGTATTTTAATTCATCAAGATTACTTCTTAGTCCTCTACAATTCCATTGAATAATTTTCTGCATTACTTGGGTTTAGGTTAGATGGATTGGTCTGATCGTTTGTTTTTCCCTCGATCCTGTTTATATTTCTCTCGTTTTGAAAATACTGGGCGAGTAATATCCATCTCATCATCAGCATGAAGCATGAGAACAGCATCATCATTGTCTAATTTCTCATCGGTTTCCATGGTTCGTTCAGTTGGTTTATTTTGTGTACGATGAACATCTTTCTCCTTTAATAATGTGCCTGAGTTTGGAACGTCTTGTTGTGGCTTGGATGGCTTTGTATTAGTAGAATTTGATGGACTTTTTGTCTTTGTTGCTGTTAGTGTCTCACCATCCGCAAGGATGGATCTAGCCCATTGAATAAGAGATAATTTAGGAGGAATAGTAATATAAGTCTGTGTAGAAAATTCTTTAGTGTTTTTAACTGCATTGGAATATGTTTTGGCAGGGATCACATTTAATATTTGTTTACGTGCCTCTTGGTAAGATACATTTTTCTCTACCTTGTACTTCATTATTTTCTTTCCCGTTTTCCATAATTCGCAAGTTCTAGAATATGCGGGGTGAGTACCCTGGCAATTGGGACACTTTGGCGTAGCTGCTGTACATTCAGTTTGGGAATGGTCTGATGAGCCACACAGGGGACAGATTGTCTTACCTTGGCATGCTGTTTGAGAATGACCATACTTCTGGCATTTAAAGCATCTAAGTGGATTTGGTATATATGGTCGGATCTTACAGGAAAGGTAGCCAGCTTTTACTGATTCTGGTAGATTCGGACTGCTGAAGGTAAGGATAACATTTCTTGTGGGTGTAAGGACACCATCTTGTTTGGTCATAATTCTTTTAGCACCGACAACACGTTGTGCTTTAAGTTCTTCGGCAATTTCTTCCTCAGAAACATTAAGGAGGTCCCATTCCGAGATGACTCCCTTTGAGGTGTTTAAAGTTCTGTGCGGGGTTACCGAAATGGGAAGGCCTCCGAAGGTCGTTTGCTTCAGGAGTTGTCTAGAATGACTGGGATGGGAAGTCTCTATAAGAAGATCTCCTGAGCGAAGGCGTTTGACAATTTTGGGAGTACCTGCTACAGCCTCTATGCTTTTCTGCACAAGAAATGGCGATAAGCTACTAAGAGGTTTCGTTGACAAAGAGTGTAAAATTAGAAAAGCAGGTATGTCATGTGAAGAATCATCTTTTTTGATTCTTTTTGCTTGAGATGACTCAAGTTCATGCGAGCACGTAGGCTCTACAGTTGGTGATATTAATGGATCCATATTTGCTCCTTTTCGCCCTGAGTATTAGATTAATACTCAGACTACCAGCCCCGCCACGTGGAGGCAGGAGCGGTGCCACCAGTGACCAAGCGATAAGAGATTAGTGGTTAGTGTGTTAGAGAAATTGGTTATATATATATAAATATAAAAGAAAGGGTCTTTCCTTCCTTGATATGAAGCTTAGTTCTTTATTTAGAAAAAGCCAAAATTAAATAATTTTATAAATAAAGAGGGTTTTAACAATCTCTACAATCTGTCGCTTAGAGAAAAAACGCTTTCAAATCACTTTGGAAATATCGCTATGATCACTCGCTTGGCACTCGGGGCCGCTTGGGAAGATATGTTCAGAAAAGATTCGATTATAAAATATGAGCAGCGAAGAGAGTGATCTTTGATCTAGATTTCGGAGCATTACATAATATATCCCATCAGGGCCAGCAGCACTGTTTCTTGAGTTTGTAAGAGATTGCTGTAGCTCAAACATGGTAAATGGTTGATTATAAGATAAAGCAGAATTGTCAGTGTAATTCAGTCTGGTTTTCTCTGCAACTGTTTTGCGTTTTTGGAATGACTGATCGTAAGCATTACAAGAAGACAACAGAGAAAATACAATTCCCAGTGCATTTGATATTTCTGTGGGATTAGAGAGTTCTTGTCCATTCCAGTTTAGTATCGGGGTGGATAGAGGTGGAAATTTATTGTTCAAACATTTTATTTTTCTCCAGATTAATCTGATGTCGGTATTTTTATTAACTGATGTGGCGAATTTAATCCACGTTTCTTTTCTTGCTTTGCGTCTGACATAGCGAGCTTTAGCTCTGAGCCGTTTATAGTTAATAAGATTGGAGGTGGTAGGATATTTGCGGAAAAGATTCCATGCTTTGTTTTTCTCTTTTTTTGCATTATTGCAATCTTCGTTCCACCAGTAATTTATTTTTCGTCTATTACCTGCTTGATATTGAGGAATTGCGACGGATGCAGCTGCCAGCATTTGATTTGTGATATGCTCAGTAACACTATTGATGGAACCGAACTGAATGATATCGTTGTCAAATGAGATGTGCGATCTATATTTTGCCCAGTCAGCCTTTGAAAATTTCCATTTAATTGGACTTTCTGTTGAAAGGGAATAGGATGTTTGAATTTTGCAGATTAACGGAAAGTGGTCGCTGCTATAAGGATCACTTAGAGATATCCAATCTATACTTGGAAAAAGGATTGGGGAACAGATGGAAAGGTCTATGGCAGATGTTGAGCCCGTAGGTAGGTGGACATATGTAGGAGACCCAGTATTCAATAATGTTAAATTCTGCCTATCGATCAGCATTTCGATAAGCTTACCTCGTCTGTCTGAGGTGGGGGAACCCCATAACGGGTGATGTGCATTAAAGTCTCCTAGTAAACAAAACGGAGATGGTAACTGCATGACAAGATTTTCAAGTTCCTGAATAGTATATTGATGACTAGGTGGAAGATAAATGGAAACCAATGTTAGAGTAATACCATTAACAACACGCGTGGCAACGGCTTCTAAGGATGTTTGTAATGGAATACGTCTGGCGGGGATGCTTGAGTCCACGAGTATCGCTACCCCTCCATGAGGGTTATTGGAGTCAGCCCTGTCTTGTCTGAATACAGTGTAATTTTTGATTGAAACTGAGACCAGAGATGTCAAATTAGTTTCTTGTAAGCACATTGCAAGAGGTTTATAGTGATGAATTAATTCGTGTATATCATCTAAGTTACTGCGAAGACCTCTACAATTCCAGTGGATAACATGTTCCATTATTTGGTTTTGTAAGAGGAAGTTGAATCTGTCTGCTTTTTATGCATGGGTTGTTTGAAACGGTCAGATTTAGATTTTTCTTTTTTGGGAAAATTAGGGCGTCCTGAATCATTTTTATCCTCCATATCTCCATCTGCATGCAATTCAAGAAAATCCTCTTGGTTTGGCATATCATCAGTATCCATGCTTGTTGGTTGTTTCACCTCCACAGGATCTGGTTTATGCAATTTTTCTGTCATTGTACTGTGGGTTACGTTTTGAGTTGGAACTGTGAGTGGCGTATTATTACTTTGGTCCACTAACTGTGATTCAGATGTAGGTTGAGTTGTTAGTACTAATCGAGCCCAGTCGGCGATCGATTTCTTGGGAGAGACTGACACTTCTGTCTGACATGCTACTGATTTGAAACTATGGGAAGCCGAAGCATAAGTGGTTTTTGGAATACTTAATTTTACTTGTCTTCTAGCTTCTTGAAAAGATACTTTATTTTCAGTCTTGTATTTCTGTATTTGTTTTCCTAACTTCCAGAGATCGCAATCTTTGGAGTAAGCTGGGTGATTGCCCTTGCAATTGGGACATTGTGGGGTTTGAGCCTTGCATTCCGATTGAGTATGAGTTTTGCAACCGCAGTTTGGACATGTTGCATCTCCACGGCATGCTGTCTGGGAGTGGCCAAATTTCTGACATTTGTAGCATCTCAGAGGGTTTGGGATAAAGGGCCGAACACGACAGTTTAAATAGCCTGCTTTCACTGAGGATGGTAGGTTCGGTGAACTAAAGGTTAAAATTATGCTACGTGTTGGGACTAAGGTGCCGTCTTTTCGTATCATAATTCTCTTGGCCTGAGTGACATTTTGATCCTTTAGTTCCTGGATTATTTCTTCCTCGGGAACGTTCAATAGGTCCCATTCACTGATCACTCCCTTGGAAGAATTCAGGGTGTTATGTGGAGTGACTTGAATTGGAATTCCACTTAAAGATGTAAGTTTTAACAGGAGGTCTGAGTGTCTCGGGTGAGAGGTCTCTATTAGCAAGTCACCGGACTGAAGACGTTTCACCATTTTTGGAGATGCTGCTGCATTTACAAGGCATCGTTGTATGATGAAAGGAGAGAGCTTGCTGACAGGTTGTGAAGACAGAGAATGAATAATCAGGAAAGATGGAGATTCCTGCTTGTTTGCATCCTTTTTTTGTCTTTTCGACAATGAGAAGTCATGATCGGTTTCGTGGCTGTCATGTTGAGAGCTTTTTGGCTCTAATCGTGGGAAATCATGAGTATCCATTTTTACTCCTTTTAGCCCTGGGAGAAGGTCTTTCTTCTCCCAGATTACCGGCCCCGCCACGTGGAGGCAGGAGCGGTGCCACCAGTGACCAAGCGGTTATTTAGGTTAGTAGAGTGTGAGTATTTAATATAAATACAAAAAAAGAAAGGTAGATTCCCTTTCTGGGTTCTTACGTAAGACTTTTTAAGTGAAGAACCGCTTTAAGTGAACAAAACGGAAGAAAATCGCACAACAAAAAATAGAACTATATCACTTTCAAAGATCACTTTATGAGTCGCAGAGAAAAATCGCTTGTCACTATCGCTTGGCACTCGGGGCCTAGAGGCCCTTGGTCTTAAAATTAAGTGCTTGTTTTTCTAGTTGATGTTTCAGGACCAGGAACTCTGGGGAATACGAAGATGTTGCAGAGATGTTAGAGAATGTTTCCCCAAGAGCCAACTGCCATTTTCCCCAAAATGGCAGTTGGATCTGCAATAGCGCATCCATTATAATCTAGGATTGAAGAAGGGTGGGATGTATATTTCCCCTTCATTTTCCGGATTTTATCCCAGACTACCTTAGAGTTGGTAGACTGGTTAATAGATGATGTAAAACGGATCCACGATTCCTTTTGACTCTGACGACGGATGTAACGTGCTTTGGCTCGTGCACGTTTAAAGGCTATAAGGTTGTTCGTGGTAGGATATCGGCGAAATATCCCCCACGCTTTGTTTTTTGCCTTTTTTGCTGCTGTGCATTGTGAATTCCACCAAGGTTTGGGAAATGGTGGAAACCGGGCTGATGTTTTTGGGACAGCATTAGCAGCTGCTTGGACGATGATTTCTGTGATGTACTTGACTGCGTCATTGATCGGCTCCTGACTGACTGTGCTAAGGTCAAAATGTGCCTGATGTTGGAAGGCAGTCCAGTCAGCCTGATCAATCTTCCACCGTGGTAACCTAAAGGGAAGACATGGTCTCCCACTGTGTAACAAGGATATCACGGGGAAGTGATCGCTTCCGTATGGATTCTCCTCCACTTCCCAAGTGAGTGAAGGGAGTAGAGAAGGGGAGCAGATAGAGAGATCAATGGCAGAAAAAGTACGGGTAGGCATGTGGAAGAAGGTGTTTGTTCCAGTATTTAGAAGGGAAAGGTCATTGTCATTGAGCATTCGCTCTATGACTCGTCCCCTTCCATTGATGTTAGCCCTACCCCACAGGGTGTTATGTCCATTCATATCCCCGAGAAGTAAGAAAGGGAGAGGCAACTGCGTTAGAAGATCATCAAGGTCTTCCTGGGAGATGTCAGTCCCAGGTGGCAAATAGATAGAGCAGACGGTTAATAAAAATCCCACAGTAAGGCGAATTGCAACAGCTTCCATGCTAGTTGTAATTAGCAAGGGCTGCACTGGGGTCTGGTTACCCACAAGGATAGCCACTCCTCCATGAGCAGGACCATCGGCAATTCTATCCTTACGAAAGATTGTGATGTTATGCATGGTGGGATCATCATTTGCCTTTAGATATGTCTCCTGCAAGCAAAAGCAAACTGGCTCATGCTTTTGCAGGAGGGCCTTGATTTCACATGTATTTCGCCGGAATCCACGACAATTCCATTGTAGGAATTTAGCCATTATTTTGGCTTGGTGGGTCCATCAGGCGGCTTCCGAGGTGCTGAGGGCTTACTTTTATCAGTCTTGGCTTTATCTTTTTTGGGGAAGGATGGACGCTGTCCGGTGTCCATTTCTTCCTCCACAAAGAGTTGCAAGACTGAATCGTCCGGTGCCTCCTTGTCCTCTACATCCATTGATTCTGTTAATTTTGGTTGCTCTTTTTTACCACTTGGTTCTGTTAGTGGTGGAGCACTAGGAGGTACGGATATTGGAGTAGCAGCTGATTGTGTTTTTGTGGTGGGCTTTTGTGAACTCAATAAATAGCGTGCAATCGGCGTGAATGACTCTCTTGGTGGTATAGTCATATCTGTTTGTGTACCGATAGTGCACTTCGCAGAAACCTTCTGAGCATATGAAGGCTTCCCGCTATTTATTGGTTGTATGCGTTTTCTAGCCTCTGGGTAGGAGATGTTAAGCTCCGTTTTTAACTTTTGTATCTCCTTTTCGTCCTTCCACCGCTGGCATGCTCGAGAGTATGCAGGGTGCTCTCCATGGCAGTTAATACAATTAGGCTTAGGAGCTATACATTCCTTGCTCTCGTGATCTTTAGCACCACATCGAGCACAGGCAGGGTTACCACGACAAGCTGTTTGTGAGTGGCCGTACTTTTGACATTTAAAACACCTCAGTGGGTTTGGAACGTAAATCCTCACTGGGCAGTTTAAGTACCCTGCCTTGATGGAACTTGGAGGCCTTGGGGTGTTGAATGTTAGGATGAGAACTCGGGTAGGGACAAGATTCCCATCCTTACGCATGGATATTCGCTTGACAGCTGTTACTCCTTGTTCTTTTAATTCAGAGCAGATCTCTTCTTCAGAAACATGAAGAAGATCCCACTCTGATATCACACCTCTTGAAGAGTTCAAAGTTTTGTGAGGGGTTGTGATGATGGGTATTCCCCCTATAGATGTGGCTTTCAAAAATTTTTCAGCTTGATTTATATTTGATGCTTCTATTAGAATATCTCCCGAACGCAGCCGTTTTACGGATTTGGGTGAACCTGCCATCCCTTCTAATCCTTTCTGGATAAAGAAAGGTGACATTTTCCCAAGTGACTGCTCTCCGGTGGAATGGAGAATGAGGAAAAGAGGTGTCACAGATGTTGTTTTCTCCTCAGTTCTGGCTCTTTTAGCTGAATTGCTTTCACTCTCATCTGACGATCGATTAGGTAGGCGCCTTGTTGGGGCCCCAGAAGAAGAATTTAAATTACTCATAGGAGTAAAGAAAAAATGTCTGATGCCTAAGTACCTCACCCACCACGGAGCCCTACGAGGGGACGCCCACTCGTGAACTAGCAGGTACTGCGTACACAAATGGGACGCCGAGTTCGCTTAGAACACCATACCCACGTTACCAATAAGTCTTTATCCCGTCCCATGACCATAGGGAGGGAGACTTATTGGAACGCAGTTGACCCTAGCAGTATAAAACCACCCGCCGATTGATCCCAGTCGGGCCGGTCCGGGACCACCCGTCTGGTCGAAGCAGGGGCCAAAGTGGTATATTAAGGCTGGGCCCCTCAACCACCAGGATCCCCCTTTCCGCTTCCACGGGTCGCGGCGCACGGCTGCACACGCCGGATTCCAATGGTGTAACCCTGGAACCAAGGTATGGGCGTTGGATCCCAGTGATGCTAATCTGGAAAGCCAGCAGCATCACTGGGAGGTCCCCTCACCACGTACAGGTGCCCACGTTGAGGGGTGCCAGGGTGGAAGGAATTGCCTTGGTGACTGGGCAACGTTGTCTACCGTCAAGTCTAGTTCATTCAACAGTCCTTGATTTCGAATACCCAAACGTTTATTGGCAGTCCGACGGGTGTTGTAGAGGTTTTCCCAGCGCGGCTCAAAAACGGATGGCCACGTGGGATGATCGGGCAGGGATTTTAATTTGAAGGCGTACTGTAAAGACAACTGCTTACGTCGAAGAGACAGAGATGGTTCATTTTCTTCAACGTAAAGGCTTTGGACAGGAGATGCGAAATGCTCCAGTGGCTGTCCGGATGGCTTGATGGTGGATTGGATCTAACCACCGAAGTGCACTATATCTAGCAGAACCATAAACCTGAGACCCATAGTCGAGTTTGGAACGGACAAGTGCTCGGTAAAGGCGAAGAAGGGTAGAACGATCTGCGCCCCATGAGGTTGACGAAAGGGCACTAAGGATATTAAGCCCTTTAACACATCTTGTCCTCAGTTGACGAATGTGTTGTAAAAATGTCAGCTTTTTGTCGAAAATAAGTCCAAGGAATTTGAATTCTGCTACAACTGGGATGTTACTTTGCCCAAGCCTTATTCTGGGTCAGGATGAAGATTATGTTTGCGACAGAAGTGTACACAAACAGTTTTCTATGATGAAAATCTGAACCCATTAGCCAAAGACCAAGCTGTAAGATGATCGATGGTTTTCTGCAGTTGCCTTTCAATGACCCACATATTGCATGAATTACAAAATATAGCAAAGTCGTCTAGATAGAGGGCATTGTTTACAGTGGGTGGAAGTTGTTCTGCGATAGAGTTTATTTTGATTGCGAAAAGCGTAACACTTAGAACGGATCCTTGTGGGACTCCCTCTTCCTGAGAGAAAACTCGAGAGAGGGTGGATCCTAAACGGACTTGAAATTGGCGATTCGACAGAAAGTTTTTAATAAAAACAGGAAGGTTACCTCTAAGACCAAAGCTATAGAGGTCTTTTAAAATTCCAAATCGCCAGGCTGTGTCGTACGCTTTTTCAATATCAAAGAAAACCGCTACCAAATGCTCGGATTTAATAAAAGCATCACGAATGGACGTTCCCAATCGGATTAAATGATCCAGAGTGGATCTATTTCTTCGGAAGCCGCACTGTGTCCTGGAAAGCAGACCAGTTGTTTCTAAATACCATACGAGGCGTGCATTAACCATTCTTTCCAGGACTTTGCACAAACAGCTTGTCAGAGCAATAGGACGATAGTTACTTTAATTGCTAGGATCTTTTCCTGGTTTTGGGAAAGCAAGGACGATAGCCCTTTGCCTGGAATCCGGAAATTGTTTGTGAATAAAAATTCTGTTAAACAGAATTAACAGGTGATCCTTAGATTGTGGTGAGAGGTGTATTAGCATTTCGTAGTGGATGTCATCGGGCCCCACAGCACTTGCATGCGTGAAAGAGAGTGCTGCATTTAACTCTTCCTGTAAAAAGGGCTTGTTATATGATTCAAGCCCTTTTGAAGAGAAGTTCAGTGGGTTTTTCTCGATTTTCTTTTTCAGGGTCAAAAACTCTGCGGGAAAAGATGTTGTTGCAGAGATTTTTGCAAATATTTCCCCTAAAATATTTGCAACTGCAGTTCGATCTGCAATTGGACATCAGTTGTGCTCGAGGATCACTGAAGGGCATGGTGGATATTTTCCCTTCATTTTCCGGATCTTATCCCAGACTACTTTTGAGCTAAGCAGCCTGAGTTATGGAAGATGTAAAACGAATCCAAGATTTCCTTTGGTTTGACGTCATACATAACGTGCTTTTGCACGTGCACTTTTGAATGATATTAAATTTTCAGTGGTGGAATATCGGCGGAATATCCCCCACGCTTTGTTTTGTGCTTTTTTTGCTGCCGTGCATTCTGAATTCCACCAAGGTTTGGGGAATAGTGGGAACCGGCTGGATGATTTTGGGATTGCAATTGCAGCTGCTTGGACAATCGTTTCTGTGACATACATGACCGCGGTAAACTAAATGGCAGACAGGGTCTACCATTAGTTAGGGTTGTTATCATGGGGAAGTGATCGCTTCCATATGGATTTTCTTCTACCTCCCAAGTAAGTGAAGGAAGGAGAGAAGGGGAGCAGATAGAAAGATCAAAAATGGCAGAGAATGTACGGGTAGGCATGTGGAAGAAGGTGTTTGTTCCCACATTTAGGAGGGAGAGATCATTGTCAGTGAGCATATGCTCTATGACTCGTCCCTTCCATTGATGTCAGCACTACCCCACAGAGTGCTATGTCCATTGAAATCCCCAAGAATTAAACAAGGGGAAGGCAATTGCATGATAAGATCATCAAGGTCTTTCTGGGGGATGTCAATCCCAGGTGGCAAATAAACAGAGCAGACAGTTAATAAGAACCCCACTGTAAGGCGAATTGCTACAGCTTCAATGCTAGTTGTAAGCTGCAAAGGCTGAAATGGGATCTGGTTGCCGACGAGGATTGCGATTCCTCCGTGGGCAGAACCATCCACAATTCTATCCTTACGAATGATGGTAATGTTATGCATGGTGGAGTCATCATTTGCCTTTAAATAAGTCTCCTGTATGCAAAAGCAAACTGGTTTGTGCTTTTGCAGGAGTGCCTCGATGTCGTCAGTATTTCGCCGGAATCCACGACAATTCCACTGTAGGAATTTAGCCATTATTTGGACTTGGTAAGTCCATCAGGCGGCTTCCGAGGTGCTGAGGGCTTAATTTTGTCAGTCTTGGATTTATCTTTCTTGGGGAAGTATGGACGCTGTCCTGTGTCCATTTTTCCTCAGCGAAGAGTTCCAAAACTGACTCATCATGTACCTCCTTCGGCTCGACATCTATGTTTTCCTGGGCACTAGGTGTTACTTAACCTTTCTTATTCTTTTCTTTTGCTTTTGTTCCTTGTGGGGCACTAGGAGGTATCGATATAGGAGTGGCAGCTGATTGGTCCTTTTGTGCAGGTTTTTGGGACCTTAAAAGATAACGTGCAATGGGAGTAAATGATCCTTTTGGAGGGACGGACATGACCGTCTGAGTCCCAATCGAACAACTCCCTGCTACCTTCTGGGCGTAGGTAGGTTTTTTGATGTTAAGAGGTTTTACTGCTTTTCGTGCCTCCTGGTACGATATGTTTAGCTCTGCCTTCAGCCGTTGAATTTCTTTTTCTTCCTTCCACCTCTGGCATGCCTTTGAATAGGCCGGATGTTCTCCCTCACAGTTAATGCAGGTGGGTTTAGTGGCTGAACATGCTGTTGTTTCGTGGTCCTTTGCACCGCACCGGGCGCATGCAAGGACTCCACGGCAGGCCGAATGTCCATACTTCTGACACTTAAAACACCGTAAAGGGTTCGGAATGTATGGACGCAGTGGACAGATGATGTATCCAGCTTTAATCTCATAGGAGGTTTAGGAGAGTTAAAAGTCAGGATAACACGCCTGGTTTTAACTATTTTTCCATCCCTTCGCGCAGTGATTCTCTTGACGGCAGTAACTCCCTGTGGTTTTAATTCGGAGCAGATTTTCTCCTCGGTGACGTCGAGAAGGTCCCACTCCGAAATGACACCTCTCGATGAATTTAGTGTTCTGTGTGTTGTCACTGTTATGGGTATACCTCCGATTGATGTTACTCGGAGTAGATGTTCAGACTGCCCATCATTTTTTGTTTCAATCAAGAGGTCCCCAGAACGGAGCCTCTTAACTGACTTGGGTGTACCTGCTAACCCATCCAACCCTTTTTGTATAAAAAAGGGCGACATTTTACCAATCGGTGTTTCGTTGGTGGAATGCATTATTAAGAACCTTGGGACAGGCCCTGATGGTAGTTCGGTTCGCTGTCTCTTTGTCGCAATAATGCTATCTGCCTCTCCGTCATTATTTTCAGATAGGGACCGGGTTCCGGCCCCTGAAGGATTTAGTTTATCAGGATTCATAGAGATTTTTAAATTTTTCAGTGCCCGGGCTCCCCACCCACCACGGAGCCCAAAGGGACGCCCACTACCCGGCATGCAATAAATGCGCTCGGGAGTGGAACGCCAGGGCTACCCAGACACTAAACCCGCACTGCCGCCAGCCTGAATCCTCTCCCTCGGACCATGAGGGTAGGGGCGTGGCATTGTCACGGTTGACCCTCGCAGGCGAGCCTACTAGCCGATTGATCCTAGCCGGGCCTTCCAGGACCACCTGTCTTGTCGAAGCAGGAGCCAAAGTGGTGTATTGGAGCTGGGCCCCTCAACCACCAGGATCCCCCTTTCCGAATTTCCCGGGTCGCAGCGCACGGAAAACACGCCGGATTCCATTGATGAAAGCCTGGAACCTGGGCTGTGCGCGTTGGATCCCAGTGATGCTAGTCTGGAAGTCCAGCAGCGTCACTGGGAGGTCCTCTCACCACGTACAGGTGCCCACGTCGAGGGGCCTTCGGAAGCCGCACTGGATGTTGGAGAGAAGGTAATTTGATTCTAGATACCATATTAAACGAGAATTAACCATTCTCTCCAGGATTTTGCACAGGATATTGCTAGTCAGAGAAATAGGACGATAATTGATGGTGATTTTTGGATACTTTCCTGGATTAGGAAAGGCAAGAACGATTCCCTTGCGCCAGGAGACCGGAAACTGCCCTTCAATAAAGATTCTGTTATATAGAAGGAGCAGATAATCCATAGATTTTGGTGAAAGATGTTTAATCATTTCATAATGGATGCCATCTGGTCCAACAGCACTTGCTTTGGAAAGAGTGAGGGCTGTTTTCAGTTCCTCTATAGAGAATGCCCCGTTGTAGGGATAAAAGCTCTTAGATTTAAAGTTAAGTGCCTGTTTTTCGATTTTATATTTCAGGACCAGGAACTCTGGGGTATACGAAGATGTTGCAGAGATGTTAGAGAATGTTTCCCCAAGAGAATTGGCTATTGCAGTTGGATCTGCAATAGCGCATCCACTGTAATCTAGGATTGAAGAAGGGTGTGATGTATATTTTCCCTTCATTTTCCAGATTTTATCCCAGACTACCTTACAGTTGGTAGACTGGTTAATAGATGATGTAAAACGGACCCATGATTCATATTGACTCTGACGGCGGATATATCTTGCTTTGGCTCGTGCACGTTTAAAGGCTATAAGGTTGGTCGGAGTAGGATATCGGCGGAATATCCCCCACGCTTTGTTTTCAGCCTTTTTTGCTGCTGCGCATTGTGAATTCCACCAAAGTTTAGGAAATGGTGGAAACCGGGCAGATGTTTTTGAAACAGCATTCGCAGCTGCTTGGACAATATTTTCTGTGATGTACTTAACTGCATCATTGATAGGCCCTTGACTGACTATGCTAAGATCGAAATTTGCCTGATGTTTGAAGGCAGTCCAGTCAGCCTGATCAGCCTTCCACCGTGGTAACCTAAAGGGAAGACATGGTCTCCCACTGTAACGCGGTTATCACAGGGAAGTGATCGCTTCCGTATGGAATTCTCCTCCACTTCCCAAGTTATTGAAGGGAGTAGAGAAGGGGAGGAGATAGAGAGATCAATGGCAGAAAAAGTACGGGTAGGCATGTGGAAGGAAGTGTTTCATCCAGTATTTAGAAGGGAAAGGTCATTGTTATTTAGCATATGCTCTATGACTCGTCCTCTTCCGTTAATTTTAGCCCTACCCAACAGGGTGTTTTGTCCATTCATATCCCCGAGAAGTAAGAAAAGGGGACGCAACTGCGTTAGAAGATCATCAAGGTCTTTCTGGGAGATGTCAGTCCCTGGTGGCAAATAAATGGAGCACACAGTTAATAAAAATCCCACAGAAATGCGAATTGCAACAGCCTCTATGCTGGTTGTAATTAGCAAGGGCTGCACTGGCGTCTGGTTACCCACAAGGATAGCCACTCCCCCATGTACAGAGCCATCCGCAATTCTATCCTTTCGAAAAAATGTGATGTTGTGCATGGTGGGATCATCATTTGCCTTTAGATATGTCTCCTGCAAGCAAAAGCAAACTGGCTCGTGCTTTTGCAGGAGGGCCTTGAGTAATCAGTATTTCGCCGGAACCCACGACAATTCCATTGTAGGAATTTAGCCATTATTTTGGCTTGGTGGGTCCATCAGGCGGCTTCCGAGGTGCTGAGGGCTTACTTTTATCCGTCTTGGATTTATCTTTTTTGGGGAAGAATGGGCGCTGTCCCGTGTCCATTTCTTCCTCCGCAAAGTGTTCCAAGACAGAATCTTCGGGTACCCCCTTCTGCTCGACATCCATCTTTTCTTGGGTACTAGGGGGGACTTCCCCTTTCTTATTCTTTTCTTTCATAACTACCTTTGTAATTTGTGGAGCATTAGGAGGTACCGATATAGGAGTGGCAGCTGATTGGTCCTTTTGTGCAGGTTTTTGAGAACTTAAGAGATTCCGCGCAATGGGAGTGAAAGACTCCTTTGGAGGAATGGTCATGTCCGTCTGAGTTCCGACGGAACCCCTCCCTGCTACCTTCTGGGCGTAGGTAGGTCTGTTGATATTCAGGTGTTTTACCGATTTCCTGGCCTCCTGGTACGATATATTTAGCTCTGCCTTCAGCCGTTGAATTTCTTTTTATTCTTTCCACCTCTGGCATGCTCGTGAGTAGGCCGCTGTTCTCCCTCACAGTTAATACAGGTGCGTTTTGTGGCTGAACATGCTGTTGTTTCGTGGTCCTTTGCACCGCATCGAGCGCATGCAAGGACTCCACGGCAGGCCATTTGAGAATGTCCATACTTCTGGCATTTAAAACACCGTAAAGAGTTCGGAATGTATGGACATACTGAACAGTTGATGTATCCAGCTTTAATCTCGTCAAGAGGTTTAGGAGAGTTAAACGTCAGGATAACGCTTCTGGTTTTAACAATTTTTCCATCCCTTCGTGCAGTAATTCTCTTGACGGCAGTAACTCCCTGTGGTTTAAATTCGGAGCAGATTTCCTCCTCGGTTACGTCCAGAAGGTCCCACTCCGAAATGACACCGCTCGATAATTGAGTGTTCTGTGTGGTGTCAATGTTGTAGGGATTCCTCCGATTGATGTTGTTCGGAGTAGATGTTCAGATTGCCTGTCATTTTTAGTTTCAATTAAAAGGTCTCCAGAACGAAGGCTCTTAACTGATTTAGGTGAACCTGCTAACCCGCCTAGCCCTTTTGGAATAAAAAAGGGCGACATTTTACCAATCCGTTTTTCACAGGTGGACTGTATAATTAGGAACCTTGGAACAGGTTCTGATGGTACTTCAGTTCGTTGCCTCTTTTTTGCAATAATGCTATCTGGATCTTTATCTATGCTTTCAGATAGGAACCAGGTTGGGGCCCCTGATGAAGTAAGTTTATCAGGATTCATGAATTTTTTATATGGTTCAGTGCCCGAGCTCCCCATCCACCACGGAGCCCAAAGGGCCGCGCACTACCCGGCATGCAATAAATGCTCTCGGGAGTGGGACGCCAGGGCTACGCAGACACTATACCCGCACCGCCGCCAGCCTGAATCCTGTCACTCCGACCATGAGGGTAGCGGCTTGGCATTAACACGGTTGACCCTCGCAGGCGAGCCTACTAGCCGATTGATCCTAGCCGGGCCTTCCAGGACCACCCGTCTTGTCGAAGCAGGGGCCAAAGTGGTGTATTGAAGCTGGGCCCCTCAACCACCAGGATCCCCCTTTCCGAATTTCCACGGGTGGCAGCGCACGGCAAACACGCCGGATTCCATTGATGTAAGCCCGGAACCTAGGCTGTGGGCGTTGGATCCCAGTGATGCTAGTCTGGAAGTCCAGCAGCGTCACTGGGAGGTCCCCTCACCACGTACAGGTGCCCACGTCGAGGAGAATTTCTTGGTAAGAAACGTTATGCTCAGTTTTATATTTATGGATAAGCTTCTCACTTCTCCAGCGCTCACATATTATAGCATAGGCGGGATGGTCTTTTTTGCAATTTGGACATACTGATTGAGGAGCATTACAGTTTTCGCAATCATGTTCGATTGAACTACACTTTGCGCAAGTAGGGGTTCCCCGGCAAGCTGTTGGGGAATGTCCATACTTCTGGCATCGGAAACACCGTAGCGGGTTTGGGACATATGGTCTGACCTTACATACCAGATATCCGGCCTTAATGGATGATGGACAATTCGGTGTATTAAACGTCAAGATCAGGTTGCGGGTAGGGATCAGATTGCCATCTTTTCTGGTGGAGATTCTCTTGACATGAATAACTCCTTGTTTTTTCAGTTCTTCTAGCATTTCTTCTTCAGATACGTCTAGTAGGTCCCAGTCTGAGATCACTCTATTAGAGGTCTTTAGTGATCTATGGGACGTTACAGTTACTGGGAGGCCGGCAAAGAAATTAGTTTTCAAAAGTCGTTCAGAATGTTTGACATTAGATGTCTCAATGAGAATATCTCCTGATCTGAGTCTTTTTACGGATTTCGGAGATCCTGTTCTACTTTCCAATTGCTTTTGGACTCTAAATGGAGAAAGTTTGCCAACTGCATTCTCACCAGTTGAATGGATGATCAGATAGGTTGGAATTGGAATTGGATAGCTCTCTGGCTCAGTTTTTTGGCGTTTTGCAGTTCTTGCTGTGGAACTGTCTTTGTTTTTTATATCTGGGTTGCGTCTGGCATATAGTGTGCATAGTGCATAGTGTTAGGGTCGGGCGCCACCTGTGGTTTCCCACATCTGCGCCATATGTACACTGTGAAGAAATACAGAACACTGTAAATGCCAGAAAAAGTGTTGTGTGTTGAATGTGTGGTTTTGTGTTGGGTTCTGTTGTATGTCCTGGCATTTGGCCGCAGGGCCCCTGATGGAACCCCACGTTGCCCGCACACACCACTAGGAGGTAGCCAGGCTGCCCATAGTTCTCTGGCTAGTCTCCGTCAGGGTCGCCTCAGCTTCCTGAGCGGAGACCAAGTTAAAAAAAAAAAAATAAATAAATAAAAATAAAATAAAAATAAATAAATAAATAAATAAAAAAATAATAAAATAAAATAAAATAAAAAAAAAAAAATAAATAAATAAAAAAAAAAAAAAAAAAAATAATTAAAAGAAAAAATAATAATAAATAATTAATTAATTAAAAAAAAAAAAAAAAACACAGCGATTAGATAGAGTGAGGTAGTACAGGGTGTACAGAAGAGGGGGAATGAAAGTAAGAGTAAGGGGATATAGGCGAAGGCGTCCCCAACCAGTCAATGTACACTCAGTCAATCAGGTGAAGGCGAAGAAAGGGGAAGGAATGGGGTCGAAAGTGACTGTACAATTGAGCACAGATAGGATCGCCATTTGGCGCCTCTGTCATCGACATCGGGTGGTGTCCAATCCAGGGGTTTAATTCGATCCAATGGTAGCTTTCAAACTTCAATCATCAGATAGTTGTCCGTTTGATGGTGTGGCGGTCAAGTTCATGACTGTCTAGTCTGGATGAAAGTCCATCATGGTCTCAAACCGCCTGTTGTCTTCCTTGGGACTGCTATGGCGCAGGTACAGGAACTGTAGAAAAGGATTTCCTTCGGCTGAAGAGCTCTTGTGCGAAACGCGTAAAAGCTGTATATTCCTCCCTACTATCAAGCAGGTGTGTTTCTTGGTCTTTGGGTATGTAGGTCAAGGTAGTGATGAAGGTGCAGCGAAGATCCTCATACAGGGGGCAGTCATACATAAGGTGCGACCAACTCTCAGTCCCACCACAGGTGCAAGTGGGATCATCGATGATTCCAAGGGCCGTCAGTTTGCCTTTTAATGATCCATGGCCAGTTAACAGGTATGTAGCATAAAGACCAGGTGAAAACCAGGGGGGAAGCCTGGGGAACACCCTGTTAATGTAAGGGAAGAACTTTCTAGTGATTTCGCCTTTGTTGGAAGTAGTCCATCTCGCTTGCCACGCCTGCTGCAGATGCGTGAGGAGACGCTTCTTTTCTGCTGTTCTGTCGTTTGCGGGGTCTGTTGTGAATTCGAGGATGGTCTTGGAATTTGTTTTGGAGAGGTGGAAGAGTAGTCCACAGCGGACCACCTCCAGGTCCAGTGGCATGGCGCCTGTTGCGTCTGGCAGCCCAGATAAGTCTGAGTTTGATTTACTCATGATATGCTCTTTTTGGCCCCGGAGATTGTCTTTTTCTCCCAGGTTACCAGCCCCGCCACGCGGAGGGAAGAGCGGTGCCGCCTAGTGACCCAAGCGAAGAAAAGGGTTAGTATTAACTGAAAATAAAACAGGGATTAAAGAAAGGTGGCTTCTCTTTCTAGGTTATAGTATTTGAATATATCTATTTAATTATAATATTCAGGAGTTATCGGACTTTCGAAATTCAGGAGAAACGAACTTACAGTTAAGCGTACTAGTTGATCACTCTGGAAAGGCGCTGTGGTCACAAATATCGCTTGGCACTCGGGGCCCAATAAATAGCGTGCAATCGGAGTGAATGACTCTCTTGGTAGTACAGTCATCTCTGTTTGTGTACCGATAGTGCACTTCGCAGAAACCTTCTGGGCATATGAAGGCTTCCCGCTATTTACAGGTTGCATGCGTTTTCTAGCCTCTGGGTAGGAGATATTCAGCTCTGTTTTTAGTTTTTGGATCTCTTTTTCATCCATCCACCGCTGGCATGCTCTGGAGTAGGCAGGGTGCTCTCCTTGACAATTTATACAGATTGGTTTGGAAGCTGAACATTCCTTGCTCTCGTGATCTTTCGAAACACATCGAGCACAGGCAGGGTTACCACGACAAGCCGTTTTTAAATGGCCGTATTTTTGGCATTTAAAACACCTCAGTGGGTTTGGGATGTAAAGCCTCACTGGGCAGTTTAAACAGCCTGCCTTGATGGAACTTGGAAGCCGTGGGGAGTTAAATGTCATGATGAGAACTCGGGTAGGGACGAGATTCCCAACCTTCCGCATTGATGTTCTCTTGAAAGCCGTCACTCATTAGTCTTTTAGTTCAGAGCAGATCTCTTCTTCAGAGACATGAAGAAGATCCCACTCTGAAATGACGCCTCTTGAAGAGTTCAAAGTTTTGTGCGGGGTAGGTATTCCCCCTATGGATGTAGACATTGTAATTTTTTCCGCTTGTTTTGTGGTAGAAGCTTCGACCAAAAGGTCGGCCGAACGCGGTCGTTTTACAGATTTAGGTGACCTTGCCAACCCCTCTAATCCTTTCTGGATAAAGAAGAGTGACATTTTCCCAACTGACTGCTCTCCGGTAGAATGGAGAATGAGGAAAAGCGTTGTTATAGATAGTGTTTTATCCTCAGTTCTGGCTCTTTTTGCAGAATTGCTCTCACTCCATCTCATCGATTAGGTAGGGGCCTTGTTGGGGCCCCCAGAAGAAGAAAGATTTAAATTACTCATAAGGGTAAAGAAAAAGTGTCTGATTCCTAAGTACCTCACCCCCCGCGGAGCCCTAGGAGGGGACGCCCAGTCGTGAACTAGCAGGTACTGCGTACACGAATAGGACGCCGAGTTCGCTTAGAACACCATACCCACGTTACCAGTAAGTCTTTATCCCGTCCCAGGACCAAAGGGAGGGAGACTTATTGGAACGCAGTGACCCTAGCAGTAAAAACCACCCGCCGATTGATCCCAGTCGGGCCCGTCCGGGACCACCCGGCTCGTCGAAGCAGGGGCCAAAGTGGTGTATTAAGGCTGGGCCCCTCAACCACCAGGATCCCCCTTTCCGCTTCCACGGGTCGCGGCGCACGGGTGCACACGCTGGAACCAAGGTATGGGCGTTAGATCCCAGTGATGCTAATCTGGAAACCCAGCAGCATCACTGTGAGTTCTCCTCACCACGTACAGGTGCCTCGACGTAGGCACCTGTACGTAGGCACCTGTTCTCCTCACCACGTACAGGTGCCTACGTCGAGGGGCGTCGCTGGGAGTAGAAGGTGGCTGAATTTCAGTGCCTGTATTAAAATAATGGGTGTGTTAATGACATATTCCTATACAAATTTCGGAATTCGAATAAATTCCTTTTCAGTTCAAAAACATGTTTAATTTTTCGAAAAAACAATCTTTGGCCTTTCATTAAATGCGTTAATACCATGTGCTTTCGTTTTCCTTCCAGATGCTATTCGTATGTTGGTGCAAAGGGAGCTGTGCAACCTCTATCATTAGGTGAGCGATGTGACCACTTGGGTATAATTGTTCATGAATTCTTACATGCAGTTGGTTTCCATCACGAACAGAACAGGTCTGATCGTGATGGTTATATAAGAATCTTCTGGCACAACATACAGACTGGTAAGTATCTATGCCCAATTGTTTTAGTGTTAGAAAGCTATCTAAGCCCAATTATTTTAGTTTTATGAAGCTTTTAAGTTTACAGTACTCCTTTTCACACAGAGTATTTCTCTTGAGTTTCGATTAAATTTAAAAGTCCGGAGATTTTGATTTTTCTAACTTAAAAACGATTGTGGTTATACTGCGCCAGGAAAAAGTTAAAATACGAAAAAACGATAGGTTATTTTAATCTTTAAAACGGTTACATCGTAAAATTATATATATATTGTGTTCTTACTGAAGACTATAAAAATTTTATTTATTAAAGTTTACCGCTATAAATCAAACTCCGGTGTGCAACACGTTAATGCTATTGTACAAGGGGCAATTATGCATTAAACGTGCATGAAATTATATTAGGGCCATATTGTGTCTTTCTAATGGTGAATATGATATACGGTATTAGCTTTATTGTAATAATTATATTTTACATATATTCCTATAGGATTTAAGAAAGTAAATGGTGCTTTTGTCATTAGAATCATCTCCCAGAATCTGTAATAAATTTATTAATAACTGTGTATTAGCTATTGATTTAGAGGTGTTTAAGCGGATATTTTGAAAG